>NW_024423453.1:23130807-23377674 GCF_017311325.1 Ursus maritimus | reverse complement strand
AAAGAAAGAAAGAAAGAAAGAAAGAAAGAAAGAAAGAAAGAAAGAAAGAAAGAAAGAAGGAAGATAGATTGCTATGGTGGGCTGATAAACAACCTGCAACAATATCCAGGTTTTAATCTATGGATCTGCCAATATTAGTTAATATGGCAAAAGGAACTTTTCAGATGTTAGGGATTTTGAGATGGGGAGATTACCCCGTATTATCCTGGTGGCCTTTTTATAATTTTTTTTAAGTACGCTCTCTGCCTAGCATGGGGCTTGAAGCCCCCACCCCAAGATCAAGAGTGGCATGCTCTATGGACTGAGCCAACCAGGTGCACCCCCTGGTGGCCTTCTAACGTGAACACAATTGTCCTTTTAAGAAGGAGGCAGAGAGTTTTGACAGCAGGAGAGAATAAGGCCATGCGGTGATGCAAGGAAGAGCAAGTGATATCATGTGGGGCCGTGGGCAGTGGAATGCGAAGCTGGAACAGCCGAGGAACAGATTCTCCCTGGGAACCTCCAGAAACACAGCCCCTCCAGCGCCTTTCATTTTAGCCCCATAGGACTGACTTCGACTTCTGCCCCCATAACTGTAATAGAATACATTTGATTTGACCTAAGCCATCAGGTTTGTGGTCTTGTGTTATTAAGAGCCATAGGAAACTAAGACAATTGCATTAAAAAAATAAAGCCCACTGTAGTCTGTTAAAAGGAAAGCAATTTCAAATAAAAGAAAATAGTTAGATTTTATTTTTTTTTAAAGATTTTATTTACTTATTTTAGATAGAGAAAGAGAGAGAGCAGATGACCAGGGGGGAGGAGCAGAGCAAGAGGGACAAGCAGACTCTGCACCGAGCAGAGAGTCTGATGCAGGGCTTGATCCCAAGACCCCGAGATCATGACCTGAGCCAAAATGAAGAGCCTGAGGCTCAACTGACTGAGCCACCCAGGTGCCCCTATAGTTAGATCTTAAATAAAATACAAATATGAAGTCACTAAACAAAAAAGCAGAGTGCAGGTTAAGGATATTCCCCGAAATAAAGAGGAACATCATAATGGAAACAGGGTCAATTCACGAAGAAGGAAAAGCAGTCTAAATATATCTAATAACAGATTTAAAATACATAAAGCTAAAGTTGACACAACAAAGAAAAATTTAGGCAAAGATTTACTTAACATGGCAGAAATGCACCAAACAGAATGGGAAATTGATGTATTAAAATTCACTAACATTAAGAATTTATGTTTATTAAAAGACATTGAGTAAAATATACAATCTACAGAGTGGAGAAAAGTGCTCCTCTGTAGAATATAAATTAGCAGCAAAAAGAAAACATTAGCCTACACGACCTCAAATGCTCAAAAGCATAGTAAAAATGTATCTAGATTGGCACGTGACATATGTAAAGATGGGCAAACACCATTAGTCTTCAAGGAGATGCAAATTAAAAATGAGTACAGATAAAAATTTCAAAAAGAGCCACACCAGTGCTGGCAGTAAAATGTGCACCAAGTGGGGGCACCTGGGTGGCTCGGTCAGTTAAGCGGCTGCCTTCCGCTGGGTCATGATCCCAGGGTCCTGGGATGGAGCCCAGCAGGAGGCCTCCTGCTCAGCGGGGAGTCTGCTTCTCCCTCTGCCCCTCCTCCCACTTGTTCTCTCTCTGGCGCTCTCTCTCTCTCAAATAAATAAATAAAATCTTTAAAAAAAATGAAAGAATGTGGACCAAGTGGAACTCACATACTTGCTTGAGAGTGTTAAAAGATATAGCCCTTTTGGAAATCTGTTTGATGGTGTCTATTAAAATCAGACTACATTACAAACCAGAAATTTTTCTAGATATAAATATGCATATATTTATATATACATATATAAATACCCAACAAAAAATGAGTGTACATGAACACCAGATTATATACGCAAACATTTCACGCACCATTTATCCATAACGGCCCCAACATGGAAATAACACAAAGCACATCAATGGATTGGAAACAAAGTCGTGTAGTCCTACTATAAGATATTACTCAAAAAGGAAAATGAAAAAAATGGTGAGTTATACAAGATGGATTCATCTCACATGTTTATTATTAGATGCAAAAAGAGCCCAACATAAAAAGCAGTACGTGCTCTTTACGTGCAGGTCGAGGACAGGCAAAACCTGGGGCAGGCAGAGTGTTAGACATCAGAACGAGACTTAGCTGTGTGGTTACCAACAGCCGCACAGAGGTTTTCTCTTGCGCTGGAAACATGCCCTATGTTAATCTTGATAGCAGTTCCATTGGTATAGAGAAAATTCAACAAACTGTGTACTTAATATGTCTGAAATTTCCTGCATGTGTATTATATGTAAAATTTTTATTATAAATCAGCTTCGTTCCCCCAGTCTGAAACAACAGGCTTGATATAATTTTACACATTGCCCTCTATAGTCAAAATACTACCATTTTAATCTATGACCTTTCTTTTTTCTTTCACAAACGCTTAAATTACTAGGTTACCTAGCAACTGTTTTTGTTTTTTGTTTTTCTAATCACAGCTCTTTGACCCTTTGACGTGAATTTAGCCCAGGCACCTTGTATTGGTGATTCATATACTTGTCATATTGCTAAACTCAAGGAAAGAACGTATCCATGCCGTTTTCTCTTGCGTGCAGCACACGGCTGTTCCCACAGAAGGGGCGCTGGAAGTGCGCGTGGGAAGCTGAATGGAACTGAGTTGCTCGCGCTCGTTCCCTGCGGCGTTAGCTACAGCACGTTACTCTCTCGGGTCTCCGCAATCTCACAGGAAAATGGGAATAATAAGCGAAACTACTTCTCCGTAGAATTGATGTGAGAATAAAATAATGCATGGAATGCATTTAGCAGGGTCTGGCGCAGAGCTAAACAGTTAAAAAATGCTAGCTAGAATACTAATTTATTTTTAAGGAGCAAAGCCCTGGCTCAGTTCAGAGGAGCCAGAAGTGGGGAGGCCAGAGAAGTTTCTGATGGCACAGGGTGCACTGTGGAATGGGAGATTAAGACTACTTTTACATAAGAGCTGCGGCAGTTTAAGTGAGTCAGTGAGGACCATGGCAAGGCCATCGTACGAGCTACTTCGGGCACATTATCTGGCCAAAGGTCGAGTAGGGTCTGAAACCAACTGAGGTTCTCCTCCCAAGCCCCGTGCGCCAGGCTAACGCTGCAGTGTCTGAAGAAAGAACAGCAGAGGAGGACCCCTCTTCCCCACGGCCACGGGGATGGGGCATGTGCTGGCAAGGCCCTGGAGTCAGGACCCCTGCGAAAATGTTGAGGAAGGTATAGGGTACCTGGCATCTTTCAAAGATGAATTCATTTAATCCACCTACCAACCTGACAAGGTAGGTAAGACCAGTACTCCGTTTTACTTATGGTCAAAGGAAGGTTAGGCAGCGCGTACAAGGTCAGATGCCTTGGAAGAGGGCGGAGCCGGATTAAAACGCTACGCTTCGGGGCTGGGGTCCAGGCTCTTTCCAACCGCGTGCCTTTCCATTTCTCATTCTCCACTTCCCTTACTTCATGCCCATGTATTATCAGTCTAGTTTCCTTTTGCATTATTCCATCGTCTGTTCATGTGTTTCTTTAACCTTTCTCATTTTTAGTGGTTACCCAATATTCTAGTGTTTTATTGTCAAGGATGACTATTTGCTATAATTTTAAGTAACATTTGAAGAAGAGATTCCTGTATCTGCCCCAGTTCTTTCAACCGATACGCTGTGTAAAAATGACCAGCTACATAAAAATTCTAATAAAATTCATATTTTGTTATTAATGATATCAGTAGCAATAATAGTTGAGATACTGGGCAATGCAGTGGAAATATTCATTTATTTAAAAAGACTGTATGGTCCTTTTATATACTATTTTGCTATAAAATATTATAATTCAAGTTATTTAACATCTCGGATCTCTCCGTACTTTTTGTTGGTGGAAGTTCTGCCTATCTGCTGTAGTGACTCACAGATTTCTTTGTGATGCTCGCATGATCTAATGCACGGGAAAGCAGTTTGAAGATCATGATTGTGATATGAAATATATCTACTTCCTAGTAATACTATTATATTAAAGGTGCCCAATTACAGTAATCTTGATCATTAGTGGGGAGAATATTATCTTTTTAAATCACCATTTCTACTGCACCATCATCTCAAAACCACTTAAAGGAGTTGGGACCAGGTCTGACAGATCCTGCTGGAGCTGAAGGGGAAGAAATTACCTTGTCACAGCTAGGATTGAAAATGAGAGGGCAGCTGGGCAGGCCTGGGACCCTAATGTAGTGTCATGTTATGCTGTGAATTATAAAATCCCTAGTCAGTCATATTTTTTTAAAGATTTTATTTATTTATTTATTTGAGAGAGAGAAAGAGCACAGAAGGAGAGGGAGAGAGAGAATTAGACTCCCCGCTGAGCAGGGAGCCCGACACAGGCCTCAGTTTCAGGACCCTGAGACCATGACCTGAGCCACAGGCAGATGCTTAACCAATGAGCCACCCAGGCACCTCCCCCCCCCCAGTGAGTCATATTATTGTTAAATATTTCACAGGTTTTTCTAACTCAGTGACAAACACACGATTTTTCTAAAGAAGGGCTATCTCGGTTTGGGAGACCTATGTTCAGTTAAACATTTTTAAAAATTCTTTATGTAAAATTAATTAGTGGGAAGTTTATATAAATAAGAAATTGCCAAACTCCTCAGGGATAGAGGTCGGTAGAGAAAGGGGAAATGAAGAACTCAAAACTGCCTTTGATTGCGCATATACTAAGTTTTTATTAGTCATATTATTCTGATAGCTATCCAGGAGGTTCAAATGCCTAACCACTGGAGACAATCATAAATACGCAATACAGCAAAAATTTTCACATAATGAGCATAAATATCCTTTCAAAGAGAAAATCATAATCTACCCTGCTCTAATCAAGTCTGCATTGTTGCATAAAGAATGCTAAGCAGCTGAGTATGAGGAAATGTTGTTGAAAGAAAACCAGAGAGAAATTATTGTGAAATGTTTTTTAAAAAACATTTTAATCCCTTGTTATTCAGCTAAAAGTAATTATAAGTTATAATTTATCATTAGGGCAGAGTCTGTATTCTTACTAATGAAGTTCTGAAATGAATTAAAATAACTGGAAATGTATCTTCTTCATAAACAGGCATATCTAAAAGAGATTTTTGTTTGTCTTGAGTGGATTTATAACCCTGAACTTCCAAATATATTAAGAATTTGGGGGTATTTTCAAAATTTTTAATTTTTAATATTAACTTCTCACTAATACAGTATTAAATATGGATATTTAATCTGAAGTATACTTTTTTCCAAAAACAAAATTGGCACTGTAATCATATTTCTTATAGTTGCATATATTTAAAGAAAAAGTTGAAATTATTTGAATAGCATTTGAAAATGCAGAAGAACACAATCTGATTCCAGGAGACATCTGGTAAAAATTTATTTGTAAACTTGGTCTTTAGAAGAAAAAAATCCTTTTGTAAGAAAATCTTCTCCCTACTTATTTTCTTTAATGTAAACAAAAATTTGAATTCTACAGTAGTTGAAGCTACCTTAACCTAGGTCTTTTCAAATAAGGTTGACACCTGTCTTTCAAGAAGAAACATAAGAAAGCCTCATGTTTTGTGCCTGTGTGATATGAGTTTCATATTCTTCTTGTCAAGCATTTTTCAAGGAAACAGGTATCGCTAACATTTATCCTGCTTAGCTGATAAGCTAAATGAGACACAAGGATATTTTATTTTATTTTGCATATTTAATAACCCTATCAGGAATCTCTGAGCTTGAGTCTGCATCTATTTTTAATAGACTAAATAAGAACAAAATTTAAGGGCAGAAGACAGAATCAAACGTTAGAATTTTCAAATCTTTTGCTTTTTCTGTAACCTTGGTCATGATCACTCAAATATTTAATAATGTAGCTTCTTTTCAGTGAAATGACTATAAAAATACTAAGTTTTATAAGTTGTGCTTTGTATAACATTGCTTTGTCTTTCATCGTGTATTTTTTCTAATTCAGCTAACAATATTGTGTTTCTTAAGATTATTTGCAAGAAAATTTCAAATTAAAGGTGAGATATGCTGTCACTTTCTAAGAGTACATTGTAAAATCAGGCACAAACAATTATTTGTTCCTAGATATTATGGTGAACTAAATAAAATTATATACCAAATGAAATGTATTCCTGGGGTAGTATTAAGTTTGAATAGTATTCTGGGTTTTTCTCCAGATATAAATAACTGAAAAAGTCAGTCAATAAAGCCAAATCTTGAAGTACAGTGGAGCCTCTGGGTGGCTCAGTCATTTGGGAGTCCGACTCTTGATTTTGGCTCAGGTGATGACCTCAAGGTCGTGGGATCAAGTCCCAAATTGGGCATTGTGCTCAGGGAGGAGTCTGCTTGAAATTCTCTCTCTCCTCTCCTTCTTCCTCTGCCCCCCCACTGACTCTCTCTGTCTCTCTCTAAAATAAATAAATCTTTGAAAAAAACAAATCCTGAAGTAAAATAATATAATCAATTACAGATTTATACACTTTATTTGTATATAAAACAATACATATTATAGAATAAAGTTTAAAGAAATATCAGTGTGTTGTTAGAAGTGAAGTGCCAGCCTTTCCGATATACATTTTGAGAAGACTTAACTCTTCCTCTTCCTCCTCCTCTTCCTTTTCTCTGGGTCTTTCTGAGATGGAGGGAGAAGGTGGGGATCGGGGAAGTTCTACAGCTTTGTTTATCAATTCCGATTATGATTTATGTTGATTCTTCTCAAAATGTATCAGAGAGTCATCCACTACAAACTTTTTAAGACATTTCATAGTGAGGGTATTAATTAAGCATGCTTTTCTGTTCATCTACCTCTCAATGCTTTTCTTCTAAAATGTTTGCTTTACCTTTTTTATTCCCAGCATATAAAGGTGGGTTTTTTTTTTTTTGCATAATGTTCACAGCTTTGAAGAGCACACATAAAATTTATTTATGAGATTCTTTGTCATGTATATTATGTATAAAGCTTGGTTGTGTTCTTTAAGACCAAGAATATGATTGTGTAAATACTATTCAATATCCTGAACAAAGCTGTAAGTGCTACTGAATAAATGAAATATATTTAGCTGCCTGAAGGCTGCTCAGTGTTTATTTAACAAATATGCATGTACATATCATACAATATATGTCAGAGATACTATTGTGCACAGGGCAAACAAAGACTGTTAAATGCTCTTGAAGATGTCCATAAAGTACTTCATCCTTCCAGATAAAGTTTGACCTATAAGCAAATAAATGTAATTAGGGTGCATTTATAAATATATATATTTAAAAAAAGCATACAAAGGAGTCGTCAAAGGGAGTTGGTGTGTTCCTTCTAATTAGAAAAGTTTTCACTCTGGGTAAAGTAATGCTCAGTTTGAAAGATGACAATCAGCAGGTAATCATGGACGTGTTGGAGCAGGGAGTATGTCTGAAGAACTAAAAGGATATCGAAGAGCCAGAGTAGCGTTACAGGGTCAACTTCAGCAAAGGTAAAGGGATGTGAAGCAGTCAGGGAAACTCAAGACAGTAAGAGCAGTTTAGAGTTAGCATCTAAGTACATTATGGGAAGAAATAAAGTCAGAAGCAGTGATCAAAGAGCCTTCTGTGCTGTCCTGGGGAGTGTGAATTTTATTATGTAAATCCTACAAAAAAATTAAAGTTTTGTCAAGAATACAGGACAACTGATTATTAAATTTTAGGGGAAAAAGATATACACTTTTACTAAGAATACAGGTATATTTTGGCAATGGTATAACAAAGTAGTAAGTTTAGGGAGACCTCTTTGGAGAAAAACGCAGTTTTTTACGTGAGAAATTATAATGGACTTAACTGAGACAGTAGCAGTGGAAACACAGAGGGAAGGATAGACTCAAATCATATTTAGTAGCTAAAGTTGAGAAGATACAGTAATTGATTAAAAATAAAGAATAAGGGGATATAATAATTTATGGCATTTGGAATTCTGATTTAGGCAACTGGTGTCATTACCAAGAGAAGAAATAGAGGATGAAAAGCATTTTTTTTTTCATAAATTCAAAGACCGAGTGAACACAGTCAGAGTGCTACATGTCTGTGTGGATGCTTCAGTGAATTTAGTGCTGGGGGAGCATTAGGTAACAAGATTTATGCCCACCATGTGGCATTGCCTTTGCACTAGTTAGCATCCATAGGCGCTGGGAATTGAAGGGTTAGGGGTCCATTATGAAAATGTTGACTTTGAGATGCTAGTGGAACTTCCAGATAAGGATCACCAGTTAGCATTTGCTTAAAGGAAGCAAATGTACTAGGCTACAAAAGAAAGAAGAAATAAGGTGTATTGAGTTATGTCAAGAGAATAAATCGGCTTTGTTATCACCCAAACCTATCCTTGAAGGGAAATTGCTCTTGATGTGACCTAATTAATTAACCTCTTTGAGCCTCAATTTTCTCATCTCTGAGGAGAAAACAGTAGTGCCTAGCTCAAAAGGTACTGTGAGGATCAAATAAGAAAATGAATTGAGAGGGCTCAGGTGGTATATAAACTTCTGGATCACAGATTTAGATCACAGATGGTTACTGATATATGAATGGTCATCCTAACGTTGTTGTTTGAAGTCAAGAAAGTATATGAGTATATGAGATATTTTAAAGACAATATGAGTTTAGATCCTGCCAAAAGAAACTTAAAGGGACAAATAATAGAATCAGAAGGAAAGTGATTTAAGAAATAAGGAACCAGGACAGAGACTGTTCAAACTGCCTGATTCTACAGAGCATCCAAACAATAAGAATACTGAAAAGAAGGAATCCAGGGGGCCCTGGGTGGCTCCATGGGTTAAGCGTCCAACTCTTGATTTCGGCTCAGGTCATGATTTCAGGGTGGTGAGATGAGCCAGGGTTGGGCTCCACAAGCTCTGCAGGGAGTCTACTTGAGATTCTCTCTCCCTCTCCCTCTGCCTCCCCATGCGTGTGTGTGTGTGTGTGTGTGTGTGTGTGTGTGTTCTCTCCCTCTCTCAAATTATTGGAAAAAAAAAAAAGAACACTGAAAAGAAGGAATTCAGTAAAAGGAGTTAAGGGAATGCTGGAGTAATTTGCCAATGGATTGCTTTGAACGGAAAGCAGTTTGCTGTGTGTTAGAGAATGTATAAAAAAGGATGCTTAATGAGTGGAGCCTCTTCTGTAAAAGGATAGGCTATAAAAGAAAGAAAAGATATAAGGCGATGACTGCAGAGAGGTACAGAACAGAGATGTGTTCTTTGTGTGTATCCATAAGGATGACGTAAGGGAAAAGTAGAAAGTACAAGAATGTGCAAAGAAAAAATAGTAAATTAGATAAAGACCACAAGTTGGGGTAGGAAACATGAGAGTAGCAGGAAGAACTGCTAAGTTGACCTATGATTATCTTTATAATTTGGGGAAGTTCACTAGTATTAATCTCACTTTTTCTGTCTGAGGCAAATCATCTGCAGAGGTGTGGGTTAACAGGACAAGAGGTTGAAAATAATTGGATAAATTCATTGTAGCTCTGCCAGTCTCAGTTTAGGTAAACTTACTTTCGTATATTTAAGCTACCTTATTCTGTTAAGTATGTACAGAATAACCACCATATCTGAACACTTATTTCGGAAGTTAGCTCTCTTTTTGGATCTTTGTTCCTGAGAAGGAGATAATGATATAATTCAATTACCATAATTTTGAATTAGGCATTTAATCATTTTTTTCCTAATTTCATACACTAGTAGGCTTTATTCTTTAATATCAGTTGCTATTAAATTATATGGTCAACTGAATATATTCAGGAAGGCTAAATTCTACTTCCAATAAAATAATAATACTCATTTTATAAAAATGAGAGGGTTGACTAATGGATGCCAATGTTTTCCTTGGTACATATTTTGTAGTTGTGAACATATTTGTTGTGTTTATTCACCTGAAATGTTAGATAACATATTCTAATAAGATCGTGTTGATTGAGTCAGTCGTTGATCTTAAAAATAAAAATAGAAGAAGGGAGGTATCGTATGCTGAACACCATGTGTTTATTAATATTTCCAAATTTATGTAGACTTAAGGAGAGCATTGTAATACTGAGACATACAGATTGAAGACTTTTCCCACTGCACCCTAAATAAGTATAATTATGAAGTATGTTGAGCTAAATAAGCAAAAATGAAGCATGCTATCCTGAAAGACTTCAGAGAGAGCATAAAATAAGTTAGAATGGTTACTAGTGTGAAAAGCAGCCTTTTGCACTTCTAATTATGGACTTCGATTTTGGTGCAATCCTAGTGTTGCCAGCAAATCCATTTAGATGCTTCATTTATCCCAGACCATGGCCCCAAACTAGAGCACGGTTCTAACCCTCTCTGGTAATCATAATACCCGTGTTTTCTGAAAGAGTTGTAAATGTCAACCTAAACTCCTCTGTTAAACCAACATGTTCAAAAGTAAATTGGAATTGGAATACTTATTGGACTGGTCAGTTTTTAACTTTAAGGAAAAAAACTCTATAGCCATTTGTCTGTAGTTCTCCAAATATTTTCTGTATATCATTTTATGTGTGTCATACCCAGGTTATTTATTTTTGCTTGCTATACTTATATATATTCTGGAAATTCATTTTAATGTTCATTGATAATAATAAATAAAATAATTGCAAAAAAAACTAGAAAGTCTTCTTTCTTTGAGGAGTTTAGAATTTATTAAGCTATATAATTAACATCCTATAAGGCCAATGATACAATATATACAAACACACAGAATCTACAATAATGGACCTTTAATAGCTTTAATAGGGTAAGTAATTAGTAAAGTATACATTTAAAAAGCAAAAGTTAACTATAAATAATAATCGATTATGTACAATGAGACAATTTGTGATAAAGTTAGAAATATTTCTCTCTTGATAAGAGTAATGAAATATGATTTGAAAATTCAGGAATTATCAGGTAAATTGCATTCGTGATGTCCCTGGCTTTCCTCATTCTAGCAAAGACTATGAAGAAGCATGGTATGGGTATTTAGAACATATTAAATACATTTGATTTCCAGGGACAAAACCATGGTGGTTTTTCCTCTGCAGTGGCAACTCAGTATGGTTAGGTTCCTATTGCACGGAGATAGGAACACATTTGCTTTCAGATTTGTATTATTGCTCATTAAGGCCACAATAATGAAAAAAAAAAGTCAACATCAGTGCATGTGGTTTGGTTTGATAGACTCTTTTTCTACTTCATAGTATAAAAAAAGAAAGAGTAATATTTAGGTGACAAGAAACAAGCTTAGCGTTGTAACTTATTTGCTTTGGGCTGAAAGGTTTTGTTTTTATTTTTGTTTTTGTTGTTGTTTTGGTTTTGGTTTTGGTGGGGGTAGGGGAGTGGGGCTGAAAGATTTTAAACACAAATGAGTTTGTTCCCTGGTCTGGAAATCCAAACTCCAAATCATCAGGGTGTGAGTTTGATCTGACTCACTTCATCCCACCCACCCCCAATGTCATGAACTAAATGATGGAATTAAAAATATGTATCTAAATTCTATCTGTGCTTTAAAAGTCTTCATTTCAATAGATGATACTCTGATTCTCATTTAGAGCTTGAAATTCTCTAATATGTTATGTGACTTCGTCAAATCAATAGTCTTCATAATATTTTCAAATGACAAATAGGAATAACTTTTATTTCTGTTTATTTGTGGAATTACATTGAGGCCTCTAAGACTTTAAAACTGTGCTTATGTTCACTCCAGCTGCCACTACATGGCTTTTCTGCAGAGCAGTTTCTCCTCTGCTAAGCTTTTTTTAGGTCCATAGGTAAAAAATATCTTCAAATTCTGGGTTCACGTCTGAATTTCCTCCTGTGCAGAATTTTGACCTCTCAATTCCTCACTACAGTGGAAATCCTTCATGCCTTCAAAAATAGATTTCTAAATTATTTTCCAGCTCTCCTGGTTGTGTTCTCATTGAGCTACCTTTTATGTGACACTGATGTACAGTCAGCATACAACTAGCTTCCACTAAGCCAGACACACATTTGAATTAAATGTGTATTTTATAGAATGTTGAAAAATTTAGTATGTGACAATAAAGCTACACAAATCTGTCAGAAAAATAATTTGTGGTATCGAGGGTATAAAATAAGTGATAAATATTTAAGATTGTAGCAGAAGCCATCATCATATATGCTAAAAGAGATAACAACTAAAGTTTAGAATTATTGACCCTATTTTTGAGATGAAAAACTGGTATCTATAGGAGTTTATTTTTTATAAGAACTCAGAGACCTAATGCCAATTACTGAACTGAAATCTTAGTTTTTATTTCATTTATTATTTTTATTACATAATAGAAGGCCAAACAAAAATGCACAATATCGTAGAGCCTAAAAACTTCATAGGATAACTCTTTAATTTTACAGATTAAGAAACCAAGACTCTGAGAGATTCATTTGAGCAAACAAAACTAGAATTTATATTCCCAGTTCCCCTATTAGAGCTTGTTTCTCTGAATCCAGGGTATTTAAGAGCAAATTTAAATTGGGTTCTCGATTCTTTTTCAAGAATAACTTCATGAAAAAAAAATGTGTTAATGCTAATACAAGTGTCATTTAAAATAATTAAGGAAATTTTGTGTGGGCCAATTGTAATAAATAAATATCTTGAAAGTGAAAAAAAAAGAACAAAAAGACAACTTGATAATGAGATAATAGTACACGCTGCATGAAAGCCAGTTAATTGAAGGTTTGTCATGACCAGCGAATGCTACTTGTAAATCCTCTTGAGAAAATAATAGCCTGCTAAAAGAAGAAAAATAATCAAGAGGAAGAGATTTTGGAGAAGTATAAATTAGCATATTTTTGATCTATGCATTGTCAAAATATAATGGTCACTTTTGGCTCATAACAGAAGAGAACATATGTAAGTGGACTGACGAAATTAATCAAATTTACCAAGCCAAAATATTCCAGCAGCTCCAATTCACCTTTTCCTATGTGTATCAGGTCAGCCCTTTTTCTAGACAGGTCATAAAGAATTTCTTTTCAAAATTATACCCCTTTAGAGAATGCCTTACCTTCCCTTTTCTTCAGATTCTTCCAGAGTGGAATTCCTTTACAACAGCATACAGTTTGTTAGAAGATGTGTTGGAACTCTGGGATATCTACTTAGGTCAGTTCTGTTATTTTTAGTTTATGTTGACAAGCCTGCTTCTGAATCTCTCATTTTCACTGTACGTTACAGTTCTGCTAGGCACATTCAACACTACCAAGAGCTGAATTAGATAACAGTTGTTTTGTTTTGGACAAAGTAAAACAAGCATTTATTTTCAAACTTTTATATTTATAACCTTTAACATTCTATATTTCAAACCACGATTCTGTCTAATACTATTATTCAGAAGAGAATTTGTGATTTTTGTCAGTGAAATGTCTGCTTGCTACAAACGTCCTCATTTCCTATTAGGATTTGTGTAGGAATTTTGTGCCCAACTGGATCTGGTGGGTCAGACGTGGATGACACTGCAGAGCATTTTTGGGGTTACCTGGATTCAATGACCAGCTTCTTGCTCTGGGCCACACTTACAGTGGGGATTTTTCAGGTACTGAAACTATGTATCCCAAGTCCAAATGTAGGAATTAGAGCAATGAATATCTCGTGGTTTCAAAGTTCCACTAAGCTGAGTGTGAGATGTGCTTTGGTCAAGCTCCATTTGTTGCCTGTTTCATTGGTCCTGCACAATGGCCTCTGGCATCTTCAGGAATAAGAGTTAGCTCAGGACCGTATCCAAACCTCTGGGAAGACAGTATTTACTCCATGAAGTCTGGATTTTTTTCTTTCTTTTCAGTTCAAAAATACCCTTTTGACTCCCTTCAGTTCACCTCAAAGGAAAATAGAAGGCAGGTTATGGTACACATTTGTGGTTTTATGTCAGTACCAGGGTCCCTCCTCAAGCTAAGTAAACCAGTGTTTATTTGATGATTCTAAACCTAAAAGTTGAATCAGATGTGAGAAATGGATCAGAGACTCTTTCTTTCTTGCCCCACAAAGGCTTTACAATTCTTCATCTACTGATGCTGAGTGATAACTGGCCTTTCAGTGTCTTTATTGAATCTTAAAGTGTGAATTTCCCCATACACATGCACACTCACATGCATGCACACCCACATACATTATTAGAAACATTCATAGTGGGGCGCCTGGGTGGCACAGCGGTTAAGCGTCTGCCTTCGGCTCAGGGCATGATCCTGGCGTTACGGGATCGAGCCCCACATCAGGCTCCTCCGCTATGAGCCTGCTTCTTCCTCTCCCACTCCCCCTGCTTGTGTTCCCTCTCTCGCTGGCTGTCTCTATCCTGTCGAATAAATAAATAAAATCTTAAAAAAAAAAAAAAAGAAACATTCATAGTTCCTCAAGCTAGCATGTTGAAGGCAGAATTTCTGCTAACTGCCCTCATATCAACACTGAATAGGTTAAAGATACAGTAATAAAACATGCACATAAAATCTCATTCTTAATCATATTCTTTAGCACTTCTAAATGATATAAGTTAGCAATTTCTTGAAATTTTAATTGGTTAAAAGCCTTCACTACTGTAGCTAAGCTATAGGAACAAAATAGGGCATCTACTTGGAGTCTAGGTAGCATAAAATGCTCCATTTTATTGTAGTGCTCCTGTAATGAATGAATTCAAACTCTTTTTTTCTGTCTTCATTACCAAGATTCAAAATATTAGTAATGTCTAATTAGTTTAGCCTCTGCCCAAACTCATGATTCAGATAGGAAAAGCTAAGTGCCTTGTTTCACAGTCTATACGTATTTATGAATAAAAAACTTGGAAGGAGTAATTCCCCAAAAGTCTCTCTTTTTTAAAGAACATTCACCGTATGCAAGATGCTAAAGTTAAGGAAGTTAATGAAAGCCCAGATAATTAAGCCAAAGAAAACTTCCATTCCCAATTGAACAAAGTTACTTAAATTCATATTAATCTCTCCCTATAGTCTTCTGATTCCTATAGTAGAACTTCCTCTCTTCTTACTGAAGGCCAGGCCCTCCTCCTGAGCTTGTGATCATGACTGCATCACTTCCTGTCTCTCAAAATTTACATCAACAACTCTCCTTTTTCTTTTTTGTGAATTCGAACTATTCCTCAACTTGATTTTTTCCCCATACTACTTAAAAGTACTCAAGCTTCGCTCCCTCAAATAATTCTTTTTTTTGATCAAACTTCCTATGAAAGTCAGCTACAAAATTCTCCCCTCTGAAGCAGCTACACTTGCTGCCCCATTTCTTCACCTCCAAATAGCCTCAATCTAGTTGAGAAAGCAAAAATAATCGAATGGAACAAGACAAGAATAAACAGAAGCTTCCTATTCTATTCAGTACCTCAGTGGAGGTCTATTGAGTCTTCTGAATTGTTGATTTAAGTAATTAGGATTTACTTAAGTAACAGGATTTTGGCACCCTAGAGTCATTCGTTATAGACACTGGTATATAGAAACAGGGAAATCAAGAATATTTTAAGTGTACCCAAAGTTCTCCCAACTGTCCCTGTAATGACTCAAAAAAAAAAAAAAAAAGTAATGAAGCTATGTTGGAAATAGCACTTGCTAATGTAGGAAAAATTCTGAGTCTTTCAAGATAAACCCTCTAGAGTTTACTAAGAAGTTAATAAACCCCCCTTAACTGAGAAGATAATAATTTATCTGAAGTTATACTGCTGATCATTGGCAAAATTACAATTATAAATCAACAATACAGTTCCAGAGAGTTACATCCTTATCATGACAGTATGCCTACTAGTATGGGATTTAAATTAATTTTACTGGGGAAATTTTAAAGAAAAATAGATAAAAATGCCAATAGAGATAAATAGGCCAATGTTTTAACAAAGTAGCTTGGTTATATATGTAAAAATTTTTAAAGTTTATTTTATTCAAGGGTACTTGGGTGGCTCAGTCAGTTAAGTGTCCAAGTCTTAGTTTCAGCTCAGATCATGATCTCATGTTGTGAGATCCGGCCCTTACTTTGGGCTCTGTGCTCAGGGCAGAGTCTGCTTGAGATTCTCTTCCTCTGCCCCTCCCCTCACTCACATGCACATTCTCTGTCAAATAAATAAATAAATAAATAAATAAATAAATAAATAAATAAAATCTTTAAAACAAAAAAGTTTATTTTATTCAAACCAGTAATCCCTATTAATGAATTTATCCTATTGATTCATGGCAAAGGTATGCACAGATACATACGTACAGAGATAATCACAAAATAGCACTGTTAATAATAGCGAAGAAAAAAAAGAAAAGAAAAAGAAAAAAAATCATCATCATCATCTATAATGGGGCTGGTGAATCTATATGTGGAATATTATGCAGTTATTTAAAAAGTAAAAGATGTTAAAAGACCCAGAAAATGTTGGATATCTTTAAACATAAGAGTTACATATTCTTGACTTTATACTTAATAAATTATATATACTATGAAATGTATAGGCACATAAGATACGTTAATACTACTAACTATATTTGAGGGTAATAAGATTAGGAGTTGAGGGTTTCAAGGAGAAATATGTTTAATTTTATACACTCATTTTTTTTTCAAATTTTACCATAATTATTTTAATAATTACTAGTTTACATAAAAGAACTTTTTCTAGTTCAAGTTTAAATTTATATTGGAAAATGTTTATACTAAGTTTGAACTATATCCATAATCACTAAGAAGATGTTATTTAAAAGAAGTCATTTTGAATTACCACAGAAAGCACTTTCTTCAAAAGAAACTGAACCTGGCAGAAAGCCCTTAGAAACGTTAGTGTAAGTTTTTGCCCTGACCACTTGTACAACAAAGATAATTTCTTCAAAAGAGCCTTGTCATTTCTGTTCTGACATGTAAAGAATTTGGAAGTCACAATTCTACCCCCACAACAAGAAACAAAGCCAAGAAAAGTGCAAATCAACAATTCTTTTTAGATCTGTCAGTGAACAGAGGTCAAAGGAGAAAATCACTGTCCAGAAAACATGAGAAACAGAAGAATGCGGCAGCTTCCTAGACGCAGAGCCCACTGGAGCCAGTAACTGGTAGGAATACTTAAACTGATGAATGGCTAGAGACAGACTGTGCACTAATCTGAGAATTCAAAACACCCCAGGACCCAGTCTTGGGAGGATCCGTACACTCCAGGAACCTATGTTTCCTGGTGGAAGTTGGTGAAATTCTCCTTCTTCTTTGGGCAGGTAGACAGGATAAGTAACCGTTTAAAAATGTGTCCAGGAGAAAAGGAACCCTTTGGAAATATGCCAGCCTACAGGGTTTTGTTCTCTGTAACCAAGTCCTGCCTCGGAAAATCTACTTTACTTTTACTGGAGCCTTAGCTGACCTGGGGGGGAGGAGTGGAGTGGGGGATGGTAATTAAAAAGCTAGAGCGCCCTCTAGCCTTTCTGTTACACATAAGGGGTCAAAAAGGCTTAAAAATTCTTTGGAAGGTCACAAACAAGGGACTTAGGCTGATTTTAAAAGCTCAGATTGAATCATAAGATAATTAAACAGCTCGCTTCCTCATTACCTTATCTCTACATCTGCACTATAATCACAGCGAATTACCACCGAGACAGCTGCAACACACATATTCTATTTAAGTAGGAGTTTCTAGAGAACTCCAAGACACAACAGGGCAGACAAAAATTAGAATGCTAGAGGAAGCTGAAGCCTCTGACACTTACAGCTATGCAAACATTTAATAGAGCCTAATTCCTGGACAGATAAACATAAAACCCCACATTAAAGGCCACATCACCTGGGTTCCTGTTATTCAATATATGATGCTCATATTTCAATGAAAGTCTACCAGGGATGCTAAAAGTCAAGAAAGAAAGAAAGAAAGAAAAAAACCAACACAGTCTGAAAAGAAAAGGTAAGCATCAAAATCAAACACAGTACATGGCAGAGATTTGGGAATTTATCAGATCAGGAATTTAAAACAACTATGATTAACATTCTAAACGGTCTAATGAACAGAAAAAGGGCAACATAGAAGAACAAATATGTAATGTTGAGTAGAAGACATGCAAATTCTAAGGAAGAATCAAAAATAAATGCTAACAAGTGTATAGAGAATTATGATGTTGTACACCTCAAACCAATGCAACATTGGTGTCACCTGTACTTTAATAAAAAAATGCACAAAAACATTTTTAAAAAGTGTTGTAGAAATAAAGAATGCCCTTGATGAGCTCATCAGCAGACTGAAAACAGCCAAGAAAAGAATCTGTGAACTTGAAATATGTCAATAGGATTTCCCAAACTGAAATCTAAAGAAAAAACAAAGCAAAACAAAGCACAAAACAGAATATGCAACTATTCTTCATGATGCTGTAATGGTAGATTCATGGCATTAAGCATTTGTCAGAACTCATGCAACTGGACAACACAAAGGATGAACTCTAATATAAACCAGGAATTTTAGTTAATAATAAAGTATCAATATTGGTTCATTAATTGTAACATCTATGCCACACTATTGCACTAATTCAGGGTGGTAATAGCAGGGGAGAATGTGTGAGGTGTGGGGAGAGAAAAAATGTGAAAGCTCAATGTACCTTTAGCTCAATATTTCTGTAAACCTAAAGCTCGTAAAAAGTAACAAATTCAAAAATGCTTGTCAATTTAAACAATTAGAAAAAAAACTTTTTACATTGTTAGCTTTTTTCTTTTTTTTCCCTCATTCTTCTTTCCCTCATTCTCTTCTTAACCTTCATCTTAATCTAGACAACAGAGAAGCATCTAACTATATGTGGTTGAAAAAAATAGTATTTATTTCTAAATGATGTAATGTTAATTATATATTCTCCTAGGTTTAATTTTAATTACCCTAACAATTATTTTAAAAATATCTTAACATTTTAAATATTTATGCAAGCTAGCTATATTACATAATTTTTCATTATTAAAATAATTGATTAAAAAGTATCTTTTAAAATCTTACATTAGGAGCGCCTGGGTGGCTCAGTCATTAAGCGTCTGCCTTCGGCTCAGGGCGTGATCCTGGCGTTCTGGGATCCAGCCCCGAATCAAGCTCCTAGCTGGGAGCCTGCTTCTTCCTCTCCCACTCCCCCTGCTTGTGTTCCCTCTCTCACTGGCTGTCTCTCTCCCTGTCAAATAAATAATAAAATAAAATCTTTTAAAAAATTTTTAAAAATAAAATCTTATGTTATATTAATGAAAAAAGTGTAAATGAGTTACTGTGAAAATATTTAGATTTGCCTAAATTACAAGTCACTTAATATAAGACATTCAATATTATTTTCAATTACTTATCACAGTCGGAGGCCTGGGCTGATTTCTCTCACTGGCTAAACATACAAAGTTAAAGATAATGCCTCCAAAGAAGAGCTTTAAGAAAATGGTGTATATCTGTCATCCTCCCTCATTATTTTTTACCTTAGGTATTAAAAGACCGAGACATTCCTAAAATCAAATTACATAATTAGGAACACCTTAAATTCCCAAATTAACTGTAGGGTACATAGTTAACTAGACACCAGAATCGACTTCATGACAATTTTTAAATTATAATTTATTTGTGATTAATTGTTTAATGTTTTATCTCTCTCTGTAGTGTGTACATGTCATGAGATTAGGGCCTATTAAAATTTTGTTCTCCAAATATTTATTCATTCATGAATAAATAAATGTTCTATTTTTATGAATTGTTATAATATAAAAAGGTGTTATCATTATGTAGACATAGGTACAGACTTATAGACAAAGCATTTTAAACAAACACACTACAAAATGAGGTATGTCAATTAAGTATATCAGACATAGATCTTTTTTTTTTTTTAATTTGAGAGAGAGAAAGAGAGAGAAAGAGTGCATGAGCAGGGAGCGATCAGAGGCAGAGCAAGAAGCAGACTCCCCACTGAGCAGGGGAGCCTGACATGGGGCGCAATTCCAGGACTCTGGGAACATGACCCAAGCCGAAGGCAGACGCTTAACTGACTGAGCCCCCCAGGTAACCCTCAGACATAGATCTTCTTATCTTAGGATATTATCTATAATTCTTGAGCTATAAATTATAGATTACTAAATATCAGATATCTACAATATCAAATAGCAATCCCAGATAAATTGGAAAGACTTTAGAATTCCTGACATTCATTCTGTTTTGTTTTGTTCTGTTTTGTTTGTTTTGTTTTATATCAATTTTTTTTATTTTGAGATAAATATGGATTCATAAAGTGGTAAAGAATAATACAGATCCTGCGTACACTTTTTCCACTTTCCGTTAATGGTAATAACTTGCAAAACTATAGCACAATACCACAGCCAGAATACTGACACGATAGAGTCAAGCTATAGACATTTCCAAAACCACAGCAATCTCTCTTTTGACCGTTGTAGCCACACCTGCTTCTCGCCCACTCTACCCTACCTGCGACAACTGCCAATGTGTTCTCCATTTCTACAGTTTTGTCATTTGAAGGGCGTTACATTAAAGAAATCTAATGGTCGATGATGTTGAGCAAACTTTCATGTGCTTATTAGCCATCTGTATGTCTTCTCCAGTAAAATGTCTGTTCGTGTCTTCTGCCTATGGTCTAATTAGATTGCTCTCATTTTCACTGTTGAGTTTTGAGAGGTCTTTTTACATTCTAGATGCTAGTTCTTTGTTGGATTTCTAGTTAGCAAATATCCCTCACCCCATTCTATAGCTTTTTATCTTCCTTTTTAAAAAAAATTTAAGTTCAATTAATTAACATATAATGTATTATTTGTTTCAGGGGTACAGATCTGTGATTCATCAGTCTTATATATAATACTCAGTGCTCATTACAACACATACCCTCCCCAATGTCCATTCCTCAGTTACCCCATGCCCCCACTTCCCTCCCCTCCAGCTACCCTCAGTTTGTTTCCCGAGAATTCTTTTCATCTTTAGTAGTAGCTTGGGTGTTCTGAGTATACTGTTTTAAAAGCCAATGATCCCTTAAAAAAATAAAATAAGAATTTAAATTATTTGGGAAGGACTAATGATGGAACATTAGATTTACTCTCCCCACTCTCTACATTTTGTATATAAGCACATTTATTTCAGTATAACCACAGGAACATTAAAAATAAAATCATTTCCCACCTCTCTTTCTTTCTGGACAAAGGCAGGACTTCTCGCCTTCTGTTTCCATAATAATGGGGTAGACCTTTCATCCTGTCACCATGACAAAGAGTTAAATTAAAAGGAAGGTTAAAACAAAAGTTCATAGAAGTGATAAACATTTAAACCACAGTATACTCAGTATTTGTAGATACTAGTTTGACTAAAAAAAAAAAAAAATTCATGTCCACTTGGAACCTGTGAATGTGATCTTATTTGGAAATAAAGTCTTTGCAGATGTAATCAAGTTAAGATGACGTCATGCTAAAGTAGGCCCTTATCCAATGACTGGTGTCCTTATAAGAAGAGGGAAGTTTGGCAGACACACAGGGGAGAAGGCCATGTGAACAGGGAGGCAGAGATTGAAGTGAAGCATATAGAAGCCAAGAAATTCCAAGCACTGAAGGTGACTCTCAAAATTTAGGAGACACACATGGAAAAGATTATCTCTCAGAGATTCCAGAGGGAGCATGGGCCTGCTGACACCTAGATTTCAGACTCCTAGTCTCCAGACCTGTGAGAGAATAGATTTCTACTGTCTTAAGCCACCTAGGTTTTGGTAATTAGTTATGGTAGCCTTAGAAGACAGACAGAATATTTTATCAGATACTCAGTAAATTGTTATTGTTCACTGACAAATTGTAAATTTCATTCATTTCCAAGTCTTTATACATATATTTTATTCTTTATCCTAACAAGTTTCTTTGCATTTACCACCAGCTTACCTGCATAAAGTACCAAACGTATGTACTCTAAACACAGTTTTCATTTCTTTGAAGTACAGTAAAAACTTAGAGTACAAACAAAATAAACATATTTTAAAATGATTCTAGAATTTTTTTTGAATTCTTTATATATTTCCTTCATTTAAAAAATTATAGTTGGCACAACCATTTCTATTTTTTTTTTAATATGTTATTTGACAGAGAGAGAAAGAGAGAAAGAGAACAAGCAGGGGGAGCAGCAGAGGGAGAGGGAGAAGCAGGCTCCCCGCTGTGCAGAGAGCCTGACTTGGGGCTCGATCCCAGAACCCTGGGATCATGACCTGAGCCGAAGGCAGATGCTTAACGACTGAGTCATCCAGGCACCCGGCACAACCATTTCTAATAAGACAAATACTTTTTAACAAACTTGTTTTTTTAGTTTCTCAAAAAATTTAGTTTTTAATTTAGTATTCAAAGAGCCTATTTTTGCAGCGATTTTTTTGCCCTCATTTTTTCAGCAAGCAAATTACATAATTATAACATCAGGTGTGACTGGCATAAATAGAATTTAGAACAAACATCACTGACTCTGAGCAAACATACCCGTGAACTGGTGGGAGCGTACTCTAAAGTAGCACATACAACATGGTCTGGGCATCGGTCAGTCTGTTGTACGAAGGAAACACAGTTTGATGTTCTTGGGATAAGATTATGTGGAGGTCAGCTGGAAGAACGACTCCTATTATCTTCTGTGTAAGTCTCCGTGGCAGTAACATTTGTTCATGTATCTTTATACTCTACTGGGTGTGAAAGAAAGGAAGAGATTTTTACCCTATCTCTGAAAATATCATGCCTCACAGTGCCTGAAACATGGGCGACATTCATTTAAATATTTGGTAAATGAATAAATCAATAACCAGTGAATGAATGAACAAAGTGGTTTTCTTAGAGAAACACTACAAGTGATAGTAGTTGTTATTTGAAGACGGTTGGTAGGGAGGGACTTTTAAATAGAAAACCATTTTCCCCCGGTGGTTATAATAAAGGACACCAGTGCCCATTATCAAACTATTTTTTCTTTCTCTGAGTTTTACTTAGAATTAAAACTCTTTGTGTGGGTGAGAATACCTGTCATAGAAAGATCTCCGTCAGAGACTTAGTAAAACAGAACAGATTTCATAGAAATTGAGGGTTTTCTGTGTTTGGAAATTAAGAATTACAAGGTAAGGAAAGAACAGAAAGATTCCAGGAATCAATCTTTAGAGTTGATAAAGATTACTTCACTAATATTAATAAAGTTATGCTATAATTTTGATTGCTCGGAATTACTAAAGCTAATTATAGAGCTATTACCTTTTGTTTGCCCTATGTGATTGATGCTTTTTTATATCTCTCCTGGTGATAGCTCCAGGGGAGAAAGCTTGTCTACTGAGACAAATCACTGTACCTCCTGTTTTTCTTCTCCTATGGTGGTAACACAGTCTATCTTTATGGCCAGTGTTTATATCTGTAGGAGTCTTGTAGCCCTAGCAACCTCAACTTTAGAGGCGACTTGGGCCACCTAAATACAATTCAAACAGCCCGTAAAGAACTTTATTTTTCTTAAGGAGTTACCTGATCCATGTATGATTTTATGGAAGAAATTTGAAAAGTTCAGCTTGCTTTCCTCCCTCTCAAGCAGATCCACTGAAGTGTTGAAAAAAGAGATTCTACTTTCACAAATTAAATCCTCGTCTTAGGAAAGACAGATTGATGCTCAAATATTTTTCAGTAATTTCTTGAAAAATTACTTAAAAGTGCCCTTCATATTGAGAGGTTATTGATAATTTATTAAAAGTTCACATGCTGTACGTCAAACTAAAATTTCAAGGTCTAACAGTGAAGTGAGAGACTCATACATTAATGTGTCAACAGTGATATCTTTTCCTTCATCCCACAGACCTCACACCGAATTTATACAGCCTTAAAAAAAAAAAAAAAAAAAAAAAAAGGAAAACTGGACCATAAAGTATTTATGGTTTACATATTTTTCAGCTTCCCTTTTTGGAAATAGGTAGCAGCAGTGCAATGAAGTATTAAGGAAAATGCAATGAGAAAGTTTCACCAAGATTACCATTTTTAGCATGCTAATAGCTGTAATCTTAAACTGCAAAGTAGTTCCCCAGAACTCCTAAAGAGTTATGCTGCCATCTATCGACAATGCTGTTGTCTTTTAATGGCTAGATGGTGCAAGAAAACAAATTTTTATTAGAACATATGTCTGTGGAGAATCAGTGTTTCTGAAAATACCTACTTGGTATGGTAAATATATGACATTTGAAATTATTTTTAATACACTATTAACTTTTCTTTTTTTTAGTATGGAAAGGGCTTATTAACAAATTATCTTGTACTAGCAAATCCACTGAATGTTGTAGATATTTTAGAGTACTACGGTCAGCAATTTGCAAGAGTTAATGTATTAACTGAATCTGTGTTTATGCATCAGAATATTGTTATGCTATGTTTACATTCAACTGAATGGGATTAACATGCACTGTTAGGAATGTAAAACAACATTTTAGAAAGTTAAATAAGACTTCAGTAAATTGGCTATTTAGAAAAAGAATGTGCAATCAAATAATATAGATAAAAAGCATTTTACCAATTTTCTGATTATTATTTCAAGACATATTACATATTGAGATAAGAAGCACCTGTATTTCATGCCTTCTGGAGAAGAAACTTCCCAAAGTGAGGAAGACAGACTGTGGTTGGACAGTTAAAATGTAAATCACTAACTATTTTGAATTGTGGCCAATACAATATTGAGAAAAGCCCTTCTGGGAATTTTTGTCTCCTCTTCTCCTGGTCAAATATTCAATATGTCAAATATTTGGTATAACAGAATGCTAGATGTAAAAACACATAAATATACTAACTGCTTCCACTTCCATAGTTGAAAAGAGCAGGTAATTGCTCATCCTGGTGGACAAATGCAATTCCCATCGACTAGGAAAATTGCTTAATAAAATACTGTGGCTTGAAGGTGTTCTCTGTTTGGGACCCTGGATGTATAGTGTGAGAAGTACCGATGTAGGTAAGGATTCCTGGATGTTCCCGGAAGAGATGATCAATATCCCCCACCTTCTACTGGAGTAAATTTATTCAAACTAAGGACTTGAATGTTAAAGTTGGAAGGAGAGTGAACTTACTGGTAAATTAGTGTCAACACAAAGGACCTAAGTACTGATGATAGACGGTTGATAGCTAGACTTGAAGTCTTTCTGGACTCTGCCACTCTGAATTAGGGTCATATTCCGTTGAGTCATGGTTAAGCATGGAATGTGAATTGAAAGAGCTGTGACCTTGCACTCCTATATTAACAAGGACATCTCTAGCAGCAAACAGAGCAGAACAGTACTCCACAGCGCCACCTACTGACAATGGCTAGAGAACTGGAGCTCAAGTGCTAGAGGATTTAAGAGAATATTTCTGTTCCATCTTTTTATCCTAGCATTACAGAAGTGACACTGCCTCACCACCTTGCACAACATGAATTGAGAAAACTCTCAAGATTATTCAAAAATTCAGTTAATGAAAACCTAAGGTGGGGGGGAATATTGGACTTTTAAAGATAAAGTTATGTCGGGGCTTAAGTGCAAGCTTGAAGGAGGTGGGGAGATAGATGTGCCTGTATTTGCATTTCATACTGGTAAAGCAATTCATTTTATGTTCTGTAATGATGGAAAAATACAAAGAACAAAAGATGAATAATTCATGGTGTGTAAAATATAAACCAAGGGCAAATGGGACCCAAGATGTTTGCATAGCACTGCCGCATGGTGATGCTGGGATTATATAACATCACTGGAAAAATTTTACCCAACATTAACTGGTGTCACCATTAGAGGGGTTCAGGGACAAGTGCATCTGCTCTGAGGACTCTGTCCCCTAAAATAGAAAATAAAATGTTTTTTGCTCTCTTCTTCGTTTTCTTCTACCTCCAGTCTTTAGCCTCCTACTTGTGATCTTTATCTTGACTTCTTCATGAACTCACTATATTATATAATTACACCTACGCTCTATTTTCTGCTGAGCTGACATTGTTTAACCATCATTTCTTACAAAATATAATAATAAGTTCATGATTTTATCAATATTTACATCTATATCAAAAGATGGACTCTGATATGACTTGCCAGGAAGTATTTAATTTTCTATTCTGTATAAACATTGAAATAATCATGAGAAATGAGCTGATTTCACTCAACTAAATTTATTTATTTGTTTATTTTACAACTACCATATACTTCACTTCAAAGTATTGGAAATAAAACAATATACCTATCTTTAAACCTTGATTTGACTAATGGTGAATGTATGTATGTATCTGAAATGTAATGTTGATGTTTAAATGATAATTTGGGGAGATACATGCTAAAGACTACAGATGATTCTGGGCAAACTGTCAGTGCTCAGGCTTTCATTTACAAAAATATTGGCATTATACTACTAGACTGCTTTTATTCTCATGGAGAATTTGGGGTGAAACTATTGAATTTATCACAAAAGGAATAAAGTAGAAATTTTAAGATACTGATTAATGTGGTACGACTTCTATTGCTTTTATTTGATCCATCATCAGTTCCTAGTGGAAAGAAAGTGACTGTGACCAGTGAAGTTGACAGCACTTCTAAAAATACCAAGCCCTTCAAGGTTTAAGTTCTATTTTTCCAATTGCACCTGCACACTAGAGGAGTGAGTATATTCATTTTTTTGTATTGAATTTATTCTGAAAAGAAAGCTTTAAGTAAGATATGCTTGAACATTTCTTTGTTTCAAAGAAATGATATGGTTACAAACTTGGAACTGATTGAAAGATTTCAGCCTAAAGATACCTTCATCTAATCCCCTCAAGACTTACCATTATAATCACTATGATTTAATAATACTATGAAGCCAATTTTTTCTAGGTTCTTAGCTATAATTTAGGTGAAATTAACACACTTTTGGAAGTTTTTGCAGTATAACAGGACTAGCTTTACGATACTGTCAAAAACAATTTGTCTTAGTAGAAAAATCACGAACTTTGGATTCAATCCAAGATTGATCTGAATCTCAGCTTATCCATTTACTAGTTGAGTGAGCTTCATCAAGTTCAAAAATCCCTGAACCTCAACTTTCTCATCCCTATAATTCTTCTGAGAGTTAAAGATAATATATATGATCTGATGCATGGTAGAGGGTCAATAACTGGAAGGTGTGATCATTTTGAATGCAGAGTGACTCAATTTTATTCTTTATCCAAAATCATTGTTTTGGAGCTTTAAACCTTGGCATTGACAATTATTTTCCTAACAAAGTTAGGTAATAAGCAAGATTAACTTAAAAGTTTCTGTTTGTACAGGATGAGAAAGGAAGTTCTGGTTCACATTAGAGATTCTTCAATGCAGTTCTAAGAAGAAACACCACAGTTAATTTGCATGTTCTCCAGGCTGGAACAAAACTTCTATTTTTCTTAAAATGAAATGAAAATCTGAGATGCTAATATTGGCATTGCTTTATAAAGCAACATTTTTTTGAGAACCTGCATAGCCTAACTAGTAAGTGCTCAGATGCTAGAACCAGGCTACCTGAGTTCGACTTCTGTTTTAGTCTGGGGTCTTCAGAAACACAGGACCAGTAGGAGATTATCTATCTATCTTTCTATCTAGCTATCTAGCTATCATCTATCTAGAAAAACATTTGTTATAAAGTACTGACTCATATGATTATAGAATCTGGCCAATCTCACAGTCTGCCCCCTGCAAGCTGGAGACCCAGGAAAGCCCGCCGTATAGTTTGAAGGCTTTCAAGCTGGCAAGCCAACAGTGTAGATTCCAGTCCAAGTTCTAAAGGCCTGAGAACAGGAGCACCAAGGGCAGGAGACTTTGATGTCCCAGCTGAAATCGGTAGAAAGAGTGTGAATTCTTCCTTCTCCCAACTTTTTGTTCTCCTCTGGACCTCAGTGGCGTAGGTGATGCCACCCACATTGGGGAGGACAAGCTACTATGCTCAGTCTATTCGTTCAGATGCTAATCTCTTCCAGAAACATTCTCACAGATGCTCCCAGAAATAACGTTTAACCAGATATCTGGCCATCTCATGAGCCAGTCAAGTTGACACACAAAATTAACTATCACAGCTTCTAAATCTGATCCTTCTTAGCTCTGTGCTCTGTAACCCCAACCATTTACTTAGATGTTCTGTGCTTCAGCTTCTTCATCTGTGAAATAGACAATATAGTGTGAAGAATAAATCAGTTATTATTATAAATTGTTACAGTAATATTTATCCTATATTTGTTAATAGTAAATGCTCAATAAGTGTCAGCTATTATCAGTTTTATACTTTATTTTTCTTTCAGTCTGTTTTTTCAGTGTGCCTCCTCCCAGAAGTCAGGGGTATAGGAAATACAGGAAAACTAGAATGTTAGCGACTATAAAAACACAGCTTCTAGCGTATTGATTTGTAATGTTAAACCAGAGTAACACTTTATTCCATTCTTACTGTAATCTTATAGAGCAGTCATACGCTCACGTCTTAAATTTATCAAATTTGAGAATGAGATGAACACGCGGAAGAAAGCAGCCATGAAGAGAGAAGATGGGTACTGGGACTGGGTGCTGCGAGAGACCCATCATCTCCTCCTTGGATGGTCCTGTTCCTGTTTTTACTAGTGTCCATGTGTTGACAAATCACTGAGAGACTTCCTTTTCAGTCCCATTGCCCATTGACTAATGCTCCCTTCTTATTAAAATGTAATCTGATATATACAATATATATTAATATAATAAGAACAGACTCATCTGATACTAAAGATAATAAGGGTAGTAAGCTTAATAGTACCTACCCTCCAAAGATAAATCCAGGTCCTAACCTCTGGAACCTGTGAGTAGTACCTTGTACAGTAAAATACGTGATTAAATTGAAGGTCTTGAAAAGAACATATCCCAGGTTATCCTGGTAAGCCCTAAATTCAGTTGGAGGTGTTCTTATAAGAGTGAGGCAGAGGAATATTTGAGAGAGAGAAGAGGAGGAAGTAATGTGATCATGAAGGCAGATATTGGAGTTACATGGCCACAGGTCAAGGAATACCTACAGCCACCGGAAGCTGGACACAGAACAGACCCTTCTCTAGATTCTTTAGAGGGAATGTGGCCTTGGTGATACCTTGACCTTAGGCATCAGGCCTCCCCAAAACTGTGAAAGAGTAAATTTTTGTTGTTCTAAGTCAAGATTGTAGTGACTTGTTTTGCAGCCACAGGAAACTAATACAAGTAATTGGATAATTGAAGAACTTTACTAAGACCATGAGAAAAGACTAATTGATTAATCTATATACTTCTTTAGCAATCAGCCATTATTAAAATAACTTTTTGATACAATAATCTTGAATTCATTGACTCTGCGCAAAGCTAATACATCAAAACATATAGAAAAGGATGGCACTTTATGAAATATTTGAAAGTAGAGTGTACCTGTGTGTATGCATGTGTGTATTTTAGGAAGAAAAGAAGAAGACTTGGATGTAGGGATGTCTGTAATTTTGAACTCACACCCATCAGAAAACCACTATTTCATTTACCTAGCTACTGTTTTAAGTGCAGTTGTTGTGGCAACAGTATTTGCGGGTTTACTTTAAAGGAAATGATGGTAAAACTGCCGTAAGCATTCATAAAATGTTGAGAATATAAACATAACTTAAATTGAAATTTGGGGAGTATTTCAATGACCACAAGATTATTGGTTTGTTTTTTTTTTATCACTTTCCAAACATTTTGGAACTGTCATGAATAAACAAACGCTTAATATATAAACACCCACTTGTATTAGTGGCAAATACCCCCAGAGCTGTTAGGGATATGTGCAAAGCTAGGTAAACAGACAGAGTGCAATGCTTTTACATGTTTAGAATCTAAATAGAACATCTTTGGAGGAAAATATGTAAAGACACACTTAAGAAATACTGATTACAAGAGAGTATGTATACATCAGTGGAACATAATTTTAATTGAAATATTATTGGTTTGCAGAGGAGCAATATGTTCAGGAAAAATCCAACAGGGTTAAAGCAATATCCATCTTCCCATTATTTCAAAAAGCATTATGAGGAATTTAGAAAGATTTAGAAATTGAGAAAAAGTAATCAGGTTGACCTCAGAAAATACTTTAAGGAAATGATCAAGGCAAAATATATACACATATGTATATATATGGATGAATATACAAGCACATATATTTCGAAAAATAATTCAAACGATCACTTGAATGAATTCTAGGAGAAGTCTTTTTCTATTTACGACATAAAAATTTCACCACAAAGAAAATTGTGCTGCGTATTTTTTTAATCTTACAGATTTTTCCTCATCTTTAGAATGAGTGTAACCTCGGTAGCAATGAAAATAGAATCTTTGTTTAATAGGGGAAAAAGTTCATATAAAAATGAAGAATTTAACCTCGCTTAATTCAACAACATCCATCGCAAATGACATATTAAGAGTGCTAGCTAGAACTAGAACTTTCGCTTTGTTTATATGAGTCTCTCCATTTCCAAATCAATATTTCATGCTTTCCTTTTTTTCTCTTCATTNCTGCTGTTCCTTTTCTTTCCATTTTTATTTTTCATTATGAACTTGTTCATGCTTCGTTAAGAAAATGGCACCAATAAACCTAGAATTCCTTCATCTTCCCATCACTATGTCTGTACTATTCCTAGAAACATTTCTGTACCTGTACCCATAGTCTCCTATTTGATGGATAAAGCAGCCTTGTTTCTATCAAAGTTCAGCATCTCCACTTGTGCTCCTGATCCTGTATTCTTGACTTTTCAAAGACATCTCTTCTAGAATTTGTCTGTCTTTCATTCATATAATTTATTATTTGCTCTGTGGATATTATAAGATATCCACAGACTGAAGTACCTTCTATTTAAAAAAAAGACAAGTCTTACCTTGGTTCAATAACCAATCCGCCTTTTTTAGCATTACTCTAGAAAGAATTTTCGGTAAGAGCAGCCCTCAAGACTTTGTCTCAATCCACTTATAAGTCTTCTCTCCCCACAACTCCACTGTGAAGTATCTCTTCTTAAAATCACCAGTGGCCTCCATCTGAAACAAATTTAACAGTATTTTCTTTAAATGCATCTTACATATACTTTTGAAAATATTCAAGTCAAGTTGTTCATTCCACCTTTTTAAAACATTGTCTTTTCTTGGCCTTGTCACAACGCATACCTACTTTTCTATTTCTCCATCTTCTCAGTCTTCTTTCCTTGGTCCCTCTCCTTTGATTGATGTCTAATTCACTCTGTAACTCTCCTCATACCATTTCTTTCATGGTTTTAAATAACATGAATAATCCTAAATAAGGTTTATTTGTATTTTCAGCACCAATCCATTCTCTGAATTCTAGACTATTTACATAGTATCTCAACTTAATATGCTCTAATTAATGAGTATGTCATCATTAACATGTACAAAATAAACCCTTGCTATATAACTCTATACCCTAACACTGCCCCCTTCTCAGTATATGGAACTGGATTTAGCCAGTTGCTTCTGTCAAAACTTGGGGATCATCCTTGATTTCTCTCTTTCATTCAATCCCCAAATCCCAGGTAATATTCAAGAAGCTTGGAGATTTTTTGAAAGAATTCAAAGAGTATCCTCATGTAAGACTTTTCATGATGACAAAGAGAGTGCAAGCAAACATTGAAGGTCTGAGAGACATCCAGGCACAAATTCCCTAGGGTTCTTCTTATTCCCACAAGGATACATTTTTTCCCTCTGGATGGAAGTGTCAAGATTTGTCTGACAAATTATGGTTTCAGGACAATTCAAGACAGGAGTTTGCAGTAGGGTTATTTATGTCTCTTTGGTCATATGGCTAAACTCGGCTATTTAACTCATCAGTTAGGTGAAAGCTAAATAAATAAAGAAATAATAAAGCTAAATAAATAAAGAATAAATAATAAATAATATAATAAATAAATAAATAAATAAATAAATAATAAAGCTAAATAAATAAATAAAGAAAACTTGGCCTAGGTGCTCCCAGGGAACTCCAGACTATAAAAAGGACATCATAAATCAATTAGATAATTTCTCTTATATTTGCCAGTGTTAAAACCAGATATCAAGGCATCCCTGGAGATAAACATAGACCTCCCCCATTTTAGCTGTAAAATAACTCTCATACCTACTCATCCTACAGGGAATTCTGTTGACTCTCTAGATAAGACATATCCCCATGTTTCCTGCTAATATCTTGGCCCCAAACACCAACTTTTAAAATTCGGTTACCTTCGGTTACCACGTAACTTATCCTATTGTACATCTTTTTCTTCCATTCCTCACGTGCTTTCCTCACAATGCAGTGAATGTAAGTATTTAAAAATAAAAATCAAGTCATGTCTCTTCCCCCATTAAAATATTCTAATGTCTCTTTACTTCACAAGTGAACATTTCTCTAAGTTCTTTATAAATTTTAAAATACTTTGCTATTATTACAATCCCATGGGGAAAGTACCCTTATTTTCCTTTTCTGATACTGAGGAAAGTAAGACACATAGAGGTTTAGGAATTTATGCAAAGTCACAGTTTGTAAGCATCAGAGAAAGAAGTTGAATTCCAGAAGTCTGTCTGAGAGGACCATACTAATAAGCATTAGACTATGTTTTCTCTTGATTATTTGATTGCCTTAATATAAAGCAAAGCCTTTGTACATTCTTCATATACCACAGTGTAATGTGACATACCAGTTTGAATTCTTAAAAGAAAGGTAAGGATACTCTGTCTTCCTTTCTTACTACTTGAAACTAGTGAAATTTTATGTCTTAATCAAGTCAGGTCTCACAGGTACAATAATATCTGAATTTCACGTTTATTAGATAAATTGGAGCTTCATTTTAAGTTGAATTCCCTTCAGAGGCAGGTGATAGGTGATGGTTTGGTATTTTTAAAAGCTTATGCTATTTGAGTACCACTGTTCATCACTGTGAATAAAGCATGGTTAAGCAGATACCTTGTCCCAGTTGAAATATACGATTGTCCTTTTTTTTTTCTTTACGTACTTCTGCATCTTAGTTTCATTGCATCCAGTTTCTAGAATATATCTTGCCAGAGAGTCATTCACCATTCTTGTCTTTGGTTCTTTAGGTGAGGTGACAACCAAGACACTAATATTGTAAAAGTCAGTCATGGAAGAAAGTGTAGGAAAGTTCAATAAGATTTTGAAATAAAATGAGATATTCTCAAAACTAAGTGAGGCAAAGGTTTTTTAAAGCCATTTTTTTTTGCCCTTTAAAGTGTTCACATTGTGATTTAACCACATTATTACTAGGTGAGATAGGGGAATTTCATTTGATACACTTCATTGTATGTTATATTAAAATTCAGGGATTCTGAGGCTTTTAATGCATAGAAATGTAGCAGAATTTACATCTTCTACTTTAGTAATCAGCCATGTTATTGTCTGTTACCCTTTGCTGATTCCAATGTCAGAAACAATACTTCTATCTATGTCTCAAACCAAATTCATATATGACTTAAGGTACAATGAAATTTTGCACAATCTTACTTTAGCAGGTAAAAAATAAATAGAACTCAACCAGCAAAGCAATTAATTGAATATAATTTAATAATACCAGCAACAAATCTCCCCAAAATATTGACACATATTTTATTATGTCAAAGTATTTACAGACGTATATAATAAACAATTAGGATAAAATTTTCTTTAAAAATATCAGTGTATTTTATATTCAAAAATATTCATTTCTGGGAATAAGGTTATACTTTTAGTAATAGTTTTTACTGAATTTGAATGATGAAAACACTTTAAATCCAGAAATCTGTACTTGCAAGTAAATTCTATTCTGATTTCTCAGTATTAAAGCATCTCACAGAGTAGGATGAGGATTTTCAGATGGGATCATTGTGGGGAAAGCAAATATACACCTTGTTAATCTTTATCTATTTGTTTTGGAAGAGTAACTATTTTAAACACTGTCCTATGATTCTTATGTGATTTAAAAACTTGATTCAAAAAGTCTGCTTAAAAAATATAATTGCCAAACTACTTTGAAAAATAGCAACACTGGGCACCTGGGTGGCTCAGTCATTAAGCATCTGCCCTCAGCTTAGGGCGTGATCCTGGCGTTCTGGGATCGAGCCCCACATCTGGCTCCTCTGCTGGGAGCCTGCTTCTTCCTCTCCCACTCCCCCTGCTTGTGTTCCCTCTCTCACTGGCTGTCTCTCTCTCTGTCAAATAAATAAATAAAATCTTAAAAAAAAAAAAAAAAGAAAAGAAAAATAGCAACAGAGTTACTTGCTCTACATGATATCAAAACACCATAAATCAATCACAATTAAAACACTATGATATTGGCTTAGATATATACAGATATATCAATGAACAAAATAGTTAATCCAAAAATAGGTATAAATAGTGAACCTGGCTTATGAATAATTGATATTCAAAATATAGAGAAAAATATACAATTTAGTAAATACTTGCTGGCTATTTTGGTATCTATTTTGTGGGAGAGGGTGGGGGAGAGTCTCTCCCTAGCTTTAAACTTAAACTGAGTTAAATGCACTTCTAAGGTGAATGTTTTAAAAACACTTTCAAATAAGTATAGAAAAATTGGGAGAATATTTTAGAAATCATTTTAGGTGTTGCACATCCTGTGAAAATTTTGCAAGATCAAGGGAAAACTTCAGGATTCCTTAAGAAAAGACTGCATACTTAAGTATATAGAATATGAAACTCAGGTAAAACAAAGACACTATAATCTTGTTTGAAGCAGCATTAGTTAATCACTAAAGCCCTTATATATGATTGGAATTAATCCTCAGATCTGTATGTGTACTTCTTTCCTAGCTATATATAAGTGTTTATTTTATCTCCCTGATTATTTGGGGTTTAAAAATTACATTTCTCTCCATATCAGTATTCTCTTCTTTTAGAAGATACTCAGTAGCTAATGACCAATACCTTTTATTCCTAATCTTTCTCTTCTTCTCCTTCTCCTTCCCTCTCCCCTTCTTCTTCTTCTTCCTCTCCTTCCCCGTCTCCCTCCCCCTCCTTCCTCATTTCTCCTCCTCCTCCCTCCTCCTCCTCCTCCTCCTCCTCTTCTCCTCTTCCTCTTCCTCTTCTTCTTGTTCTTCTTCTTCCTCTTCCTCTTCACCTTTTTCTGCCAAACACATTAACTGCCTTTCTGTTCCACCCATTTTTGGGGCTTAAATTCCTTTATGTTCTCATGTTCTTCCCTCTTCATTATGTCTCAGTGCCAGAATACTCAATGTTTTGGGAAAGCATACATTTGATATTCCCCAATCAGTAATCTAGTGGGCATTAGGACTTCCACTGTGCAATTCATTCTCACTTCCTTGGTGATTTACTTCCTTAATCTTCACTTCAGGTAAATAATAGTTACTTCACATCCACTATGGTACTTCTGTGATGTATATTACCATGTCTTGACAGGATAAAATTGATGCAGAGTGAACATATTCTTAAACTGTTATGGACATCCAGAAGTTTCAAGGTTGGCACTACATAGAATTTTAAAGTGTTGTTGACTGTATCATTGTGTCTAAATGAAAATCTTCGATTTTCTTTTTTGGTAAAATTAACTATATCTTTAGGGTAATTAGTACTTTTTATTAAGGAAGATGCCATGATGAATAAGATTTTAAAAGGCACTTGCTGATATATCTATTTTGCAATGCATTAAAATTTGTTATTATCTATATTATCTCTTATGAAGAAAACCTGAGGCATACAAAGACTAGAACAGAAGAGAGAAAAACATTCTAAAGATATTTTAATTCTCATCTCTCTAGCCCTTCTGTATTTTCCTTCCTGGCCTTGTCCTTACTCTTTTCATCCTCACAAACACACTCAAAACCACATTTATAGACTCACACACAGGCACAGAAAGCAATTTTATTCTAATATATATATGTGTGTGTATGTGTGTGTGTGTATAGTTAACTCTCTAAAGATCTCTAAATTGAAACCTAATTATTCCAGAACTCCAAAATATATCAAATTATAGGAAGCTAATTGAACTATTGAGTAAGCTAGCTTTCATTTAATGTTCAAATTAACTGATTTTGTAATTGTAGTGTAAGTACAACCATTAGACTTTGCATTCCATCGCTTTCTCTGTGTGTATCCCATCTGCACGCACTTCAGCTCCTCTCAGTTTAAAATGGTGTAATGAAAAGACCTTGGACTGTGATATCAACATAGATCGAGTCTGTGGTTCAACTCTGACTGCGAGCTATGTGATACTGTGTAAGTTATTTAAGTTAACATCCTCGATTACTCCTTTTTCTAACAACAAAAACATCACATTATCTAACAAGGTTCAGGATTTTAGCATATGGTAAAATAAAAGGTGATTTCTTCTCTCTACTTACATATTCAGCTGGCTTTTTATATATAATAATATAAGACATTTCCTCCACATATCCTGATTGGCTGAAGGAAAGTATGAAGGAGAAAGCTAAGGCTGTTTTAAAGAATTATGCTACATTTATACGAATTTATATAGTGATGTACTTATTCATTCATCCATTCATTTAAAAATGTACTGAGTATTGAGCATGGATTGTGCACTGTGATAGTAACCATAAACACAAGATAGGCACAGTTCTTTTCTTCTTTCATCTGACATGAAAGCAGACACTTAAGTCTTTGAAGATAACTAAGTTACTTCAAAGCTGTGATGAACAATACATGATAACTTAAATTGTTATAATTTTACACATAAATTAGAAATTAAATGAGTCCATATTATTCTTTGACATCATTAAAATATAGCTATATTACATGTTTAATTTTCACTTGCAACAGTCTTAAAAAACAAAGGTACTAAATTTTAAAACACCGCCAAAGATTTGTATCTATTATTTTTGATAGAGAAATAGAGAAGCTGATATTTGCCAAACTGATTGATACAGATAAGGTTTTCAAGAAACTTCATGAATTTGTAATCTCTAGGTTTGTATTAGGTCTTTTAAAAAATCTCTAATCAAGAATATGCATGCACCCCAAGGTTTATAGCAGCATTATCTATGATTGCCAAATTATGGAAACAGCCCCATTATCCACTGACTAATGAATGGATAAAGAAGAGGTGATATATATATATATAAAATGGGATATTACTCAGCTATAAAAAAGAATGAAATTTTTGCCATTTGCAATGACATGGATGGAGCTACAGAGCATTATGCTAAGCAAAATAAGTCAGAGAAAGATAAATACCATATGATTTCACTCATTTGTGGATTTAAAAAACAAAACAAATGAGCATAGGAAAAAAAAAGGGAGAGAGGCAAACCAAGAAACAGACTCTTAACTATAGAGAACAAACTGATGGTTTTCAGAGGGGAGGTGGGGGGGATGGATCAAATACGTGATGAGGATAATTTGGGCACTTGTGATGAGTGCTGGGTATTGTACGNNNACGTACGTGTTGAATCATTATATTGTACGCCTGAAACTAATGTTACACTGTATGTTAACTACCTGGAATTTAAATAAAAACTTTTAAAAAATAATTTAAAAAAAGAATTAATATTCTTTTATTATTAATTATTTTATTATATAATTATATTGTTAATTTATTAATTATTAATTTATTATATAATTATATTATACAATTATATAATTGTAATTAATTATTAATTAATAATATAATTAATTAATATTCTAATACGTAGCATTAGATGTCTGTGAAGCCCTTTTTTTTAATGGCAACAAACAAACCAGTATAAAGCTGCCATTCAGTACATGTTATAAAGTTTTAACAGGATTAATTTTGCTATTATATTACTCCAAGTTAACAAGTGAAAAAAGTAAACAAATAATCAATCATTTTTGTTAACTATGTCTACCCCATTCTGCTATTTTATTTACTTTTTTTTTTTTTAAGAAGGAGGAGCAGGGAGGGCAGAGGGAGAGAGAGAGAATCTTAAGTAGGCTTCGCTCCCAGAGTGGAGCCCAACTTGGGGTTTGATCCCAAGACCCTGGAACCATGATCTGAGCCAAAACCAAGAGTCAGATGCTTAACCAAGTCACTCAGGCACCCCTATTTTATTTACAATAAGAGTCTTATCCACACTTCAATATATGTAAGGATTTACTTCTCTTTTTTTTTTTTTAAGATTTTATTTATTTGACAGAGAGAGACACAGCGAGAGAGGGATAAGCAAACTTCCCACTGAGCAGGGAGCCAGATGCAGGGCTCGATCCCAGGACCCTTGGATCATGACCTGAGCCGAAGGCAGACACTTAGCTGACTGAGCCACCCAGGCACCCCTATATAAGTATTTTCAAAAGGACTTGTTTAACTCATGCTTAATGATTGGATAGGTTTAAAATTGAAGAATTTGTATTTCTGGATGGTAAATTTGGTGGCCCTAAACTGTGAAAGATAAAATGTACAGGACAACTAATATGACTGTATTCAGTATGTTCAGTATTACAAGTATCTTCAAAAAAAGTGGGGTTTTATAGAGGAAGGTAAACAAGGGAGTCAACATTGAGTCTTGTAAGAGTCATGAGGAAGGATGGAGACTAGTCTTAATCTGAGTCACAGAAGAAAGATGAAAGCAGATCTTTTCCTGGATTCTGCAAGAGCAGAATGGGATTTTGCATTTTGCTGTTTCTAGGATCATAGGATGAGATTCCTCAACCATCACTGCTTTCTGGGAGTACAAACTCAGATAAAATTCAACATTGTCAATTTCCTCTTTTATTAAGATGAATAAAAATAATTTGCCCCTGAATAAGTAAGAGGCAAAATTAAACCTCTTGAGTAGAGTGAAGCAGGATCTAAGACATATCTAGGAGATACTTTTTTTGGAGATTTTCCCTTAACACTAGTTGGACTGTCTGTTGAATGATTGTGGTAAGTATCAGGTTTTCTTTTTAGGGTCTTGGAGCTCAGGCATCTAAAAGAGGGGTGAATAAAATGGAAAAAAGAAATAGTAACACAAAATGTTGTATTAAAATTCCAGTGTTAACTCTGAAAATACCAATATTATGGATTTAAGGAGGCCTATAAGGAAAAATCTTTCAGTAATACAGCACCACTGCCAGAGTCCCCTGAAGTTCTCAAGCTGGGATGCCAAGTTCTCGGTGATGTTATTCAAGTCTTGTTTATCTCGTACATAAGAACCTACATGAATCCAAACATTTCATCAGACTTCCTTAGTGGCCCACACATCAGCGTGTTCATGGAAAAACCAGTCCATCCATGGTTTGCTGTTGTGGAGAGTTCTGTGGTAGGAGCTTATATCAAGTCACTGAGCTACGTTCAGTTCAGAGTTTTGGATCCCTAGGATAAAAGGCCAACTGCAAGGAAACCTAGTGTCCAAATGGGGATCTGAGCAGTCAGTTTTTATTTCTCAGTGCTACCCAGTCAGACAAGGGGAAGAAAAATTGGAAAGGTTAGACTGGAGAATTATAGGAAAAGAATTGAAAATTTAGAAACAATTAACAATTGGATCTTACAATAAGCTAACAAAATTGTTTTTTTGAGGGAAGGAGAGAATAGGTCAATTGAATTTTATCCAGATAAAACAGAATGTGTGTGTGTGAGTGTGTGTTTATATATACACACACACGCACATCATTTACTTGCAACCTACAAAAAGGTACAAAGTTACTCTACGAACAGGGTTTCAATCTGATAACTGGGAAGGGGATGTTAAAGAAGATGCATTGTTTTCCACTTACACAAAAAATTTTATTGTACAATTACCCCTTTTGACCAAAAATAATCTCAAAGAGAGATTATTCTTTATTTAAAAATAAGACTGGTATTATTATAGTTGGCCTAATCATTTATACAGAAGAGCCAAGAATGGTAATTTATTATACAGACATTCTTAAATTTCTTTTGCTAGAAAATTTTATAAAGAATCCCAGATTGGACTCTCGCAAACCTCTTGACAGTATGATACCAAGCTATAAACTCTTCATCAGATTTCACCTGCAGTGCCTGTAAGTTTGGGCAAATTCCTTTCTTCCTTGATGATTCTAAAATATCCTAAGATTTCTGGGCCTGCCAAAAATTGTCTTTACTTATGTGAAAGATCAAGAATTCAGTAAGCCAGATACCAGGCCAATTTTCTCAATAGGACTTCGTAAGCTTTGGCTCCATAGAGTTAAGCTAAGTTTCTTAAAAGTGTTTGGTCATATATGATGACAGTAGCATCATTCTCAAATGTGGCATTACAGGGAACAACTTAGATACATAATCAGTATTTCCAATTACCTTATCTCCTGGTAAAATAGGAGGACAGATTCTTATGGAATTTATGTAAACAATTATATTGCCATAAAAATAGGAATACTGAATAAGAGTTTCCAAATTCTAGAGAATCATGCAGGGAGAAAAAACATATATAATTTATAAATCCTTCATTTCTGTTTTTTTTTAAATTATGGTCTACTTAAATCTTATGATTTATAGATTATTTAAGAGAAAAGAAGGGGGTTCTTATATGCCCAGAAAATAAAACATGAAAACATTAGTAGCATACCAAACAAAACCCATAGTCATATGTCATCAGTTAATTCAAAATTATTGCAGATGTCAATAAAATAGTCAGTATACGTTTTTTGGTCTCTTTGTTGCTTCATTTTGGTTTACCATATTCTGATTTTAGATACTGAATACTACAAAAGGCATTTTACTAATGCCTGAGTAATCCATTTGCTCAAATTACATTAATTTAATGTTCAGTAGTAAAATAAATGGAAATCATTACCATGATCAGCATATTGGTATTGTTTACAGACGAAAGTACAATTTGCCTATGACAATAAGAACTGCAGGAAAAAGAATACTGCACATAATGGTTTTAATTGGCAGCTTCTACTTATTTCAATTCCAGAGGCTATTTTTAATGCTTTAATTTACATATCTTCGTGTGAATTCCATGCTTATAAAAGGCAAAAAATTTACATCCTTGGCGAACATCATCTCCAGCTTGACCACCAAGCCATTACAAGATAAGTAATGGCCACAGGAGTCTCCCCTAGCTTGCATCAAGTGTTGTCCACCAGGAACCAGGTCCTCACCCAACCACGCTGGCAACCTGATCTTGAACTTCCAGCCTCCAGACCCTTGGAAAATAAGTTTCTGTTGTTTATAGGCCACCTAATCTGTGGTATTGGTTACAGCAGCCTTAAGGGACAGAGACTGATAGATATATTATTACTTGAATAAAAGCATTATCTTTAAATATGTTTAGTTATCTAGTCATGGCACAAGGCATCTAAAAAAATACTTTCTTGCCAATGGAACTCTTTAGCCTCATTCTTCAAGATATTCAGTAATATCCTTAAAAAATATTTTCTGTATTACCTGGAATAGTAAACCAGATAGAGAAACTTTAGGCCCATTTTCAAAACGAATACAATAAAACAGTAAATAAATTAATTAACTTGACAGATATAATTTGTTAAGTTAAATACCTAATTAAAATATTAAGTACAACTTTATTAAATAAATGTCTGAAGATACAAAATAATGATAATATATTTCCTTTTAAACCAGTAAGGTTTTCAATTAGTGTTTGTTGATACATAAATCTAATTTGGAATTTCTTAACAAATTCCTCTTTATCAAAGGAAAATAAAAACGTTTTACTCCATTCTTCAGTTCTTCATTGAATTTTGTTTTTCTTTTTGATACTCTTAAAATTTATTGGAGCCCTGTGCTCCCTGACAGCAGTGATGGTTGACAAATGCCCCATCTTTCTGCCACCCAAGAAAGGGCCACCCTGCTCTTGAAATAATTAATTTTATTTGATGTGGCTTATAGAAGACTTTTCACCATGAATATCTATAACCCCTTCCCATACTGTGGGGTTGTTACCAGTTTGTTGGCTCCTTTTTCTCTTGCATATTGGCTTGGCCATAGTCTTGAATTCCCCAACAGAATGTAAAAATAATTGCTGTGTGTGACTTCCAGACTAGGGATTTGGAGAGGCCATAATGCCTTCTCTTTCCTTTCCTTTTTCTGACTGGATGCTGATGCTAATAGACACAGGCAAAGCCAAGTGAGAAGAGACTCCTTGAATCACTTCCTGGAGGACAGCCAGTCACTAGAAAACTAACTGACCAACACCGATTTGGATTATTACATGAATACAAAATAAACTACTTTTGTTAGTCTTCTGGAAATTGTTACATCATAAGTGAAAGATTTCTTACATATACTAGTGATGAGAATGTTCATTCTACTCTACTATGAATCGCCCCCTTCCCTCTGATCCTGACTTATTTTCCTGGACCAGACATGTATATGACAACTAAAGATTATTATTTTCTCTCAAATTGCTTTTCTATTTCAGTAGATTTCTTTACCACACATGCAAATAGATTCATCTGTTAGTCTAAATCTGGTGGCTATCGTAAATTAGGTAGAGTATTAAATTTGACCCTTCCAGGTGGCAAAGAACAAAGCACTGTCATACACCTTCAAGCAATAGGGATTTTGGTTTATGCGGATAAATGGAGACATAAAGAGGCCTGGAAAATAAATTGGCAGTTGAATAAGTCAACCTCTTGGTAATATGAGTATCATTAGAGTTTCAATAGCACCTCATCATTTTGTCCGCTTAGAACTACTTGTAATTGTCCCATTCTAGTGCCTTGTACCCCTACATGTTCACATTCCACATCTTCTAAAAGATTTTCTCCACTGTAAGACCTAAGGGTATTCAAAGCCTCTCAAAGAGATACTGATAACCAGAGATGCAGGGCATCAACATATATGTTTTTCATAACTTATGCTCTTCTGACTTACAGATCTTTGAGATATCTTTTTGATATTTCTTTTATAAACTTGTAAGTGCATGTGCGTTGGCCTCTGTATGGCTATACCGTCAATTCTCACCTCTTGGCAACCGTTTTGTTTCTACCCACCTCATTAAGAAAGATTCTGATTTGATCCATTAGTCACCAAATAATATGGAGTGCTTATTATATATTATTACCAGTTCTAAATTTTTAGAGATTATTTAATTCTTCCCTAATAAAAATTTATTAGACGTTAATAATATTTTTCTTATTTTAGAGATGACGAAAGTGAAACGAAGTTAGGTAACTTATCCAAGTTCCCATAGCTGGTACGTAATGAAGACAGGAGAGAATTTAAATACCACTAGACATTGTCTTCCACAATCTATTCCCATTGATCCCTGGCAAATGGGGAATGACAGTCTTTGGCTGAGGTGTTAATTTCTGACTCAATTAGTGTGTGCAGGATGGCAGTATCATCTGGGACATAGCATGGAGACTTCTCCTAAAGTACAGAGTCTTTTCCTCAGAAGAAGACTTAGTATATCAAAGTGATTCAAATACTGTATGCTGTCTAGCCCCAATAAATATCAGATATATCAGTTCCTGCTCTTTCTCTCTCATCCTCCCCCAACGCTTCCTCCCCCATCCCTAACTTTGTCTCTGTCTCATTTTAACACTCTTCCCAGCCACATCCCCACTACAGATTATTTAAGGTAAGTCATGTTTTACAATATGATAATTAAAGGCAGATAATGGTAGTTTCTTCCTCTTTTATTTTAAATTTGAAGAAAATTGAGGACAAAGGAATTAATTTAAATTTGCAAACTACCATTATAATGATGGAATAATATAAAGTCCAGTATTATGCTGTAATTGAGAATCATAAAGCTCAATAGAAGTGCTACATTGCAAATATGTCTAAATAAAAAAATTAAATAAATTAGAAGACGGTTTAGATTTTTAAAAGATAAGAGACAAAAAATGACTTGCTATACTTGTGTGAACATATATTAGGTTATTTTGCATTTGGCACTTTTTAAAAATCCCAACTCTTGCTGTACAAATGTGTGAATTAATAGCTGGTATTTAATGTTAAAAAGATGTGTAATTTGTCACATTGGGATATACTTTAAATGTATATTTGTGTTGCACCATGTCATAAGCCAATGAGATATTCTCCAGTTTGACACATCAGAAATGCAATTTAATTCTGCAAAAGAAGTACAGGAAAGGGATAGCTATTTTTGGCTTCACAGTATGAACATATAGAAGTTGCTTTTTCAGTTGTTTAAGTCACATAATTTTATTAACTGAGAGCATGAAATGCTGGGGAAAAAAACAGTGTGAATTCTTGTCCTCTGCCAACATTCTCTGCTATTTGCCTATAATCCTCAATGAGATTGTTCTGCAGAGTAAAAAAGTTCATGCTTTTATAGAGAAAACAAAGCTAGCAGATTTACAAGGGTGAATTAATATTGTCTGAAATGTCCCATGATGTCACTGAATTAATTATGACATGAACAGTTAAGTATTATGTAGTTTTATTACAGGATTATTTTTAAAAACTTCTAAAATATACATTATAAATCTCAGCTTCTGGATTTTGAAGTCTAGAAACAGTTTTTATTGAAGGCTTGTCATTACCTCTGTACTACTAAAGCTGATCTTGCTTGGTAAGCTATTTCCTAGAGCTTTTAGAGGTAGAAGCAAAACATCCAAGGAAATCCCTTCTGTGCATAATTATAGTTTACAGTTTGATTCCAACTTCGAGAGTGATATTTTGAGAGATCTTTGTTTGTTCCATGTCATAGACCTGTGAGATTGGTTTAGGTGGACCAATTACATGCTATCATGATACAGTAGTTTCCCTGTTGTACTACTGAATCCACTCAGAATGTCTATTTTAACTGTTTAAAATTTGACATAGTTCCTGACATATAGTTGGCATTCAATACATACTTACAAATAAATTACTAAATCAGTGAACATTTTAAATATTTCATCTATCTAGCTAAATATGACTCTACACTGGGTTGTGCTTTGTCCTTTTTGTTTTATTATTCATATGTCCTTCAAGTTTAAGTAGAAACCTTTACAAGATGAGAACTGAATTAATTGATTGAATCTATAATGGGCAATTTACTGTTGATTTATCTAGTGAACCACTCATTTATGTTCTAAGATGTCTAGGAGAATACATGTTCACTCTTAACTTTGATAAATTAAATAAAAATGTGTATCTAACCCAACACGTGGAATTTGCTGGAAGTGACTGAAACAGCAATGAGACAAGATGATTAGTGAAGAAGATGAGTAGGAGAAGCAGTATTTGTTGCTGTATGCTGGGTATCACCTCCTTCTTCATGTTCCAGACCTGAATCCATTTTGTTTTTGCTCCTCTAGTACCTCCAGCCCTTCTTTTTTCTTCACGTCAACTTCCTATAGTAAATATCCAGTGTCTGAAATATTTAGAGTAGTTTCATTTTTTTTTTTAATCTGGCTGATATCCATCATTCAGACTCTCAAAACTCACATGGAAGAGATATTTTCATTTCTAATTTATTTTGGATATTGAATAACTCTGACCCTAAAAAAAACCTTTTATTCCAAGTTATTCTAGTGGTATAGACCTTTCTTCTGTTTCTAATGACTGCTATCCATACATTCATATTATTATAAGATTTGTAAAGCAATTATTAGATCATAGTGCTAATGAGACTTAGTCTCTAACCCTTCATTTTACAAGATGAAATATTAAGTCTTCATGCCATACGTAATTTGCTAGACATTAAAAAAATAAATAATACCATACTTTAATCTCACAATCACATAGAAAAATAGAATATTTAGCATTTTCATTTTGAATCATGAATATGCATTTGTTTAGCAATCATTAATGAGTACACTTTATTTTTCCCCTATGAAACTTATGATTGCCTGAATCTATAAACCGGAGGGCAAATAGTAGGCATTGTTCAAAACAGTTAGAAAGAAAAGCTTTGGCATCTGAATGGCTACTTTTGAAGTCTAGATCCCTCAGTCACTGTCACGCCAGTCGAACTACTGGACTCCTCTGTACCACACCTCCCAATCTGTGAAGCAGGTAACAACACTAGCATCAAAAAGTAGTTGTAGTGATTAAATAAAAAAATATATAAGTGACACTTGGAACAGTGTGTGGCTCCTATGAAGCCCTTTATCATTTTTAGTTGATATTACTATTACTATTATTATTTTCTCTGAAAATGGCAGAGAAATGTTTCAAATGAACAACAATGGAGGAAATTTCTCATGGATTATCATTCTTAATCATAGCATATAGTTTGTTGAAAATAATTTGAAGATTCAAAGTACAGATTAGTATTTTTGCAATTAAAATGTCAGTTAAGAGTGCATGTATAGGGGCACCTGGGTGGCTCAGTCATTAAGCGTCTGCCTTCGGCTCAGGGCGTGATCCCAGGGTTCTGGGATTGAGCCCCGCATTGGGCTCCCTACTCTGCTGGGAGCCTGCTTCTTCCTCTCCCATCCCCCTGCTTGTGTTCCCTCTCTCACTGGCTCTGTCTCTCTCTGTCAAATAAATAAATAAAATCTTAAAAAAAAAAAGAGTGCATTTATAGTAGTAGTTTAAAACATAATTGGCAAATGCTACCATATATAATTTATTGTGATTTCATAGGTATTAAGTGCTTGCTCTGATATTTGATGCACGATATTATATCAAGTTTAAATTTTGCTAAAATAATTCAAAGCTTTCAGTAATACTAATATTTTGGGCTTCATCTTTGTGCCACCTCATAAGCTAGGATCTATGATAAAGGATGAATTAAAAATGGGAATATGGCCCATTCTTTCTCAGAAATCATGGTATGCATGGGCTAGGCAGAAATACAGTGACATGATTATAACATTACCTGATAAACACTACGCCAGAAATATGCCAACGACCCCATGTGAATATAAAACAACACCACCACCAACAACAAAAAAACGACAAAAACAATTATACCTGGCATGCATGGGGATTCTATAGAGACTTGAGTGAAGGGGTAGTTTTTAAGTTAATAAATGTAAAAGAGAAATAGGATTTTTGGTAAAGATTGATGTAGAAAAATGTACAAAGGTATTCAAAAACCATGGCACTCTTTTTAGTAATCCTTAAGTAGTAGGATAGATAAGATACAAAAATAAAGTAATGAGAGCTGAGGTATGACTATAAGAGAGTGAAAGACAGGAAAGAAAAGAGAGAGAGAGATTGATTCAACTCATTGCATGAAATTCCAACCAATTCAGAGGTAAATGAATTCCATTTTATCAAATTTTAACCACTTTTTCCTCATCTTAAATTGTAAAACTTTTCTTTGATGAATATTCTTTGTTAATCTATCAGAAAAAATCTAATACTTGGAGGCTTGGAAAATACAATCATATTATTTTCTCATTTATATCTCTAAATTTTATTCATCATATAAGATTTATTTAAAATTTATGTATTAAATAACCATGTATTGCATTATTATATATTTTGTGAACTATTCTGTAAATCCACATCTAACATAATTATAAGAGCTCCAGTAAGATGGAGTCCAATACCTTCAAATGAGAAGCCATCTGGAAACATTTCATGCAGTCTTTATCTTTAATTCTGTATCTATCAGGAACTTAGAAAGCAAAACTCTTATTCTTGGGACTTTGAGCTTAGATGAATTAAAAGCAATAGCTTTCTGCTTCAGGGTTTGTTATTTGTTTTGGACAGGTGTGCTATTAACGAAGAACTCAACCTACTCCTAAATAGAGATTCCTCCCCAGAGCCTACTATGAAGTGTATGATCACTATTTACTCTCCTGACAAACCCAGTACTGTTAATGAACATCAGGGTTAACCTATAGCTGTGCAACTCCCTGGCTTGTCTTTTTGAGATGAAAGTTCCATCGTATGATGAAAAACACTCTTGTCTCTCCTAACTAATGAGAAACAAACCTACTGCCTGGGCAAAGATAGTGCGGAGAATGTGCCTCAGAGGGACCACTGAAACTATCCAGAAAACTATATTAAGGATCATTATAGATCTCAGTACAGCATTTTTCATATCTTTACTTGAAAAGAGCATAAAATAGAATTCGAAAGCACATGGTGGGGACTGAAATCATTTACTCTAATGCAGATCATTATTTATCTAAAAAATATTTCACATAGTTATTTAATTTCAAATCTCATAACACATCTGGGTTATTTGCTCCATTTGGTTATCCAAGCACAGACTGCAGATTGGATCTCCATACTCAACAAGGAGGTTTATGTAGAAAGGAACCTAATGACAGGACGATTCATTTGGGCCAGGTTTCCAAGTTGGACAGCAAGGGAAAAAAATACCTACTTTTGAAATATAGTGCCCTCGAGTATAAACAGAATCCACTCTTTGACTTGATTCACTAACTGTGGGGGACATTGAATGGTATTTCTATGTTGTCTTGTTCTCTTCCAATTCACTCCCTATATTTTATTAAAAAAGATTTTTCTGGGAGTCAATTCTAAGAACTTTTCATGAAAGTTGCTAGAACAGTCATAGAAATGTGTCCTCCCTGAAAACCACCTCCTCCCCCATAACCAATGATAATGAATGAAAGCAAACATAAAAAACCACAAGCTATAATATATATGACTTATTCAGTATGATTTTGAGCACTTTGGAAGAGAACAGTAGAAGTCAGCATATAAATCTTTTTGGAGAGTCCAGTATGCTAGCTGGCAAGTAAGTGGAACAGTTCTGACAGGGTCACTATGATACAGTCCAATGTATCGGGTCTGCATTCTGAAACCCCTTGATACACCTGTCTTTCAAAATTCAGAATATTTCCAGTGTAAATAGGCCATACCTTCATGTACAATATATCGTGTAGGATCGGGGATAGTAACTATAGGAAAAATAGAGACAGTATGAATAGCCTCAGGTAAATCCGGGTCTATAACAGATATACAAAGAGTACCCTCAAGAAATTATTCTTAAAATATGGATGGATTCAAAAAATGTGGATAAAGCGCAGTGGACCTGTAAAAAAAAAAAAAAGTGAAGTTCTGGGAAGAGTATTGGAACTATTGGGAATATCCTCTTCTACTCTTGTCTACCTCAAAGGATGAGAAATACCATCAACACTAAAGAAAAGACCTTGAAGCAACACATTGATCATTTTTTCATAAACACCTTATCCTAACAAGAAGGATAAAGGAATAGAAATAAGAGTAATTATTAGAAGCAGGAGAGGCAAGGAAAACAAACTTTTGTAGGGAAAATTACCATACTAATCTATAATTTAAGCTACTGTAACTTGACTATCAGAGATAATACAAACTGAGAGTTTCATTCTTATGCAATTATTTCCTTCATGCTGGCTCACTCAGAATTGGGAGAGCAAACTGAAATCTGCAATCTGAGCAGTACACATGCATTGGGAAGGGTATACTCCTCAGGACTCATGAACACTTCCCCCATGACATTTAGATTTTCCCTTTGCCTAAAAATAAATTCAAGTGGCTACATTCAACTATATAAATTTAAAAGCAGATTTGACAAAAGTATCAGAAAATAGTAAATTGATGGTTTTATTTTCTTTTATGGCCATAGTAAGGGTAAATATTTGCTTTCAAGGTCAGATATGCTACTATGAAATTATTTATGAATCAATTTGTTACTACAGGCTACTTATCTTCTGTTTTCTAGGAAATATAATCTCAATCAATTTGAGGTCCTTCTCCCATGTGGTAAGTTTAGAGTGGGAGATGGCGTTTGAGTGGTTTCATGGTTTCAAAGGAGCTCCAGGCTTTTTCTTTGTGTTACATGATTAGAGTAAAGGCTCCTACTTAGCATCTACCACTCACCAGTTCCTAAATTAGTGGTCCTCAACGTTGACTGTGTACTTGACTTTCATTCTTGTTTCATGGACACTACAGGTCTGAAAACTATTTCTTCTATCTTCATGTTATCTTATGATGCAAAACAATGGTCCCATGGCAGCTCCTATGAATGTGGAATATAAAACTTACCAGACTGGGAGACTTTTTAGGTCTTTCCTGCTTATACATACTAGGCATCTATTGTTTTTGAGTTTATCCCAACTTTCCTTAGACTCTACTTGAATAATCTTTCAAGAGCTTTTCTGCATTCAGATCTGGTTCACCAAAGTAATTAAGGATGTTTGCCAAATCCCAGGCCTACAATAGAACGTATGAGTTCTTTCCCTAAACTTCCATCATTTCTTCTATTAATCCTGCAAATCTCCAAAGCAGAGATTATCCTCTTTTGTTGGGAGGGTGGGAAAAAAACTACTTTGCTTATGTTGTTTCTTTCAGGACTTTTATATTACTTTAGTGGCCTAGGTTTTCTTAATCATGAAAGTCAGAGAAAAACACCTTTATTCCATTTTTTTGTTGATGTTATTATGCAACATCTCTTAAGTCTGGGCACAGAGAAGCCTATCTGTTTGAAGAAGGTGAAGAGAAACATCCTGAAGGGGAAAGATAAAAACTATTTGTACAGAAAAAAAAACCCTCCGTTTTTAATGGCAAAACTTTGTGTAAGAATAATATGTAAAGGTGGGAAAAGTACAAAAGAGAAGATGAATTGTTTGGACCCTGGCGACTAGAAAATTATATATAAAAATATAAAGTCATAGTCAATTGAAAAACTAGAAATTTTTTCATATTATACTTAAAAAACAGTTACTCATGTTACATTAAATATGGTATACAGCATTCATATTTAATCTAAACATTTTGGTTACAAATACATCAAGAAAAACAAAAAGATGCAATGGAAAATTGAAAGAAAGCCATAAACATTTGATTCAAAAATAAAAGAAATTCTCAATAAACATATCAATAAAATATATTTGAGCATATTAATCACCAAACTTAACTTAAAAATAGGTAACCTTTATTTACGTACCAGTTTGGCAAAGGCTGAAGACAACTATATTCCTGAGGAAGTCAAGAGTATAGAAAAACACCCACTCATACAGTTCTGGATATATAGGAAAAGTATTCTACTATTTTTGAGAATAATTTAATAATATATATTAAAACATTATATACACATACACTGTTCCATAAATTTACTTCAGGCATATAATATTATCTAATCAATTTATAGCTGTTTATCTAGACATATGTCACATATTTATGATAGTTAAAATTATCTAATGCATCTGCAATAAGGAGTCTATTAAAGAAATTCTGATAATTCTATAAAATGGAAGACTTTTCTGCCATTAAAAATTTTGTAAATCTGCATTATGTCTGGGTGTATACATACATATATGTAAGAATTTCAAGATAAATATTAAGTGATTAAAAATAAACTCTAGCAGAGTATGATCATACTAATGAAAAGGTGTTTGTTCAACAAATATTTTTCTAGTACTAGTGTATATTAAAGTTCGTGTTAGGAACTGGGAAAAAAATGTTAGGCACAATAATTGTAGTCTTTTCCTCATGCAGTTAACAGTCTAATAAAGAATAAAGGAAATCCTTAATAAATGGTCATAGAACCTCTATCATTGTTTCTCTTTATTTCATTTCTATCTAAATAAGTTAACATATTATATTAAACCTACCTCTACATTCTATATACCAATTTAAGAAATATTCATGTAGGCATTGAAATTATAGCAGTAGACAAAGTTTACATGTCATTACCCTGTGCATAACTAAAAATATAACAAAGGTCCACTGGAGATTGAGATTGTAAATGTTTGGAGGCCCTACATGCATTCGTTTCATTCACTTCTAGCACATCTTATTCTTTATTACAGAATATCTAAAATACCTCATCACAATAAAGACTGAAACTCATGACCTTTAAAAACTAAATGTGTTGCATCATCATAGGTCAAATTCAAATTACTTTCCTAGGATAAACGTCCTTTATGATCTTTTCCTAACCTCTAAATAACTAGGATTCTTTGACATTTTTCATTATCACAAACTCTTGGCTTTTCCAAATTGCATTTCTGCAAATTTCAATGTATTTCCCATTTTCTGCATTTCTGGTTTATGAGTTTAGTGTTCCTACCATGTGGGATGAATATCCCATGATGTAGATCCTGAAATCCAACCCAATCTTCAATTTCCAGCTCTAACGTTATTTTATCTCATAAATCTCATGTTCTCCATAAATGTAATGTCAACTCTCCATTGAATACTCATTGAATTTGTTCAGGTTTGCCTTTGTTCTCCTTTAGTTTTTTCCTTCATTTTAGTATGGAGATTGTACACACACACACACACACACACACACACACACCCCTACATGCATTTATATGTATATACATAAATAATCTCTTTTTTAAAATTATAATCTCAAGACAATCCATGTTTTAGATAATTTTTGAGTTGTTCAAAGCAGCTACCACATATATTTAACATAATATTAAAGATGGCAAGTATTTGTTGAGTGTCTAATACATACCTGGCACTATTTTAAGCATTGTACATATACTGATGCATATTAACAATTCCAAAAGTATGTTTTATTGTCATTAGAGAATATTAATCTTCATCATTCAAGACATTTGTTTTAGAATGGGTTTATTGAAAACAGCAACACACATAAGGAAGCATATTCGCTTTACCCTCAATTCTCTAAGCAGAAGTCACGTAATACCATTTACTCACAAGGACCATCATTAGTGATGGCTAACCAGGCCTTGATGAAGCCTAAGTCCCAGGACCCTGGCTCTATCCTTTGGTTCATGAACATGATAACAGCTTGCACTGTTTATTTCAACATCCAAATTTGAAGCAACTGAAAGAGTCTAGGAATTAAGCAATGAAAATCAGTTTTGTTTTACCTCAAAAATATTTTGCATGTTTTTTTAAATTGCCTATCCATATGTTTGGTACTACCATGCTTTATGCTTCTCAGAGAACATTCTTTTCCTTACTTCTTTTTCCTTTTTTATTAAATCCAGGCTTTTACTACATTTTCTTGTTTCCCTGCAATGCCCACCTTTTGTACCTCATAACTAAAACCTCAGGTCAAGTAGGCGGCAACTCTCTGTGTTCTGAGCATTAGAAGATTGAGGTTGTGATTGCTCATTACCATAAATGGTGGGAAACGTGTCTTCAGGGAAGGGAAGCTCTATTAGTTACATAATGAAGCAGGACTAGAGAATGGCGTTTCCTCTGCTGGCTGCTGCAGTTTGTGAGTACTGTTGCCAAGCGCACTTGCCGGCTCCCATGGGCATAACTGCTCCCTTTCTTTCACAGATCCACTGTACTTACTGTATTATTCTTACCTAACATAATCCTTTCCCCATTTATTGTGGAAAAATGATTTTGCCATATAATTCCCTGGCCTTCATCCCTCTTTTTGTTTTGTTTTGTTTTGTTTAGAAACAGCAATTGCAGCTGCTCCTTGAGAGGTTCAGAAACATCAATCAGCTGCACAGCTAGAGGTAGAGTGATGAAGATTCAGCCCTGACTTTTTTTCTTATTTTAACTTTGTTCTTCTCTGAGAACCACTTTTGGTTTTGTCTTTGTGTTTATTTCTTGCACAAAATGTAACGTGCTGGAGGAGCTACAGATTGAAATGTTATGAGCGGCCGGATCTTTGCCTTTGCCTGTGACTGAGAACAGAGAAGGTAAGGGAACAATTCCCTTCTCTAACAGCTGATCACTGCAGCTTCATAATCTTTGCTGTCTCTGCTTTTCAATCACTTCTTCACTTCAATCACTGGCCATTGGTTGAATATTATTTAAAATTCCACTGGGGCACCTGGGTGGCTCACTCCATTAAGCATCTGCCTTCCGCTCCTGTCATGATCTCTGGGTCCTAGGATTGAGCCCCAAGTCTTCTCTTTGCTCAACAGGAAGTCTGCTTCTCCCTCTCCCACTGCCCCTCCCCCACTTCTTGTGCTCTCTATCTCTCTCTCAAATAAATAAAGTCTTTAAAAATAAATAAATAAATAAATAAATAAATAATAAATACAACTCCAATGACTTTCAACCACTTAAGGAGACACACATTTTTTTCCCAGCGGTACTGCTGCCTCAGTTGTCTGGTCTTCCTTCATTTGGTCAAATCCTGCTATCACTAATATCATGTTGCTTACATGAATCATTTTTTCTTTTCCTGTATTTCCTGATTATAATATAAGTGTTTTCTTTAAGAAATTGATTATATCTTTTTCACTTTTACATATACTTAACATAAAAAACAAAAAATAAGGCTGAAAATGGAGACTAGTATCATACTGCAGAGTTCCACAGTGAGAAGTCATTGCTGAATCCTATGGGTGATGGGGAGGCAATAAAGGTTTATTTGTTCACTAAATGTCCATTCAAATGCAACATGCCTATAATTTTAATTCTGAGATACAGTATGTACCCCTTATGATCTATTAAAATATATCTCGTTATCTTCAATTATTCCTTAGTGGCAGAACTTTAAGATCTATCATCACAGGCCTAACATATGTTAAGTGCTCAATAGATGGAAGGTGTAGTAAATTTAAATGTGTTTTACTTAGTAAGTAAGTAAGGGAATACTTTGAACAGAGCTCACTTTCATAAAAGTAAATTCACCACAGTGCATAGCATGGCTTGGGCTCAGGAGTCTGTAAAAATATATAACTGAGTAATCACTTACAAGCTTATTTTCATAGCCTTTGAATAATGATTACACAGGTGAGATTTTATAAGGTCAGGGACTACTGAGTTGGCAATAGCAACAAAAAGAAGGAGTGCATGGACGTTGTGCTTATAGAATCTATAGAACTTTGTAAATTATTTCTTTGGAGAAAGGAGTAGGAGTAAAATATTTTTAGCCTAAGCTGAGCAAGATAAGTGCAAAAACCTGAATTTCAAAAGATAACAGGGTGGGTGGAGAAGGAATATTTGATGGAAGAAAGGAAACTGAATTTCATATTTTGAAACTCGAGCTGTTATTCTCAACTATGACCATAACTAGCAATGTGATATTGGACTAATCCCTTAACTTTTAAGATCTTAATTTCTCATCAATAAGAAAAAAGATTAAAGATCAAAATGCTGGGGCATCTGGCTTGCTCAGTCAGTGTAGAGCATGTGGTTCTTGATCTTGGGGTCATGAGTTCAAGCCCTACATTAGGCCTAGAGCTTCCAAAAAAAAAAAAAAAAAATCAAAATGTTTCTAGACCCCTATTCCATGATTTCTGACAAGAAAACCCAAGCTATAAAAGCCAGGGACAGAGAGTAAGATGAAGGACTGAAAGAGATTTTCATATGCGAAAGGACATGTTTTGTTTGTTTTTGTCTTAAAGTGAAGAAAAAATAATGTATAGCTGGAGAAGTGAGGATAATTTTAGCACCTGGATCTGCAGGACATAAGGAAAAAAAAAAGTATTAGCAGAACAAATAAGTCTATAGTTTAGAAATGGCCAAGAAAAGGGACCCCTAGGAGCACATGGGTGGCTCAGTCGATTGAGCATCAGACTCTTGGTTTTTGCTCTGGTCTTGATCTTGTGATTGTCCAGTTGAGCCCCCATTAGGCTCTGCGCTTGGCATGGACTCAGCTTCAGATTCTCTCTCCCTCTCCCTCCCACTCACTCTTTCTCTCTCTCCCAAATAAATAAATAACATCTTTTAAAAAAGGAAAGAAAGAAAAGAGGTGTCTGGGTAGCTCAGTCGATTTAGCATCCCACTCTTGATTTCAGCTCAACTCATGATCTCTGGGTCATAAGATCGAGTCTGCCCCCCTCCCCCATAGTGCTCGATGTTCAGCAGGGAGTCTGCTTGAGATTCTCTCTCTCTTCCTCTCCCTCTGTTCCTCCTCTCTGGGGCTTATGCCCACGTGCAAGCATTCTCTCTCTCTCTCTCTCAAAATAAATAAATGAATAAATACATATTAAAAGAAAAAGAATTGGCCAAGAAAAGGGAACACAGTAACAAAGTAATAAGTTTCATATATACAAAATATATGAAAGTATAATACATAAATCATGTAACATATATTATATGTTAAGAGGCAAGCAAATTGAGGACTGTTTTCTCAAATTTCTGAGAAAGGTTCAAACTGAGGCTGCTATTGACTGAGAAGACCAGAAATAGGCACATAATGGATACTACAATGTTTAGAAACTGTGCATGGGAAAAGGGGTGATTCAGGAAGCCAATATTAAATGATTAAAAAGAGATAGAGATTGCATTGGAGGAGATATAACATGAAATTTAGTTATATGAATAAGTGTACTTTCTCAGAAATTTTCTCATCTTCGATTTTATGCATTTGGAGATGATAGGGAATATGTTTCTCATCTGGCTCACAGTATTATTTTGAAAAGAAAGTTGCATACGGTCACTTTGGTGGGTGATATCCTAGGTGAGAGAACAAAGATGAGCCAAAGAACTTGAAGGGACTCTCCAATACTAAATCTACTAAGGAGTAGATTTAGAGGGACTATAGGAATTTGGGTTCATATTTCAGCTTTCAAGATTAAGAATTATAATTAAGAATCATACAAATTAGAGTTGACCTGGTGAAAGGTATAGTCACATCAGGGTGGATGGTGGGAATATGAGATAGAGTTCACTGAAGTAGAACAGGTAGAATGTTTGTAAGGTCAGGCTTTGTTAGGGACGTAAATAGAGCTGTTAACATTTTTTTAGGGGAATACATAGTCTGTTTTATACTGTAGGTGTATATCATGGTTTTCACAATATAAAGAACACATCTAGGTGATTAAAATCTAAAAAATCTCAAAGGTTTATTATTATTATTACTATCATCACTATTACAATTATTATTATCACCAGTATACCCTTGAAGTAGATGCTGAAGTTTAGTGGAGAAAATGCACAATAAGTACACACTGAATAAATGTATTAATAATGTAGAATTTGAGAGATGAGAGCATGGAAATCTGGAAGGAAAACTCATTTAAATATGAGTTTATAATACGTGTTAGGAAAGAAATCCCCCTAAAGAACTGGGGATCTTAATCTAAAACCTGACAAATGTGTAGGAATTAGCAAAATGAAAGATTAAAGATAAAGTTCCTGGAAGTGGATACAAGAAAACCAACTACAGAATAGTTCACATTATTCCCTTTTGGCTGGAGTGGGGCTCGAAATGACATTGAAGAATGACTGGCACTTTACATCCCAATAAAATGTGTAAATAAATTCTAACTCTCTATAGCAAATAACATATATGATAGATTGGGTAAGTCTGTTTCCTCTTCTTATTGTGAATAACGATAGACCAGGAGAGTTACTAACATATTTTCAGTCTATATAATGCAAGAATGGAAAAGCACTGATTTAGGTTTTAGTAGAGATATAGGAAGAAAATATATCAATCATAAAATACATGGCATTTGCCTTGCTTTCTAAAAGCTCTCAATATTCTTCATTTAAAAGGAAGAACTGGAACCAGGATGTTTAACAGAGGCATTAAACTGCCTTTCTAAGTATAAGATTACAAACAGACTTTGTCATTTCATTTTTCATTGGAGAAGCTTGCCTTTCTTCCAACATTGGACCCTCCATTCCTATGAGCTCTAACACTTCATTGTGGTATCTACATACATGTGTCATATGCTATCCGAGGAGGGAGTGTTCATTTAAATTAGATCAAACTGGAACTGAACTGAGACTGGGCAGAGAATGGGGATCCAAGCCAGCATTATTCAAAATGGATGATCAATGCATGACAGATGATGGCCAATTATCTGTACTACTCACAAGCTGGTACTGATAGGGAATGGTTTTTGCCCAGGCGGGTCTCAAGATTTTCCTTCTAGAAGCTTGGTACCTTCTGTTAACTCTCCTTCCACAGCTGATGTTAGCAAAAGTGATGTATAACTTTTTATAAAGAGATTTTATTTATTTATTTATTTATTTGAGAGCACGAGAGAAAGTACAAGTCGGGGGGAGGGGCAGAGAAGAAAGGAGAGGGAGAGAATCTTAAGCAGGCTCCATGCCCAGCACAGAACCCCACACGGGCTCAATCTCATGACCCTGAGATCATGACCTGAACCAAAACCAAGAGTCAGACACTAACCAACTGACCCACTCAGGTGTCCCAGCAATATATAACTTTTATTCCCAACGTCGAAACTTGATGAAACATGCTCCTAGATACACTAAAGTGCAGTTTGTTAAGTGCTTTTTAGCATTTGTTTTGACCAAAGCATTGTTTCAGTACTTCAGTGGATAAAAGATCAGTAAATTTTGAGGCATTTCTTAAAATTTATTTAAAGGAGACAGATAAGAAGTTGAACCCAAACTGGATTGGTACATATCAGGAAATGATTACAAACTAAGCACAGTGGAAGACCATGGAGAGAAATTTCACAGAGGAGCTTCCCTGAGAGATGTTTGAGATGGAATTTGAAAAACTGCAATACTTTGAAGTGATGGAGTTGGGGTTTTGGGACATTATAGATAAATGTAGTAGCCTGAGGTTCAGATCAGAGAATAAATGTCGAAACCTTTTGAAATGATTTATTCCTCTGGATAGGATAAGTCTGAGGATTTAAATTTGACAATTATTTGTATGGAAATGCTAGTTGAAGTTAAAGAAATGAATAAAATTCCATTAAAAAATATGCGAATGAAAGTAAAAAAGACAGAGTACTGAATATATATATATACCTCAGCAACCAACAAACCTTCCTGCCTTCCCCCCCCAATCACTTTCCATACCTTCTTTCCCTTTCCTTTTCCTTCTTTCTTTGAGGGGGTGGGGAGCAGGTAGGGGGAAAGCAGAGGGAGAAGCAGAGAGAGAGAATCTCCAGCATACTCCCCACTGAGTGTGGAGCCCCATGCAGTTTCCATCATGACTTGTGCCAAACCAAGAGTTGGTCACTCAACCAAGTGAGCCACCCAGGCACCCCTCTTTCCTTTGTTTTAAATCCCATAGTTCTGCAGCTTTTTGAGCCTTATATTGTCTTTATATAATGGATTATATGTATTCTTTTGTATTTGGCTTCTTTTGCACAATACTAAGTTTAAATTAATAATCCATTTTGTGGCATGGTGACATACAGCATTTTTTTTAAACTATTAAAAATACCACTGAATAAAAGTGGTAATGGTAAATGCTCTTTCCTTGAACCCAAAGTAAGATTGGTGTCTACTAGTTAATGTAATGTAAGCTTCGGGTTTATTAGAGGTATCTTTTATCAAATAAAGAAAGTTTCCCTCTATACTTTGCTGAAAGGTTTTATGTAATAATAAATAAGTAAACTTTTTATAAAAAGTTTTATAATAAATTTCTTACTCTGTATCTTCTGATGTGTGCATATGCTTTTTCTCATTTTTTCCTGCTTATTCGGAGTATTTGTTGATTATTGAATGTTAAGCCAATCTTGCAATCTCTTTTATATATACTAATATTTTGTTCTGAACTCTTCTATCAATATTTATGAACCATATCGGTCTTTCATTTTCTTTTCTGTTATGTCTTTGCCAGGTGTTAGTGTCATAGTTATGTTGGTCTTGTGTAACAAGTTGGGGAATGTTCTCTATTTTCTGAAAGACATTTACAAGATTGGTAAACTTCTTCTGTAAGTCTTAGGCAAATATCACCAGTGCAGTCATTTCGGCTGGAGTTTTATCTGTGGATAGTATAATTCACTAATTAACATAGAATTATCCAGATTTTCTATTTCATCTTTGTCTGTTTTTGTAAGTTGTACTTAGCAATTTTCCTATTTCACTTACATTGTCAAACGTATTGCCATAATTTTTTCAGTAATATCCTCTTGTAATCTTTTAAATATCAATGGTTTCTGTAGTGATACCCCATTTTATTGGTAATTCATGTTATTTCTCTTTATTTTTCGATCTGTTATGATAGGGCCTTATGAATTTTGTTAATCTTTTAAAGAAGAAACTGTTGTTCTGTTGATTTTCTGTTTTCCGTCTCTCAAGTGTCTGCTTTTGCTTAACTGATTTATCTTCTTACCTGTATTATTCTATTTCTTTCTTTTTTTGGGGGGGCTTTATTTGATTTTATTTCCCTAGCTTTTTGGGATAAAGGCAGATCAATTTTAGTTTTTGTTTTTAATTTTTTATGTCCAAATTATTTTCTAATTTCCATTTCTTGAGACCCAAAATATATTTTGAAATATATTTTATGATTGCAAATTATTTAAAAATTCTTCTGATCTTCATCCCCAATTTAATTACTCTGAGTAAAGGATCCAGTCTTTATTTCTTCAGTTGTATGAAATATTTTGAAACTTATTTTACAGTATGGCCACTTTGGTAAATACCATATATACAAATAATGAGAATACAGTTATTGGAGAAAGTCTTTTTTATAAATACCTATTAGGTCAAGATAGTTAATTAGGTTTCTTAATCGATCAAAATAACACATTTTTAAAAAAATATTTGCTAGTAGTATCAATTATTAGGATCTCAAATATTGTTGTGGATTTGTTCATTTATTATGTTATTTTTGTGATTTTTGCCTTAAATATATTGGTACTATGCTATTCGATTCTCACACATTAGTATTATTACTTCTTGTTGCTTTGTTTCTTTTCTTTTATTATAAATTCATTTTTATCCCAAATAACATTTTTTTTTACCTTAAAAATATACCTTGTGAGGCACCTGGGTGGTTCAGTTGGTTAAGCATCCAACTTGATTTCAGCTCAGGTCATGATCTCAGGGTCATGAGACTGAGCCCCACAAAGGGCTCCTTGTTCAGCACTGAGTCTGCTCGAGTTTTTCTCTCTCCCTCTCACTATGCCCCTCACCCTGTGCTCACTCACTCTCTTTCTCCGTCTCTCTCCAAAATAAATAAACTTTTAAAAAATACATACCTTGTGTAACACTAATATAGTCATGCTACTTTTTATATTGAGAAGGTTTTACATAATTTTACTTTCAAACTAACCATGTTCTAATTATTAAGTGACCTCTGTAAACAGCATATAGTTACAACATTTATTAGGTTTTTAGCCTGAAAAAATGTTGTCTTTAAAATTGAATGTTTTGTCCACTTATTTTTAATGTAATTAGATACAGTTTCATCTACCATCCACTTTTTGTGTTTTGTCTTTTTTTCTTTATTCCTACTTTCTACTTTCTTTAGATAAACAAATTATTTTTTCCTTTATTTCTTCTCCAATAATTTAACTTCATTTTCATATAGTTGACATAAAATGAACTGTACAAATTTAATATGCAAATTAAGCTTTGAGATGGGTATAAACCCATAAACCCATCAACATAATGAAGATAGTAAACATATCCATCACCCCATTCTCCACCAAAGTTTCCTGATGTCCCTTTGTAATCACTGTTACCTCCCTACAGTCCCTGCTCCTAGGAAACCAGTGATCTAATTTCTAATTAGTTTGCATTTAATATATTTTTATATGCATGAAATCATAAACATGAACTTTTTGTCTAGCATCACTAATTCAGCATAATTATTTTGAGATCCATCCATGTTATTGGTTCATCAGTAGTTTGTTCTCTTATGCTGCTAAACAGAATTTTTATTGTGTGGTATATTATAATTTGTTGACTCATTCACATTTTGATGGGCTGTTAGGTTGTTTGTACTTTGGAGCAATTATAAGTATAACTACCATGATCATTATTGTGTAAGATTTTCTATAAGCCTTTTCATTTATCTTGAATAAATATTCAGGAGTAGAATGACTGGGTTGTAGGATAGGACTATGATTTACTTTTTATGAAAATGTCAAATTATTTTCCTAAATGGTTATATCATCTTACATCCTTATCATCAGTAGATAAGAACTCCAGTTCCTCTACATCTTTATTACCACATGGTATGGTAAGTCTTTTTAATTTTAATCATTTTTAATATAGTGGTATGCAGATGCATCTTATTGTGACTTTAATTTGCATTTCTCTAATGATTAAATAGGTTCATCACCTTTTCAAACACTGATATGCCACTTCTTTGCTGAAGTGTCTGTTCAAATCTTTCTCACATTTTTATTTGGAAGTTTTTATTACTGAGTTTTGGGTGTTTTTATAAATATATTACAGACACAACTTCTTTTATGTATTTATGATTTGCACATATCTCCTCCTAGTCTGTGTCTCCTGGTCTTTTATTCTCTTAACAGTACCTTTCAACAAGCAGTAGATTTTACTTTAAATTTAGGCCAACTTAAATAATTTTTTTTTTATGGATTGTGCTTTTGGTATTGTATCTAATAAATTTTTGGCTAACCCAAAGTTATAAAGATATTCTCATATGTTTTCTTCTAGAAAATGTGTAGTTCTAAGTTTGCTTAGGTCTATGACCCATTAAATTAAGCAATTTTTATTGTGTGATGTATGAAGTTAATTATTTGTATAGAAGTCTAATTATTCTAGCACTGTTTGTTAAAATGAAGTTGGAAGCAGTTTTTTTGCATTTTTAGCAAAGAGTATAAAAGTGTCATTTAAATATTGACAATGGTAATTGAAATGTGTATATGCTAATCTCTAGGACAATCAGAAGTCTAAATAAATGTCAATATATTGAAATCATTCATAGTATTTTCTGTGATTTGCATAAAATTGATCTACAGTTCAAAAATAAAAATTCAATTAACTAGAACATCCCTATATATGTGAAAATTGAGAAATGTCTAAATAAATTATATGTCAAAGAAATAATGACCTATGTGTCAAATAAGTTGCTAGAATGGGTTTTAGATATATTTTGAAAAACATGAAAGTGAAAAAGCAGAATGTCAAAACTTGCGAAATTCAGCTAAATTCATGTTTATAGGAAAATTGTGTAAGTACAAGATTGATCTCAGATGGCCTGGTGCTTTTCTCTAGGGACACTTGGAGACACAGCACCAAATCTTGACGAAAAAAGCAATAGAATATATGAGCTAACAATTTTTGTTTTTCTGTATTAAGATTTATAATATAATAAAGAATAACATGTAGCAGATTTTCAGCTTTGTTTTTAGATATGTGCAGATTTGTGTTTATGTTATCAAGGTTTGTATTATTGATGGTGGTCATGGTTTTAGCTAGCTAACAGGAGGGACATAGAAGACTTGTCTGTGTCTTGTGAGATGGAAAGTATTCTGAAGACCTCCTGAATGCTATTCTAGGCTTGTTTGCTTTTCTTGCTATGTATTTTTTATTTACATTAAAGTATTTTGCAAATAAATATTTTGTTCTTGTAAGTCCTTTCAATCATCTAGATCAATATCATTAGTATAGTTGGCATATTTGGCAGAATAATAATATAATCTATCAATGGTAGTATAATCTATTAAGTAATGTAGAAGTGTTGTTTTTTTGGGGTTTTTTTTTTGTTTTTAATGAAAAAGGATGAGAAGTAAAGAGCAGAATATGCCATCCCAAAATACGATTGGAGAGGAGTTTGCCACTTTGGTAAGTTAATTATTTTAAGCTATAGGCACTTGAAAAACAGCAAATATGGGGAGAGGCTTTCTTTGAACTCTCCTTATCTCTTCAGATACAGATCTTCCAAAAGGAACTTGGCATTGTAAATCTTTTCCCCAAGAGTTTCATCAACCAAGGAAGATTGATTCTTATAACAGGAGAGACCAGAAGTTGAAACTATATTCCGACAAATTTTATCACAAACTACCGTATTATACCTTCCATCTATTCTTCTAAGAAATCATTCATCTTTCTTAGAAATCATTTACTCTCCCCTAAGAGGCCTAAATCTTCCTGCCCTTTTCCCTATTAAGATGGTATTTAACTCTCAAATCTATTTTTTTTAAAGATTTCATTTATTTATTTGTCAGAGGGAGAAAGAACACAAGCAGGGGGGGCAAGCAGAGGGAGAGGGAGAAGCAGACTCCCTGCTGCGCAAGGAGCCTGATGTGGAACTTGATCCCAGGACTCTGGGATCATGACCTGAGCCAAAGGCTGACACTTAACAGACTGAGCCATCCAGGAATCCCTTAACTCTGAATGCTAAATCACCTTGGGGAGTTACTCCTTTGATATATGTGTTAATAAACTTCGTTTTTTAGGACGCCTGGCTGGCTCAGCCATCAAGTGTCTGCCTTCAGCTCAGGTCATGATCCCAGGGTCCTGGGATTGAGCCCCACATCAGGCTTCCTGCTTGGTGGGAAGCATGCTTCTCCCTCTCACACTCCCCTTGCTTGTGTTCCTTCTCTTGCTGTCTCTGTCAAATAAATAAATAAAATCTTTAAAATAAATAAATAAATAAACCTTGTTTTTCTTTGTTAATCTGTTTTTTATTAGAAGGTCTCAGCTATGAACTTATAAAGGTAGATGGAAAATTATTTTTCCTCCCTTACAAGAGGAACAGGAGGAAGAGGAACCTGTGATATCTGGTTTGTTGCTGAGTCATACATGGCTTGAAGTTGATCAAATGTTACTATCATTGACAGTTAGAAAAAGCTTATCAATGGGATTTAGAAGTGGTAGGCCCAAAACTTGAGATCATTGCTAAATCAATAAAAAGTAATTTAGACAGAAGAGAACTCAGCTAAGAATTTGGAAAGCTATTTCTGAGCTGTATATTATGCAGTGGGGACCCAAGAGTTATCTCTCTAGCTCAAGACTCCGTGATCTAAGTGTAGTTTGAGCTTACTCAGCATCCCCAGTTAATCACAGCCCTGTAGAAATATAAATGGAGGGACAGATCTCCAATCTGATGAGCTAGTTAAAGGTGAAAGTTATGTAAAGATTACTGTGAGAAGAATTGCCCAAACCCACCTTTATATATTAAAAGGAACATTCCTGAGTCTGCTAAATTTTAAGAAGGTAAGCTACTTTGGACTGGGTATATGATGATGTTAGGGTGCTAATTTATCCCTTTAACTGAAGTCACGATTGATGCCAAAACTCTGCCTCTTTGAGTATCTTATTTTACATTGTAACTAAAAAACAAGGCCAAATAAGAGAAACTAGCATGAATCTAGTAGCTACCAGCACATAATGGGGGCTACATGACAAAAAGAAGATACGAATTATTCAGAAAAAATTGGAAATAATTTAAAAAGGGATGATATGAAGGCAAGATGTTTAAGTCAAATGTGTTTAGGTGTGTAGTTAAAAGTGGTACAAAAAGTAGGAGATAATTGAAGTGGCAGCTAAAGTGATCATGGAAGATAATGTGAGATCAGTTGGTCAGGCTGCTCTAACAACACCTAAGGTGAAAAGAAAGTAACATTTCCTCATTCACCCTCATCCTGATGAATTTAAAACCTGCTAATGACACTAAAGTGCATTCTATAGTCTCTTCAGAAATGGTGCTGATCAAAATAGTGTGAATCGAAACCGAAGATTATGAGTCAGAATGACTGGGGAGCTGAGGTCTCTCTTACCGCAACCTCCAGAGGGAATCGGAGGCCTTTTAATTGGTGTGGGTAAAATAGTCTGGAAGTGGTGAAGAAGCATTATTGGGGTTATAAGAAATGGGTGCTTAACACACACTGATACCTAAACCTGAAAATGAAAATCTGAAGGGCATTGTGTTAAGTTTACAGGATGTGTTAATGTTACTGTGAAATATTCAAAAGTAAAAATGTGCCTTAGGATGGGAATTTATAAATGAATTATCATGTCTGATAATCATGTTGCCTATAGATTTACACCTTGTCAGAATGAATGTGATGTCCGAATGAGAAGCTCTTGCCTTACCCAAATGATTGAGGAATGAGAACCTCATGTAAACTGTCCTTCATTTTTTTTTTTCTGGTCAGATTTTTGTTTACTTTTATTTCATTTTTAAGAGATTTATCTAGGCATAATTGATATGCCATAAACTTTCAATAACTACATATACTTAAATTATACAAGTTACGTCTTGACATATGTAAAAATGCGTTGCACCTACAGAGTGAACAAACTCATCACCCTCAAATGTTCCTGCATGCCCCTTTTTAATCCTGCCTTCCCTTTTTTTTTTAAAGATTTTATTTATTTATTTATTAGAGAAAGGGAGAGAGCACACTACTGGTAGTGGCAGGCAGAAGCAGGTTTTGTGCTGAGCAGAGAGCCCCACATGGGGCTCCATCCCAGGACCCTGCGATCATGACCTGAGCCAAAGGCAGAAGCTTACCTGACTGAACCACCCAGGTGCCCTTAATCCCACCTTCTTATAATGTTCTCATTCTTCTATCCTCAGGATTAGTTTGCATTTTCTAGAATTGTATATAAATGGAATTGTATATAAATGGAATCATTTAACGTGATTTTTTTTTTTTTAGAGAAGGTTGTCCATCTCCTTTTTCTCAGGATAATTCTTTGAGATTAATCAATGTCATGGCATATAGCAAAAGTTCTTCTTTTCTTGCTAAATTCTATTCAATTGTATGGATATATGCTATTGTATGTATATCACCATCTGCCTGTTGATAGACACTTGGGTTGCTTCCAGTTTGGAACTATTAGAAAACAACAGTTATAAAAATTAGTGTAAATGTCTTGATGGCTATATATTGGGGTTTTTTTTCCCTCTTGGATTAATACCTAAGAGTGGAATGATTCATAGCTATATCTTCAATGTATGAAGAGATTGCCAAACTATTTTTCCAAAGTGGTCATATATAACGTTTTATATTCCTATCTATAGTGCATGAGGGTTCTATTAGTTCTATATACCAAAACATGGTATGAATAGTCTTTTTCACTTTAGTTCTAGTAGCGTGTAGGGTTTTCTCATTGTGGTTTTAATTTGCATTTCCCTAAGTACTCATGGTTTTGAGCAGCTTTTTATTGTGTATTTGCCACTTACATATTTTATGGTGATTTTTCTGTTCACTTTTTTTTTATTAGGTTGTTGGATTTCTTACCAAGTTTTGAGAATTCAGTATCAAAGATATGACTTGAAATTTTATCTCCCTATGGTTTGTCTTTTCATTCTCTTAAAAATGTCTTTTGAAGAACACATGTTTTTCTTTAGTTTACAATTTTTTTAGGGTGCCTGGGTGGCTCAGTCAGTTAAGTGTCTGCCTTCATCTCAGGTCATGATCCCAGAGTCCTGGGATCAAGTCCCACATTGGGCTCCCTTCTCAGAGGGGAGTCTGCTTCTCTGCCCCTCCCCTGGCTGGTGCTTTCTCTCTCTCTCCCTCTCTCTCAAATAAATAAATTAAAAAAATAATTTTTTTAAATTACATCAAACTTAAAAAGTCCTTCCATTGGCTAAAGTTAATACTTTGCATATACTCTATTTCAAGTCTTCCTCATCCTCCCTTGAGATTCAACTTAATTGACCATATTTAATAACAGGTATTTAAATGAAAAATCAACCTACATGCTTGATATAAAGACATAATGGGAAACATTAATTTTCCTCCCTTTACCATACCATTGCCTACCCTGGTCATACCACTTGTGTACCTTATTGCAATCACGGTCATAATGGATTCCACTGGATGATGGCTCAGTGATACACAGACTCATTTTTTTTCTTCCAGAAATACCTATAGGAGTAAGGCTGGGTTTTGGAGCAATAACCTAGCAGCGTGAATATAATACTATCTTTAGTAGCACAGTCTGTTTGAACAGTTATCTAGACAAAATCAGCTCTCCATTGTGTCTCTTCAAATTATGTTACATAAGAAGGAGGAATCTTATTGCTCTTTGTCTTATGTTCCTCTGTCCTAGTCAGTGCTATGATGGCATGGGTACCATTGGCATATCCCATTTACATTAACTGAAAAGAAAACCATCATAAACGTTCAACCATGACTTAATGCATCAACACAAAACACAACTCAGAATAGCAATAATGAAAAGAAAATCAGTAGGTATCCAATGCTTAATATGTGCCAGGCATTAATCATGTTCTATGTTAGATACACAGTTCATCCCTAGAATGTAAGCCCAGCCCACAAATGGCTTTTTGGAAAACAAAGTTAATTGTCTTCCATCTCACAGACCCAGAGCCAACCTACCCTGTATTGCTTTCCTCTTAGGAAGTCCATGGCTTGTTTCAGACACCTTGCTTTAGATAAGGATGTTCAATACACCAAAACTTTAATAAATGTGACTTCGGGGATAAATGTTTGATATTTTTCTCTCCCTAGTAATCTTCAGAGCTTTCATATTAATAAAACCTCTCAACATAGAATATTGTTTTCCATTAACCAAAATACATATATACATACTACTTATTTATTTTTATTTGTTGTCCTGTATTCCCTATATCCATTATGGACATTCACTATGTCACCCTATATTCACTCTAGCCAACTTTATCTATTATGTTTTTCTTTCCTTTGCTTACTATGTGGCAGTCATTGAGCTAAAATATGTAATAACTAATAAGGAAGTGAGTCCTGAATGTCTGAGTTTGACTGCAGATATTTTCCTTAACTTTTCTATGTTTTATCCCTAAAAAGAATAAGAATAACAAATCCCTCATACGTATAGAAGAGTTTTGTCAGAGGCTCAGATAAATCTCTTTTACCTTTAAAATTGCTTATAGAAGGCATTTTAAAAAATCATGGATTATAATGTTTGGTAAATTTTAGTATCTATATTTATTTATATTATTCTAAAAGCAAACACAAAGTTTCTGGATCAAACACAGATTGCTTATAACAACAACGACTGTGCCAGTTGCCACATTCCAAGCCCCCCCCCCCTTTCAGGATGATGCCATGAGAGCAAGATGGACTTTGAGTGTAAAAAGTCTCATACACCTCAGGGGAAGAACCAAAAAATTATGAATCTTGGAGTTTATAGACAACACTGCCCCCTTCCCTTCTGAGAGATGAGGGAAACATTTGCTCCGGATTGTGCTATAATCCTGTGGAATGTAAACAGCCTACTCCACGGTTCCAGGTTTCATTCCATTTTGAAATGCAAACAAATTTTAAGATAAATATCTAAATCTCTCCCAAAGTCTCCCACTATCAAGTCCGGCATCTTTTACCTTCCAAGACTTCTCCTTTAATCTGGGTTCTAGCGTCTTTGCTGAGAAAGGCCCAACCACATAAAAACATGAAAACACTCACTTCCTGATATGGTAAATTTAAATTAAACCTGTATGTAAGTATGAAGACTAGAAGTACTCCAAAAAAATTAACCATGAAATTACTAAATATGTATTTTCTCAAACTTGACAAAAGGCAGCCAGCTTTTTTATTTGTGCCAATAATACAACTAGCCTGTATTACTCAAAGACTCTTTGGTACATAACTCTTAAAGTCAAGCTATTTTTTAATGAAAATTAAATACAACATGCTGTTTTCATCTATCTAATTGTCACTACATGGGATAAGGTGAAAATATTGCATTTCAAATAATTGTACATCATGCTACGTTTCCTCAGAGACTTAATCTACATGCAACATTTTTGGAAACAGCCAAAGCTTTAATAAGAGAAAGTCAATGAACCTCATGTACCTTTTATAAAACATGACATAAGGCAATATAATTAAAACTAAACTTATTTCCTGTGGTGAAATTAACTTACAGAAATGAAGGTGTTTATTTATTAAATGGGATCTCTGAAGCTCTCGCCTTATACTTTCCCCTCCTGGGAAGGTTTTGATTGTTTGCTTCCTTTCTCTTGCCTGCTTGCTGTGTAATTTAAAACTGATGCCTTCCTTTGGGAAACAAAATTTGATAGGAGAACAGCCTGCACCACCAGCTAAACAAATTACCGACGTTTTACTCACTTTTCTTCCTGTATTCTTTTTTTTTTTTTTTCTTTAAGAATCAGAAGAATTGCGTGCAGGGGTTTACAAGTGCTGTTGTACAGTTCGGATTTAATTTGTAACAACATGGAGGACATGCTCGTCCCTTCAGTGACATAGAGCTGCTTGATGAAAGTCAGCTTAGAAGCAAACAGGTTACTCTTCTCTTTTTTCCCAATGCCTGAAGTTTGTCTTTTTTTGACAAGCTTTTGGTTTCTAAGGAACTCTATTTGGATAACTGATTAAATTACAAATGCAAAATAATTAAAGTATTTTATTATACAATTATAAAATTTCTTCTTATAAAAGCAAAGACCAAATGATTTTTATAGCACAATACATTCAAATAGTATCAGGTAGAGCATATAACCACCTATTCGTTCATTAAGTAAAACAGTTCTTGAGTTCAAACTCTGTTTCAGGTATTATGGAAATGACTGCTAACGCAGATGTACATATGAATAATATACTGTTTTTCCTGGAGGCAGTATATGTAACAATCTGTTTGCTCCTTTTGAGGAAGATGTACATGAAATATATTTAGCCAACATGACCCCAGATAGCAGTAAGCTATGATTCACACTTGATTACTAGATGATGGTCAGAAACATCTTTTAAAGTGTAAGTAAATTTGATCAGTTAATCCTATGCATTGAGAAATTATTTTCACTTAGGCTTATATTTGCTTTGGAAAATGACACTCTACACCATAGGATTTACCAAGACAAATCTAACTTTATTAGATAGGTTATTATTTCTAATCCCTTATTTTCTTTGTAATCAACAAATTTATTTTAAAGCTTAAATTATTCTAAATTTAACTTAGATCGTGTTTAAATACTACTGTTTTAAATAAAGAAAGCCTTACTACCACTATTTATTTAATTCTACCTTTAAATCTGTGGACAATTTATAATGGTACAGAAAATTCTCCAAATTGAAGAGGCCTTAGAAATCTAAAAATACCTTAATAACTGAAATATTTTCATGTGGCCTCATGGAGAGGGTTAAGGACTGATTATTTGCCTCCCCACTCCCCTTCCCCCTAAATTTATGATGAAACTTAATGCTCAGTGTGATGGTATTTTGAGGTGGGGCCTCTCAAAGGTGCTTAGGTCATGATACCGAGCCCTCATGAATGGGATTAGTGCCTTTACAAGAGTGATCTAAGAGAGCTTACTTGTCCCATTTCTGCCATGTAAGGTTAAGAGTGAGAAGATGGGGGCGCCTGGGTGGCACAGCGGTTAAGCGTCTGCCTTTGGCTCAGGGCGTGATCCCGGTGTTATGGGATCGAGCCCCACATCAGGCTCCTCTGCTATGAGCCTGCTTCTTCCTCTCCCACTCCCCCTGCTTGTGTTCCCTCTCTCGCTGGCTGCCTCTATCTCTGTCAAATAAATAAAAGTCTTAAAAAAAAAAAAAGAGTGAGAAGATGGCCATCAGTAAGGAAGTGGTTCTCACCAGACACTGAATCTGCCGGCACCCTGACCTTAGACTTTGCAGCTTCCAGAACTGTGAGAAATAAATGCTTGTTTGTAAGTGTTGAGTATTTAGCTAAGCTAATCCATGGCATTGTGCCTTAGCATCCATTTTGTCTGCCCAAGCACCTGACAGTAATCTTAAACTGGCACTCCTTTCTCATGCAAGTACAAGCTCTACACAGCAGCCCTCGAAGTCACAAGTAATCGTAAGCTCCTAATATGACTTCCTCAACAGCGCTTGTGATCAACACTCTCCCGTTTCCCAATACCTTCCCCTTAGATAAGACTCCCATAGGGCTTACCAAAATCTCACTATTTTCGCTTGAATTGACCGATCGGGCCTTAGCCTGGGTACTCCAAAGCACTCTACTCACAGACCCTAATAAAGTCCTGTGTCCCAGGTTCTGTCTCTCTTTATCTGTCTGCACTCTGCTTTGATCTCCCTTGTTGGCCCCTGGAGGCATGCCATGTACTTTATCCAGGACCTGGGAGTAATAAATTTCTCTATTTTAATTTCTCTTGTGGTGGCATTTTGAATTATGACTCACCATTCAGACCCCGTGCTCCACTTAACAAGTGTTAATTCAACAAGTTCATTACAATAAGCCGCCCAATTTATGGTATTTGGTTATTGTACGTCAAACAGACTGAGACATAGTGAGAGTCCACACTGGAACCCAGGCTTCCCCACACTGAGTCCAGTGTTTCTCCCATAGAAAAACCTATGCTAAGTAAGTATTTTGTCCACTCATTTGTCTGACAAACAGGGATTCATTGAGCTTCTACTCTGACATTTTGCCAGGTGCTACAGACAGATTAGGAAAAAGGTCATGGTGGGGCTTGCATCTAATAGGGGAGATAGCCACCACTAATTATAAAATATATAAAGAAAATAATTTCAAATTGTAAGACATGGTATAAAGGAAATAAACAGAGTGCTAATATAGAGAATATCAGGGTTCTGGGAGTGTGTGTATTTGCTGGGGACTATTTACATATGATAAGCAATAGACTTTCCTATACATAGGACATTTAAATTAGGAAGATGAGTTGGAGCGAAATATGTGAGGAGGAGATAAAGACGCGTTTTAATGTGGGAAGACTACAAACAATGGCTTTGTATTACAGAGACTGAATGAAGACCGTGGATTGCATTATATGAGGATCAATGTAACTGTATATGTCCTCAAAGTATGTGTTAAGAAATTTAATTTTTTCCAAGTGTAATTAAACATGAAATTATTTTAAGCAACAAAGTGACAGAATTTATTCCTTTACCTTGCTGCACTGTGGAGAATATTGAAGGGATATAAGTGTTGACACTGCTGAAGAAACTGTTGCGATTGTCCACGTGAGGGAAGTCCGTGAGTAGATGAGGATGTTGATGCAGGTGATGGAGAAGAACAGACAGATTTGAGAAATATGGGACATGATATTAACAGGACATGTTGGTAAAGCAGATTTCATTTGCAGGAGTATAAAGGAAAAAGAGGTGTCAAAGTGACCATTAGGATTATGGCTTAAGCAATTGAAAAAGAGTGTGATTTCCTCAGATTGGTGAATTTGAGGTATTACTGGGCTATTATTTGTAGAGGGGAGGAATTAAGACTTCAGTTTTGGACATGATAAGTTCGAGATATCTGTGAGAGACACCCAGGAGGAAATACCAAGTACATCCTTGGAGGTGTGCGTAGGGGATTACGGAGACTTGGGACAGAGACATAAATTTGAAACATGGCACTAAAATGAACTTTAAAACTTGGGAAATCAATGATACAATTGACTGGGGAATTCCAAGACAGAAAAGGAACGAAAATGACCCCCGTGAAGTACATAATTTTAGAAGCCAAGCAGAGGACAGCGAATGGGAAAAAGGACACTGGAAAGAAAATGTTAGTGAGGTAGAGGAAAAACAATAATAATTGGTGACAAAATACTATCATTTGTACGAGAATGATGATGGGCTCACCTCTCTAAATGATCCCCAAAGATTAAAAAAATGTGAAGTTGAGAAAGTTTACTTTCGATTTCTGAATGTTGAGGCCACTAGTGCCTGGAATGAGAGCAGTTTCACTAGAATTCTGGAGTTGGGAGCTGATTTTATAATTGATTGAAGAATGAGTAGAAGGTGAGGTATGGACACACTGTGGATAGGTGGCTCTTTAGAGACAGTTAGCTGTGAAAGGGAGCAGAGAATCTGGTGTTCTCCATATTTCACTATTTGGCAAGAACATTACTAATTAGAACATATCTGTACACCAATGAAAATTATCCAGCCCCAATGGAGAGAATCATGGTGCAAGAGAGAAGGAGTTAAGTAAAGATGCAGATATTAGGAAGTCTAGAGTAGAAAGGATCCATAGCACAAGTAGAGAAATTGTTTCTTGGTAAGAAGAGAATGGTTTACAGGAGGAAATACTTTTAACAGGAAGAAAGTTGATGGGAACAAAAGCAATAGGTGTGTAAATTTCAGAGCGTGACGGTGAGAAGATGTGTAGCTGTTTATTTTCTCAGTGAAACCGGGATAAGACCACAGCTGACTATGAGAGGAGATGAAGCCATATGGAACATTCACAGAGAAATCAAAGGCTGCAAATTAAACATTTTAGGAAGCAAGGAAAAGAAGTTCATATAAATAAAAAGGATTGAAGGATGGTTGTACCTGTTATTGTTGAACTATGAATGACAAGAAAGAAAAGTAAGGGTGACTTAAGTAAGACTGGAGTTTTAATATTTCTTATACATATGTAAAGACAGAAAAGAGTGAGTGTGAGGATAATGTGATCATCAGAAAACCAGCCTTCCAATTTTTCCTCCACCCACCTTAACATTGTTTCCCCCTCATGGTGCCGTTTGCCTGCTTAAACTCCCAATACCACCATTGATATGCCTTCCAGGCAGCCAGAAGAAGAGAGAGAAAAGGAGGAAGGGCAAATTCCTTCTGGTCAAGCACAATTCCAATTAGTTTCCTGCATCATTTTATGTTATATGCGATTTGGCCAGAATTTAGACATGTAGTCATGCTTAGCTGCAAGGCAGACTGAAATACAGTCTTTATTTTGGCCATGTATCCAGCAATAATTTGGGATCTGCTGCCGGAGAAGGGGAGAACAGATATTAGCCTCTGTGATGGTTACTTTTCTGTGCCAATTTGACCAGGCTAAGGGATACCCATGTAGCTGGTAAAACATTATTTCTGGATGTGTCCCTGAGGGTGTTTCTGGAAGAGATTAGCATTTGAATCAGTAGACTTTTACCTAGCAGCCGTGGGAGGTGTATCAGATTCACAGGGAGGTAAACGGTTCAACGGAGTTTTAGATTTTACTGGGTGAACATGAGTAAAAACTGAGGGATAATATGTTTATATAAAAACCAGAAGATATTCAAAGTTATGTGTCCTTCAAACTAATCAAGCAGTAGAAAAATCTATATTTTAAAGAAATAGAATTGTATTCATTTGCATACAGTAACTCAAGATAATATCCGATTAAATTAAGCAATACAAATATGTAATGATTACATCCACATTTGTTTGTCCAGTAGATATTTTAAATCGGTAAAGCGTGAATTGCACCCTACTTTGGAACACAAAATTATTTATCCAGATAACTTACCTTTAATTCAAGTATTGGTTTATATCCTTCTTTCATATTCATTGAAGCGAATTAAGAGAAATATGTATATCCATGTTGATACTATACAATGATTCTAACTGTTTAATATACAGTGTATCATTATACTTCTAACTTATGTCCCTGTCACCTGACCTTTATTTTCACCCTCCTCCCCATTTTTCCCCAATATTAAAATTCTAGATTTGTCATCCAAAAGCAATTATGATTTTGGATGCCAAGAGTCATCTCACTAGTCAATAAGAGTTCTTGAGGGCTATGGAGGGACTATGAAGGTAAGCTGGCTGATAAAACCTAGGACTTTTTTTTTATTGGCCTCATGACACCATACTGTGGAAATCAAGCAAAGCTTTAGCCTATGACCAACAGAGAAATTTCCATACACAATTTATGAGATATTTGCCTCTTTTATCATCTTAGTTTTCATCTAAGAAACTTTTCTAATTTTTGATACTCCAAATATGTAAAAAAATAAATTATGTGATTTAGATCGATGTTTATCAGAGATTGTATACCATTGAAATGAGATCTCTTCAGGAATGGTGAACAATTTAAATACTTAATTAATGTCCTAGAAAGAAAGGAAAGCCACTGTGCAGTGATTGGGACACTCACATCACTCCCTGAGGAGTCGGTAAAGGCTGGAATATCAAATAACCCCAGTTTTATCGTGGCTTAAAAACAAAACAAAAAAGCAAAAAACTTATGTTTACTTCTTGTTCATGCTACATGTCCAGTTAATGTGGATCATTAAAGTGTTTTGCTCCACACAGGCTTTCAAGAACCCAAACTAACAGAATTTCTATCTTTTCCTTTCTGCACCAACTGAAATATGCAGCTGTTTTAGTCAGGCAATGAATCAGAGGCAAAGATTAGGCACTCATTAATGGGTTTCCCATTGCCCACAGTCAGAGTAATATATAACACCTTCTTGCATAGCCCTTTGGCCAGAGGTACACATAGCCTCACATTTGGAGGGCATCTGGGTAATGTAGAGAGGAAATGACAAATGGAATATTTAGTAATTATTAATACCCTTCAATTCAATCTTTTATTTCCCTCTTTTTTTCTCTTCCTAACTCATAAAAAAATGTTTGACAATTTCACAAGGTATTTAACTCTGAGAAATTCTTCTATGTCCTTTATCCTTATTGGCCACATATGAAATAGCTTAGGAAAATACACTCTCCCTGTAGGTTATGCATCTTTCTCAGCTCATTACCTGAATGTAGAAATTGTTTGGATCAAAGCATGGCTATAGTTCCAACCAGTCACTGTAGCCAATTATATAGCTGGGTTATGACCTCTCAAAAAAGTCAAAAAGATACTTTAACTGCCTGACTCCACAATTTAGTAATAGAATACATCCACAATACAGTAATAGAACAGGAAAAGCAAAACTGTAATAATCACATTCAAAAAACTAGAAAATGGTAATATCAATGACTGTTCCAAAGTAGTAAAAAAAGTGCTGCTGGGCAGACATCGAGAGTCCCTTATTCATCATTTCACTTAAAACTCCTGGTTTCAGTCCCTGGAAGGAGCTTGCTTTCCAGCATGTAAATATTTGGAAGCCAAAATATGGTGGGGTTTTTTTGTTGTTTTATTTTTTTTTTAAGATTTTATTTATTTATTTGAGAGAGAGACTGAGAGGAGAGAGAGAGAGCATGAGCAGGGGGAGCAGCAGAGAGAGAGAGGGAGAAAGAGGCTCTCCACTGAGCAGGGAGCCCAACGCAGGGCCCTATCCCAGGACCCGGGGATCAGGACCTGAGCCAAAGGCAGACAGATGCTTAACCAACTGAGCTCCCCAGGTGCCCCCAGACAGTTTTTGTCTTAAACACGAACAGTGTCTTTTATGACTGACTTTTGCCATTTTTGACAGAATATATTTCTCTAAAATTTAGTAAACATACACATACTTTTTTCAAGATATATTAAAGTTGAATTTTTGTTTGTTTTGATTTGTTTTTTTTCACATTCTACTTTCTAGTCTTTGTCCCTCTCTCTTCCCAACTTAATATTGGGTACCTTGAATGGAGTGTCTTTGATCAGAAATCCACATTCTTCTTTGCTCTGAGTCATTGAACTGAAATAATTCAATGGGAGTCACACATATATTTCCCTTTTCTACTCTTGGTGCAATTTCCTCATTTGAAAGATACTTAGGATTTGCCGTTTACATACTCTCCCGGTCTTATTTTTTGCTCTTTTGAGAAGTAGTTGGGGTTTTTAGCAATGAAAGGCACATTTTTTTCCTCTGAAAACTCTATATTCGTTTTCTATTTTGCTTTCAAATTATCATTTTTTCCCTGAGCTTTCCTCTTCTTTTTAATATTTTGGCAATACAGCTAATAGACACCGACATGTATTAAAAAGATTCTGTATTCTTACCTTTTCTCATAGGGATATCTAGGTCAATCAAATAAGTTTTCTTACATCCATTTAATTTCAGTTGACCTTTTTTCTAAATATTTAGTCACCATATATCATGGTTCATCACCTTTCCAGCCTCTAATCAACTTTCTCACTCTATGCCACATATTTTAGTTTTTTTTTAAATTTTGTTCAAAAAGGATCACCTCATTTATTTTTCATGTCAACTTCTTTACCAGTCAGTACTAGACAGGTTATGCTGTATACCACAGATTATCAAGATCTCAGTGAAGTGACAAATACAAAGTTAAATTTATGCTCAGATTCATATTCAGTGCAGTCTCATGGCAATTGAGGATTCTCTGCTGCACACAGTTACTCAAAAAATGCACATGAAGCTCAACATCTCGGAGCTAAAATATCTATCCGGAGCAAATGGGCAGATATTGCCAAGGCAAAGTAAGAGAGAACAGAGAAGCTCCTGACTAGTCTGGAAGGGGCACACATCACTTTCTTACCCAGTTTGTGATATAGTCTTGCCTAACTGCAAGGAGAGGCGAGAAATAAAAAATTTAGTGACCTTTACCCTCTTTCTACTCTATGCTGAGATAATTTATTCCTAAGCTATTTACTAAACATACATATCATCAACATCTATATTTTTCATTGTGATTAACAAAGAAGTCCTTGCAACTCCCTTGTACGAAATATTTTCTTGCCTCTCCTGCATTAAGTATGTAGTACAAATGCAGGAGCTGAAATTCAGTCTTAAAATGTGATTCTAATCTTCCTTTCTAACTATATTCTATTAATATCAATACCTTGTCTTGTATATAATCTTCGCTCTCCAAATATAACAGTTTCATTCACATATAATTATTTTATTCATTCATTTTTATTCCCTTAAAACTGTCTAAATCCTGACATCTCTGTAGTGGCAACCCTTAGATCTTAGAATAAAAATGGGAGGAAAAAAGCATATCAACCAATATCTCCGAATTTACTTTGACACATTACCTAAATTCTTTGAATGAACGTGGAGTGCGACTTTGTGTTTTATGACAGCATTTTCAAAAGGCATTCATGTAAGAAGTCCTTAAAAAATGTTAGTTTTTCTTTTATTCACTGTTCTTATTTGGCGTTCATTGTCCTCTGGGTAATAAAGAGGGCCAGGTACTGAAGAACTGGATTTCAGACCAGGTTCTGTGACCAAAATATATTATCTCTTCTAATTCTTAATTTCTCATTGATTGAGGAACTATAACAGCATTTTGCATATTGCTTTCACAGACTTACTATGGGAAACAAATTGAAATTCGCAACATGGCTTTTAAATTCTTAATATGCAATATAAACATCATGTATTCTTTTAATTGATATCACTGCCATTATTGAAGGTTCATTTCAGTCTAACAATTTCTTTAAAAATTTATAGTCTTCTCAGGCCAGATTTAATTATTCTTTTCCTTAAGCATTTATTAGTTGCAATGATTTTGCAGTTAAAAAATAAAACAGTTTCACGGCTCTTTAGGGTTTTTTGTCTCTGTTCCTAGACACCCATTAACCTTCCTGCAAGGGTTGGTGTGAAGCATGATTTTTGTCAAGCTCACTACTTGATAAGTGTCCAACACTATCTGTCAAACTAAATTAACACATTTCTCCTTCTGGCCTGTTTACATTAATACCATTGTCAAAAAAAAATCTGTTAAAAGGAAAATTTGCTAAACAAATTTTTCTCTAGTTCAAATGATCCTTTCATAAATCATGAATAATTTAGAATTATTGGGATTTAAAATAAAGCATTTTACTCTGTGTATCCTAAAGCTAAAGTTCAGGTCTGTTCAATAAAAAACCACAAAGTATCACTTGGTAAGTTATCCACATGATTTTAAAAGCCCCATTTCAATTTTTAAATCTAACTCCCTTTTCTTAGGGTGAATGTCTTTTCTGGAAGAAGTCGGTCCCATCTCAATTCCTTCTGCAATGTTTTCTGTCACTAATCTTACGTTAATGATTTTCAAGTTTTCTATGTTTTACTTACAGTGGAAAGAAAACTAATGATAGGTTAAGTAAAAACCACAACTGCTTTGTTTCTGAATTATGAAAGGAAGTATAAAAGCTATAGAATCATAATTCAATAAAACTGAAGAATATTAAATATCATCCTAATAAACTCAGCACATTCTCAGTAAGGAGAAACCTGACACCTGAAGTATGTATGTGAACTTGCCATGTCTACACCACTTGAGAGTGTAAGAAATGGGTCCATAACTCCTGCTTCCTGACTCCCAGGCACATTTTCATCACACTGCAGTACTTCCCAGTTTCCTTTTGGTACGTAAGTGATAATATTAAAGAAATAATATTTAAGAAGAAGAAAATATGATAAAGATCCAGGTGTAACTTTCTTTAGAGACAATATAAAAATATGCTTAAATCACACAAAATTCAACTAAATGAATTAAATGACAAGCAAGTTATTGTTATTTTTTAATGTACTTAAGGTTTTGAAACATTTAGGTAATTTGGCAAATTCCTAGTGGCTAAAGGATTCATAGCAAGTTAGGGAATGGGGAGAGAGACAGGATTGTTTTCATACATGACATTTTCTACTGTACTAAGAATTAAGGACTTTATTCTAAAGGTGTCCATATTCCCTTTTGACTTGCTATCTTCATACATATGGCTTCTCAAGAGTGAAATGAAGTCCCTTCCTCTGAGAACTGAAGACAGGAGGAGGTGCCTTTAAAATTATTGGATATAGTTGTGGCTACAGGTAGGGAGAGCAACAGAAAGACAGAACAGTTTGAGAAAGAAAGGATGCAGTGCACCGGGGTGGCTCAGTCAGTTAAGCGGCCAACTCTTGATTTCAGCCCAGGGCTTGATCTCAGGGTCCTGAGCTGGAACCCCATGTCGGACTCCCCTCTCAGCAGGGACTCTGCTTCTTTCCTTCTCTCTCTCTCCCTCTGCCTCTCCCCCTGCTCTGTCTCTCAAATAAATAAATCTTTAAAAAAGAAAGAAAGGATGAAGTAACAGACTAGGTCAGAATTGACAAAAGAGATGGAGAAGTTCTAAAACTAGGAAGCAGAAGAGATGGGTTATGCTAATTAATTGGAGAGAGAGATGGGAAGAATAGTATATTTATAGAGATTCATGTTTAAGCAACAGGGCTATCCATGTCACTATGGGAATACAGGAGCAGAAAAAAAGTCCATATAGGGACAGGAATTTGCCTTGACAGCTTGGCTGTGAGATACAAGAGGAAATCCAAGTAGTGTTTCTAAGGAACACTGACATTTAGATTTGAGTTCAGAAACTACGTATTTTGGAAATAAATTTATGCCGATGAATGTATAGGTTTTAGATGAAGCCAAAGGTATAAAGTGTTTAGGAAAGCGTATCGAGAGAGGGAAATAAAACAGAGGACAAGATGTTAGGTACCCTCGAAGAAACAAAAAAGCAGCACAGACTGAAGGTCAGCAATGAAATAGACAAAGCCAGAGTGGAGTTAGAGAAACCAGGAGAGGCAGGGGGTTCAAGTGTCTCCTGTGGCAGAAAGGTCAAAGAGGAAGAGATTAGGCTGGTAGATCTCTCTGCTTGAGTAAGTATAAAATAATTTACATGGACTAATGACACGGTGTGGCCAGTGAGTTGAGAAGGTGAAGATGACATAAGGACTGGGGGAACAGACTTTTTTGGGGGAAAATAGCTGGAAGAGTGAAAACAGATAATGGGTAATAGAAAAATGGAGGGAGATGGTGTGTGTTTTTTTTAATTGCAGAATAACCATAAGATGATTGATCATGTTTCTAATATCTGTAACATTCAATTTACTCCTCTCCCCGCCACCCTTTTCATCTCACATATTATTAAGCAAAACATAGAAACCATTATGCTGAACCAAAAATTATCTGTGTTTCTTGTCCTCTGTTTCAAGCCTGCTGAAATGTATTTATATATGTAGAATGTATATGTCTACTGCAGGCGTCTTTTCCCGTGTTCAGCATGCCATCTCTTCCTCACACCTCATTCACACTCATCTTCTGTCATCTCCTCTAGCTGGATTTTACCTAACAGTATTTATACAGATCTTGGTAGCTTCCTTCTTAAAAAAATATTCTCTTTGATATAAATTCTCCCAAATTGCTGCTTTCTGAGCACGTATTTATATCTTATTTCCTTGAAGAGACCACTTAACTCATTAATTTCATTTTTTTGAAAGATTTTATTTTGTACTTGACAGAGAGAGAGACAGAAGCACAGGCAGGGGAAGTGGCAGGCAGAGGGAGAGGGAGAAGCAGCTCCCTGTAGAGCAGGGAACGATGGCGCACTGGATCCCAGGACTCTGAGATCATGACCTGAGCCGAAGGCAGACACTTAACCAGCTGAGCCACCCAGGTGCCCTTAAAGTCACTTTTAATTTATACTAGTCTGATTTATACCTCCACGGAAACTGTTCTTTCAAAGTCAACTGTGATCCCTCTTTGCTTAATAAAAGGGAGTTTTTGTGGGTTGCCATCTTACTTAAACAGTGTAGCTTTTAAAAATAGATGAATACTTTTTTCTTCTTTACTATGCTTTAAATTTAAGTTAAATTTCAATTCTTTTTATTGCTGCTGTTCTATGTTCTATGTGCCACTGTTGATTTTCAGTTGACTTTAGCAACTTCACTTTCTCTGTCCTACTTCTGATGTGTAAGTTCCACTGGGCTCGAGCCTATGACAAGTTACCTTGTTCTCTATACTGTTTCTCTCCCTGTGCTTACATTCATTGCCAAAGGTTTGTGTACAACCTTTGTATAAACTAAAACACTTAACTCCAGTCCTATACCTACCAAATGCTGGTACCTCCCATTCTGCATCTTACATCTTCGTCAAGGCACCTTTCCCATCTAGTTATTTCAGAAATTTTGGAGCAGTTTCCTTTTCTCTCTTTCTCAAAATTTAGAATCACTTCATAGTTTATTCTGCAATTCTACGTGCAAAATATGGGTAACATTGGCCCATTTCTGTTGATTTTTACCACAACCTTTTAGAATAAGCCTGTATCTCTCACCTGGGCTAGTATGTTCACTGTTACTTAAAACTTCTTAAATTCACCACCTCCTTGACCTTGCTTTTTTAAGGGTACAATTCAGTGATTTTTAGTATACTAACAGAGTTCTGCAGCCATCACCACAATTTTGGGACATTTTCATTACCTCAAAAATAAACCACATATACCAATTAGCAGGGGGTCCCCTTTCCTTCAATGAGACCTAGCCATAGGCAGCCACTAATCTACTTTCTGTCTCTACAAATTGAGCCATACAATACGTGGTCTTTTGTGGTTTCTTTCATTGGTGATACATTTTTCCAGGTTCATCCATGTTGAAGTATGTATCAGCACCGTATTCCTTCTGAATGCAGAACAATATTCCACTTTATGCATCTACCATGTACAATGCCATCGGGTATTTGGACATTTAAGTAATTTCCACTTCGGGGGTATTGTAAATAATGCTGCAATAAAGACTAGTTTATAAGTTTTTGTGTGGATACATTTTAAAATTTCTCCCAAGTCTACGGTTAGCAGAGGAATTGCTGGTCCATGGGTTAGTCCTCTATTTAACTTTCTGAGGAACAGCCAAACTCTTTCAAAGTTGCTGCCTCATTTTACATTCCCACCAGCATTGTATGAAGGTTCCAATTTTTCCATATCCTTGCCAACACTTATTATTGTATGACTTTTTGATGACAGGTATCTAGTGAATACGAAAAGATATGTTATTAGAAATTTGTTTTACATATCACTAATGGTAGTAATATTGAACATCTTTTTGTGTGTTTGCTGGGCATGTATGTAGCTTCGGAGAAATATCTATTAAAATTGTACATCCACCTTTTAATTGGGTTACTTGTCATTTTTATTATTGTACTGTAAGAGTTCTTTAATCTAGATATGTTCTTATCAAATAAATAATTTGCAAATATTAACTCCCATTCTAAGTGTTGTCTTTTTATTTTTTATGGTATTGATTACAACACAAAACTTTTTAATTTTGATGAATTACAATTTATCAATTTTTTGGTCACTTGTGCTTTTGATACAATATCTATAAAAGCTTTATCTAACGTCAGCTCACACAAATTTACTCCTGTGTTTCCTTGTAAGAGTTTTAGAGTTTTTCCTCTTAAATTTAGATCTCTGATCCATATTAATTTTTATATTTGTTTTAAAGAAAGAGTCCAAATTCATTCTTTTAGTGTGGCTATCCATTTGTCCCAGCACCATTTGTTGAGAAGACTATTCTCTGCTCCATTACTTGTCTTGACACCCTGTAAAAAAATCAGTTGACCATAAATATAAGGGTTTATTTCCAGTCTCTAAATTTTGTTCCATTGATCTACATGTTTGTTCTTTTGCCGTTACCACACTATCTTGATTATTATAGATTTTTAGTAAGTTTTGAAATCAGGAAATGTGAGTTCTCCAACTCTTTATTTTTCAAGATTGGTTTGACTATTATTGGTTCCCTGAAGTCCCATATGAACTTTTGGACCAATTTGTCAAATTCTTAAAAAAAAAACAAAACAAAAAACCCAAAAAACCCCAGCTGGGATATTGATAAAGATTCTAATGAATCTGTATATAAATGTGGGCAGTACTGCCACCTTAATAATATTAAGCTTTCTGATCCGTGAGCCTAAGATAACTTTCCATTTATGATTTCCCTTTTCTTAATTTCTTTCAACAGCATTGTGCAGTTTTCAGTGTACAAATCTTGCACTTGTTTTGTTAAATTTATTCCTGAGTATTTTATTATCATTGATGCTATTGTAAAACAGAATGTTTTCTGAATTCAATTTTCATATTTTATTGCTATTTTATAAATGTAATTATTTTTTTATATTTATCTTCTACCTTGAAATGTTCTTGAAATCATTAGTTCTCATAATTTTTAAGTAAAATACTTAGAAGTTTCCTCAGATAAGATCATATTATCTACACATGGAGTTTTATTTCTTCCTTTCCAATCTGGATTTTTTAGAGGTCGTTCTAGGGCTTACCATATACATCTGAACTCACCAGAATCTACTTCAGAGCTATACTTACTTAATTCCAATGAGATAGAAAAATATTACTCCAATATCGCCCTACCAAATATAGCCCTTTTTTGTGCTATTACTGCTATATATATTACATTTAGAGGTGTTACAAACACAATAGTAATTTTTATAATTATCACTTTATATAACATAGTATCTTTTTTAGAAGACTATTTGAGAGAGAGTACGAGCAGGGGGAGGGGCAGAAGGAGAGGAAGAGGGAGAGAATCTCAAGCAGACTCCCTGCTGAGGGCGGAGCTTGAGCCCATGACCCTGAGATCATGAGCTGAACCAAAATCAAAAGTCCAACACTCAACTGACTGAGCCACCCAGGCACCCCAATATTATATCTTAACGAAGGTAAGAGAGCAAATATATACTTATAGTTTATTATGTTAATATTACTATTTTTCATTTCTGGTTCTCATTCTTGTTTCCTACGGTTTTTAGAAACCATCTGTTGCCATCTCTGTATACCAATACAGCTTTTTCTTTATCTGTCTCCTTTGTGCTATTGTTGTCAAATATATTACAACTCTATGTTCAGCTTCTGTTCCTACTTGTTTTGTTTGCTATTATTATAGAGTTGTCAACCTCCTTTTAATTTCTCACCTCCAAAATCTTTATTGTTTTTGACAGTGTTCTTGGGCTTGAACTTCTCTGCACTGTGTTCCAAATAAAACCAGTCCCTTTATGGAGAGCTCCTGAAGCGTCTGTTCTTATAACCTGCCCCTCCCCTAGGGAGAGGACCACTGCTCTAGGGCTCAGGTGTGAACAGTTGCCTGCTTTTTTTTTTTTTTTTTTTTGAGTGATACCCTTGGTCTATGAGTAGACACTGAGCAGAAGAAGTAGGCCTTGGTCCTCTCAGTTTACCTCCCATGGTATAGATTCTTCATTTTATGAGCAAGCTACAAAGGAGTGACAAGGGCCCTGCAGTTTTGGTCTGCAATGCTTGTGGCAGAACTTCCTCTTTGGAAACTAAGGGTGGGTAAAAGAAAGGAACCCGTATTTCTTAGTCTTGCTTGCTTCAAATATAGCTTCTTCAACTTGGAATTGATTGGAAGGATAAAAAGTTTGATAGCTGGTCCCTCTCAGGGAGAAACCGTACCCTAAACTGGAAGCTTGGGCCATACTCACCCAGAAGTTCCATCTTGCTGAGTTAGGGAAAGGGTGGTGGATCATTCTTCAAGTCCTACAGACTCTTTCATTCTACTAACCAAGATGCATTTGCTTCCTCTACCAAGAATGTTCTTCCACATTTTCTTGTGGATAATTTCTGCTCAGCTCTCTGGGTTCCATTTATCCATGTCGATATCTCCAGAACCTAGCACAATGTCTGGATTATATTAGGTTCCGAAAAGTTATACATTACATGAATGAATAAGTGCATAAAAAGAGGAAATTCATAGAAAGGACAGGAAAACATTGGATAAAGCAAAGTCCTAGAGATAAAGGAAGTGGTAGATTTCTAAGATACATTTGATTTGCATAGGGCCTCCTTTTCCTCTGAAACAAGTAAGACACACTTTCTACAAAAGAAGCTTTTGTGGAAACACATACATCGTGGGGAGCAACAAGAAAATGTCTGGTATTTCAACTGTTACTTCCTGCCTCCTCTTTATAGTGCATGGCCTGTCTATTTTCTGCCTCCTACTTTGATAAAAAGGTAATCTGGCCTCAGCTGTAAGAGACATATGTACTATGTCCAATATTATATTTTCATCTCACAAATTCTAAAATGCAGATGGAATTTTGAGCTAAAAATGACAAAATAAGGGAGAAATTTAAAAAAAAAAACCTACTGTCCTGAGCCTCAGAAACACACAGGTGGCAGGTGCCTGGGTGGTTCAGTCGGTTAAGTGTCTGCCTTCAGCTCCGGTCATGATCCCAGGGTTCTGGCATTGAGTCCCACATAGGGCTCCTTGGTTCTCCCTCTCCCTCTGCCTGCTGCTCCCCCTGCTTGTTCTCTCTCTCTATCTCTCTCTCTCTGTGTCAAATAAATAAATAAAATCTTAAAAAAAAAAAAAAAAGAAACACACAGGTGGCTATATCTTAAGAAAATCTCTCTCTCTCAAATAAATAAATGTTTAAAAAAAGAATATATTGTAGCCTATTTTTTAATTGTGTTTCAAACAACATTTCTTCAGTTTTACAGATGAAGAAATTGGGACTTAGCAAGACTAAATTTCTACTTCAAAAGGATTAAATAGCAGAGCTAAAGTTAATTCTTCAATAATATAGGATTTCTCTAACAAAGCATTTCGTTCTTTCCTCAGTTCATTTATTCATAAATACTCATGCATTAAACTTTTCTTTTATTTAAAAATGATTTATTCATTACTTGGAATTATGCAATTGAATTAGGTTATAGTTTTCTAAACCTAGTGGGTGGTGTATGAAATATTCAATCATACTGAATCAGTAACTCTTTGGTAAGGATTGAGAATCTGTATATTTGCAAGTTGACCTTACAGGCTAAGGGTTATATTTGTGAAACACATCACTGGACATAGAAAGTAGGCTTAATTCTTATTTATAATCTTCTGGTAGGAATAAGATATTTTCATGAAAAATATAAGCCAAGAGTATAATTTATATTTTTTAATATGTTACAGTTGAGGAAAAGGAAGAAGAAAATTGTAATTGGGTGAAAAATTGGCCATTTTCCTTTGTAGCTTAGCTCTGGGATGAACGACTAAGATTTTAAAGGTATAATTCAGGCTTTTCTAGTAATGGATTATGTATGAACATTGGTGTGGAAGTCAAACAGTATACACACATGTACAGTGTGGTGCAATGTGAAAGGATTATGGGGTTTAGAGGGAGAATAGTGAAAAATCATGCCAGAAGTTAAGGTTTGTGCCAGATAGAGAGAGTTTTGAATGTTGGCCAGGAGGTTGGACTACACGGTATGTATTACAGACATAGGTGGTGATTTTTTGGTCAAGGGCAAGACATTTTAATAATTTTATGTAAGTAAAAAGTAATCTTTTAGCCTTATATATAGCAGATTACAAGAAAAGATTCTAGAGGTAAGAAAATATGTAAGCAGACCATTTCCAGGGTCAGTTATGAGGTAATGAGCTTTTGAACTAAGGCTTTTAAGGGGAAATTAAAGGTACAAACAGAGACCAGGGGAAAAATCATAAAATAGTAAATTCCACATTACAAAGCAGAAACAGAAAGAAAAAAAAAAGAAAAAAAAAAGCCTAGTAATACTTTCAGAAAAAAAGCAAATTCTCCCTGTAATAACTGGAAACTAATGAAAGAGAAATACAGACTATAGGATTTTTTGCAGTGCAGCATTCCTCAAGGAGATAAAACAATTATTGCACATTATTTTCTCCCTTCTTTCAAATTCCACATTGATTTCTACATTATTTCTTTCAAGCTTCATAATGGAATTGAATGCCTACTGAACACGGGAAAATGAGGTTTGCTTATTTAAGAGCACCATGACTTTGAACATTTCAGATTTATTTCAATCGCCATCATTTCGGCTCATATATAATGCTCAACTTCAACTGAAAACCACACAAAAAAATAACTTCTTCACAAGAAAGCTAAAGACACTTATTATTATTTTTTTAAAACTGCAATAGTGTATGGCTATTTGGTTTTCATTTTATACTGCAATACAGTATTCAGAATTCATTTAAGCCTGCAAAGAAAACACATTCTTCATAAAAGGCTCCCAAATCCTTACAGACTTCACTCCTTTCCTTCCTTTGGTCAGCTGTAGAATCTCTTTCTTTACAGTTACTGTGCTGGGTTATAATTCTGTTCTATCAGTTTTCCTGCTTTGTAATATAATTTATGACGGTAGCAGCATTCCTTATTAGTGATTAGGAGAAGAAAAGATCAGCCAGGTGGTAGTAGAATAGGGTAACTTAAGTAAGGTAAAGCATCATCTCAGAGGAAACTGTTATTTTTAATATGATATATTTTCACAGAACAAAGGAGCAGGAGAAAAATTATCTAATGGAGAGGGTTTGAATTCTGCTGACTTTTTCTGCTTGCAGTAAGTCTAAAATAGGCATGATATAATTCAGCTTTCTGAATCTCTTTTAATTACATTGCCATCTGAATCTCTCAGTATTTAGAATGGCAATTGGAGGTATAATTGTTGATTTTGCAAAGGGGAAAAACTGAGGCTTACAAAAGTTACTGCCCAAAGATGGCAACAAATACGGACCAACTGAGAGTTCCCTGAAGATTTTCCATTTCAAAATCCATTTTCCTCTCTCTTCCAGCTTCCCTCTTCTTGAACTTTCATTCTTATCCCTCTTCTCCCTGACATATGTTTTCTATCTTTTTCTTTAATTCATTCATCAAATATGAATTACTCTAGTCATTTTAACTTTCCTAGAGATTCTAAAGTGAATAAAACACAGTTTGTGACCTCACACTACTGTGGATAACATGTAAGACAGATGCGGGAAGTTTTATTGGATAACCTCTGATTTCTACCCCTGTTAAAATTCAAGCAAAAAAAAACGGGTCATTTTACATTCTCAGAAAAGGAATTTCACAAGAACATGAATGTTTTCTGAATCTTCTGTAGAACAGACTGAGGAGAGTATGTAAATTACACAGTTGTCATCCTTTCAACCCCCAATCCCCACTGGTTATATTTTCTTAAGTGTCTCCCTTGAATATTTCCCTAAGGAATCTAAACCCTTTCCTTGTTCTAAACTCATCACTTATTTTTTCTTAAAATGCATCTTTTTTCCGTCTTATATACATATTTAATGTGTTTCTGTTCTGTTTTTCTAAACATCCACAGAGACATCCACTTATATAAGGATAAAAAGACCCTTCAGGTGTCAGTGGAGAGAGGAAATAGTATATCTACTTTTGCTGTCAGAATTGCTATACTGGAGTGTTTCGTATGGTACTGAGGACTGAAGGCATAGCAGAAGTCTACACATGGAAATTAGGACTGACCATTCTTACTCGCCTTCCGTCTGTCGCCAGGATGTCTAACACGGAATACTGCAGCACATATATAAACATATTAAGTATTATAATGAAAGTCCACATATGAAACAGTTTGCAAAGATTGTTTCTGCAGCGAAAAAACCCAAATAGTTTTTCATCAGCACTATGCTCTAACCAATTGAGATAACGAGCCACTTCAAAAATTCACATTACATAATTTTTCAAAGTAGAATTAAATGTGAACTTTGTTGTAATTTTTGTAAGCCATTTGATTAGCTTTTGAAAGCAAGTTGCTAAAACAGCCAATGGTAATGGATTGTATTTTCGATTTCAGCCTATTGTTGTAAACAGTAGTCAAGTCTCTGGTTTTGTTGGCAGAATCCTCGTTAACTTGGAGCTGACGTTTCTTCGATGTATGACTGGGCAAATCAGAGTCTTAACTCTTAATGTCTTGTCCATAAAATGAAACATTATATTAGGTTTATGATATGCTTTGTATGAGATGATGTGTGTCAAAATATTTTGCATAAATATCAGGTTTTAATACTGTTAAATCAATTAAACGAAGAGGGCATTAGGATGAGGTGGTTCTAATAGCTTAGTAGTTATAAAAGTAAACCACCTATAAACGCCTGAAGGTTAAGAAATCACAACCTAAAGACTAATGACAAACAGCCAACCAAACCTTTCCAAATAAGGCTAATGTTTAAACTATAGCCAATCAAGTAATTTCCTTGCTTTGCTTCTGCCTTTTCTCTTAAAAATTATCATCTCATCTTTCATCATTACTAACAGCTATCACAAAAATTTTCAAATATGTATAAAACTATTAACATGGAACACTGTATGACTATGTGATACAAACCCAAAGTGTGGTAATAAAGAAAAGAAAGGACTATGGAAGAACTGGAAGAAATAGGAATAGTTTTTTTGGAAGTGCTAGTACTGTGCATGAAGACTGGTTAAAACATTTTAGGAAAGAGCAATAATAGGAGTAAGTGTAGGCAGTGGAGTGCAAATGTGATAGGTGTGGTGGGCAGTGGGAATATCTAACAGACTAAATATGAGCAATAAAACACTGATGAAAATTCATATGAAAGCGATATTAATCTCAGAACCTTGTATATGACAGCTATTAGAAAAATGGTTCTCTTCTTTCAATGATGAAAATTGTCACATATTTGCATATTTATTTAGATTTGTAATATTCTTTCGAATAGCTAATTACATTTAGTCTTCACAACACACCTGTGAGATAAATATTATCATTATGTTTATTTTGCATATAGGAGTGATTTGCTCCATTTCACAATGTCAGTAAGTGGTGAAAAGAGATGCACGTAGGACGTATAAGAACGCCTGGCCAAGGGTAAAAAGTACAAGCTGAAAACCACTCATGCGTTGCTTGCCAAATCCTCTAACTTGGCTCAGCACTGTGACAGTCTGGAGAAAGAGAACCAACTGGAAATCTCATTTCCCCTCCAGATTCACCTTCTACCCTTACCGACCCTGTTTTCTGTCTTGGGCTTTTTTGCCCTCTGGCTCCTGATTGTGTTGGTCAACAGGAATCACCAAGGGAGATTAAAGTGGGGAAGGAGAGTGTTGGGGCATTTACTTTTCCTCCCTCCAGCATTACTTCAGACTGACTATTTTTCCAGCTCTCAAGATGGACCACTTTATCATCTAGCTTTCACAGTTGTTCCCCTCCCTTACTCAGTTAATGGAAGAGAAGGTAAAAAACAAACAAACAAACAAACAAACAAACAAACAAAGCTATTCTACAGACCCTTGTAATTTTAAATATTTGGATTAAGATCTTTAATTGCCCTAACTGGATTATGCTAAATTTTTCCTGCTGGGACCCTGACTGACACAGAATCTACTACTTTGCATAGAAGGGCAGTTTTCTAATTTATTTGCATTGAACAGAGCTTTTTCTTTTACAAAATGTACTGTATGTGCTAACATCTACTTAGGGTAAAGCTAGAATTTCAATCTGTGTCTTCTTATCAGTAAACCAGATGGAACTTGGCAATATAATTTCTAGTATTTCCTCTCCTGTTGACCCAGTAGGTGAGGTCAGACCTTCCACTTGACCAATCAACAACACCTTTTGAGGCTTGAACTCACAACTCTGAGATCAAGACCTCAGCTGAGATCAAGAGAGGGATGCTTAACCCACTGAGCCGCTCAGATGTCCCTAAAATAATATATGTTTAAGGTTTTTTCTTGGTATAAATATTTTCACTTGTTTGTTTTCTTCTACTTTTGTTTTGTTTTGATTTTATGATTCTGTAAAAATTATACCCAGAAAAGGTTATCTTTAACATTAAATAATCATAGTATCACAAATAAGCTTAAGTTTATTGAAATTAAACCTATTTGGAGACAGTAATTTATTTTATTTAAAATATTTCTGGAATGTGTTTTAATTGTTATTTCTAATTATTTTAATATGTGTTCTATATTTTAGTTATTAAAAACATTTCCTGAATATATACAAATATAACATTGAACACTGCTGTAAATATCTCCAATATGTTTGTCTTCTAAATAAATAAATAAATAAGTTTTGTGAAAATTGTTATATTAATAGCTCAAAGTAATTATGAAAATGGATTTAATATCATATATTTAAAACAAAATTCAAGAGCAGTCCAGTGCTTTCATCTTCTTAAAGTATACTTATACCTGTATAAAAAATCCATCTGAACCATGAAAGCAATACTTCCCCTGTACATAATGTTTTCTTATCTACTGTATTTCTATTTTGTAGAAAATGTGTAATAAGTCTATTAAAATGCACAGAAATGAAACCAAAACATCATGCATGTAATTAATCTACAAACTCTGAGCCAAAAAATATTGGGGATTATTTCCTTAATAAAGGGAAAAGAAGAAGCATATCATTGATTTTTTGAGTGGAAAATTCATTTTAATCTAATGCCAAAAGTGTCAGGTTTATCACAGTATAACATAGCTTGTATTTTTCATGGTCATCTAAATAAAATTCTTTATAAATTATCAAAATTCTTTCCTCTGCCCAATAGCCATCACTTCCATCTTCTACTGATTAAATTTCAAATGGTTCACACTTAACTCAGCCAGACACTGGGCAAGTCAAACAACTCTACCATCTGGCCCAGGCAAAAAAACTGAAAGAAAGCAGTGACATTCTGCAATTTGAACCGGAACACCATGCCCGTTAAGGCTTCCAATTTGAACATTTCTTCCACAAAATATACTCCAGTGAAGATTCAAAAAATAAAAAGTACCATTAAGGTAAAATATACTATAAAGCATAAAATAGTACAACTAAGAAAAAAATTTTAAATGAAATATACATTTTATGATTACTGGGAAGGAATAAAAAATCTTTTCTGTCTACTGGACTATTAATTTAAAAAATAATTTCAAAATAGAGTTTAGAATAGGGAGAGAAAATTTTAATATGACAATATGACCTTCCAAGTAATCTGACCAAATATTCCACTGAAAACAAGTGAAACTGCTGTGGGATATATATAATGTATATGAATGCTGTGAGGAATAAGAAGCAAGGAACTTGATCTACATGTCAGTAATTGAACATATATATATATGTTCAGTGGTCAGACCCAGCCTTCCTGACCCTCCAGCGTGTCCAACTGAATCCACGCTGCAAGGACCCTAATCACAGAAGCACCCTGAAAAAATTTTAAAAATACATTTAGGATCTGAATTCTTGATCACATTGAATATTAATTGGAATGAGAACCTAGAGAAGAAATGAGAGTTTTCACTTTGGGACATTTACTGATTCCATTGAGCTATATCTTTTGTTATCATGAAACTCATCCTCAAGAATTACCACAAAAAGTAACTCCAGTAAAATGGAGTCCGCAGTCAAAAATATCACCATTAACACCCAGTATCATGAATGTGGGCTATCACTAGCAATAGGGGAACAATTTTAAAAAAATTAAAGGAAGATAGCAGGCTATAAAATTAAGTACACTTAATAAGAAGAAGAAATAAAAAGCCAATGAGAATAAAGACTCCAATACAGGTGCTTAAGCTGATTAGAGAAAGAAACTAATTGAGCATATAAAAATTAAAACTATATAACAGAAATTAAAACCTCAATGGATTTGTTAGCAGAGATAACACAGAACTGAAGAATCACTCTTAAATACATAAGTCACTACCCAAAATGCAGTTAAGAGGTAAAGAGATTAAAACAAAAATGAAACCAAAACTGAACTGTGGCTAAGATACAGGCAGTTTAGAATGAAAATATGCAAAATGCTTTAATCAGAATTTCAGGGAAGAAGAGCTAGGACACAAAAATATTTGAAAAAATAATGACCAAAAAAATGACAAAACTAGTAAAAGGAAACAATTCACAGAAGCTCAAAAAAATCTCAAATGAGGTAAACAAAAGATATCTACTCCTAGGCACATCAAAGTGAAGCCGTCATGTACCAAAGCCAGAGACTCTCGAAAGTGGGTAGAGGATTGCCCTCAGAGCGCTTCCACTAGACTTACAGGTAACTTCTCAATAGTAACGATGGAAGCCAGAAAATTTTGAGATATCACAAATGTCCTGACAGAAAACAATATGAAATCCACCTAAGAATAACTTCTGTACAAGTGAAAAAGTAGATGCTCAAACTATGAGATCTTACCAGAAACAGACCCTGCTAATACGAACTTCCTTCCACGGGAGGTCCTTCTCCAGAAAGAAAGGGATGCTGGCAGGGCATCCGTGATGCCGTTCAGAGCAAAAAGCAAAGAACCTGCTGTACAGGCCAGTAACTGAAACACAAATTGCCTGACAAACCAACATTAAATGTATCTTGTGGGAATTAAAAATACAGAATTACCATAATGGGTGATGATTTGGGAAAATTAGGGAAAAGTTTGGTCATACTTAAGGTATTTTAAATACTATTTGTGAGAAGAGTAATAATACCAATTGACTTATATTAATGAGTGTTAAAATTGTGGGGGAGAAACTAAAGATAAATAAAATGTATAAATTTGACTGAATAAAGGGGGAAATGGAATTAGAACAAATAATTACGAAAGCAGAAAAAGAGTGAAAAATGCAGAAATAGGAAAATTTAAAGGGCAACCTATAATATAAAAATAAATGTATATAAATTAATAATTATAATAAATATAAATGAATAAAGTGCTTGAGTTAAGGAACACAGTGTTTATCAGGGTGAGCCCTTCAAAAACTGTCTACGTGCTCTCAAAAGAGACGTATCTAAAACATAGCAAACAGAAATGTAGAAAGGAAAATGATGAACTAAGATGGAAGGGTCTAACAACATTACAATGTGTATTATAATAATAATGCTTAAATTGAAAAACATTATGCCAATTATTTTGAAAAGATCAAGCAAATAAATGAATTTCTAAATAAACATTCACTTGAAAAATATGTTAAAAATCAGATTCAGTTTATAACTTTGTAAGTATTAGCTGAGTAAAGTCTTCAAAAAGAAAACGCCAAACTGAGATTTTTTATTTTTACTTTACCAACAACTGCTAACATGCATTCAATGGAAAAAATAATTCCATTTCCCATTTCCCATATCCCACTCCAAAATATAGAAAATAAGATATATTCTCCAACTATTTTTATTGGATTAATGCATTCTATATACTAAACCCCACAAGGACAATACATGAAATGATGACAGGCAACCTCACTTATTATAATAAACGCAAAAATTTCTTTTTTTTTTTTTAAAGATTGTATTTATTCATTTGAAAGAGAGAGAGGCAGCGAGAGACAGAACACAAGCAGGGGGAGTGGGAGAGGGAGAAGCAGGCTTCCCGATGAGCAGGGAGCCCGATGCGGGGCTCATCTCAGACCCTGGGATCATGACCTGACGCTTAATGACTGAGCCACCCGGGCGCCCCAAATAAATGCAAAAATTTCTAAACAATTTAACAGATGAAATCAAGTAAATCCTAAGTGGAAGTTAATATATCTGGACCAAATCCTATGTGTTCTGGGAATGTTAGGTTGGTTTAAAATGAGGAAAAAATCGATTGAGGTGTCTTAATTAACAATTGAAGAAGAAAAATCATGTCATCATCTCAATAGATGATGAAGATATATTTGAAAATTCAACATTCTTTGATTAAACATTGTAGAAACAAACACAAAAACTAGGAATTAAGGAGAACTTTCTTATTTAGATAAATACTTTCCTATAAAAATCTCCTACAAAACTTTATACTTAATAGGACTGTCAGGAATGAGGGAATGTCGGCTTTGTGTGAATGGAGGTTTGGGTCCTTGGATTTCCCACGAGAGGATTTATGTGAAGATCTGGGCTCCTGTAAAGACAGCCAGAAGGAAAGTAGCAAGCATGAAGCTGTTTCTTAAAGTGAAAGTAGACTCTTAAGGTGGGAGAGCAGGCGGGTTCCCCAAGGTGGAATCAGCCTCCAGGTTGTTTGGGAATTGGATATTATTGGGTCTCTTAGCTGGCAGGAGTTGTGACACACAGTGGGGTGGTCTCTAATGGAAGCTGCTTCCAATCTTTTGATAAACTCCTCCCACAGGTTGGGAGGGGGAATTTTTGATGCTACACTGTTTGTTCAGGAACCTTCAAGGCAGCCTTTCTCAAGGATGGAGGGGAGGGAGGAGGCTGTGCCCTCAAAGCAAATGCATTATAAGGGGTTTACCTGGAGCAGAGGTGGAAAAGGAGAAGGCATGTTCTGCACCTGTGGCTCTTGAGCTGTCAGGTCCAAGATGTTAGAAGCCACAAAGTCAGAATGTTGAGCTCCAGGGCTTGCAATATGTAGTTTGTTTTGTTTTTGTTTTTGTTTTTTTCATCACTGCTCTTGCCTCTGGCTCATGTCTATCAACCTCTTCAAGGATTTGGGACTCTGCCTCTGGGCGTTCTTGCTACTGTTCATGTCTAGCTTCTACCTAACAGACCACTGAAAGCATTATTTTTAAGGGTGTACACTGTGCACAACTTTAAGGGTTCTCATGCTCATCACTTTTACTTATCATTACAGTGAATAGTCTAGTTAAAATAGGAAGATAGAAAAAAAGTAAACCCACATAAAAATGAAAAGTTTCAGAAAGAAGGAAAAACCTCTCATAGCATATAGATAATACTATTTCTACAAACAAATTCAAATGAATGTATGGATACAATGACAAGGAACTATGGTTTCATATGTTTGATGCAAAATCAATGTACGAAACTGTGTATATTTCTGTATGTAACCACAAACAGGAAGTTATAGTAAAATATATCACTAAAAATAAAATATATCAATTAACATAATGTAAATATACTATTTTAATACGTAAAGTAATGTAGAAATATATATGTAGAAACATGTGTGTGCCAGTCCTTAGTGGAGAAAATTATAAAACTTTATTGAAAGACTTTAGATTTAAATAAATAAATTTAAATATATACCACATTCTTAGATAGGAAGGTTAAATATGATAAAGGTGGTAATTTCCTCCAAATTGATAGATTCAATGTAATTTCAGTTAAATTTCCTAACAGTCTTTCAAGGAATTTCCCAAGATAATTCTAAAGTTATAAGATAAGGTGAATAATCAATGAATCACAAGACAATCTAATGCAAAACTAACAGGATGGGATGACTTCTGTTTTATCACAAGAATTACTTATTCAGCTAAAATAATAAGTACATGCAATATTGCTACAGAGCAGATAAATTGAGCAATTAAACAGAAGGCCAAGAAACAAATATCACGGTATGGAAATTTGATTTATGACAGAAATGGTATTGTTAGTCATTGCAGAAAGAAAGAACTTTACAATAACACATGCTGAGATAATTAGCTATTCATATGTCAAAAAATGAAACTGAAGTCCTACCTCGCAACATAAACAAAGATCTGATGAATTACAAATTTGAAGATGAAAGGCAAAACTACAAAACTTGTAGAATTTATAAGAAAATATTTTATAACATAAATTTTATAACAAAAGAATTTCTCAAGTTCAAAGGCAAAATTATAAGACAAAGGTAAAGACTGATAAATGAGATGATATCAAAATAAAAAAATATATTTACAAAAATAAATCATAACAGGTGGAAACATACACCATGACTTGGAAGAAGATATATGAAACTGACATAACCCATACATTCAGAGTATATAAAGATTATAAATCATTGAGAAGAAGAGATAATCCAATAATATGGGCAAAACACAGAATTCCCTGAGAACCAAATCTTATTAGACATTAAATATATGAAGATGTTAACCTGATAAATAATAGGTGGGATTCAACCTGACCTTATAATGAGATATCATTCTATATCCACCAAATTAGCAAAAATTTAAGTCTGAAATATCAAGTCTTAGTAATCATATGAAGGAACTGGAATAATTTTATACTTCTGGTGGGAGTGCACATTGATGAAACTGCTTTAGAAAGAAATTTGGCATGTTCTAAGAGAAATGAAGATATATACCCTACGGGGCAACAACTTTATTCTTATGCATATACTCTCTGGCACATGTGCTCCCAGAAATAAATCTAAGAATGATCATGACAATATTTTAACAAAAAGCTGGAGGGGCGCCTGGTGGCTTAGTGGGTTAAGGCTCTGCCTTCAGCTCAGGTCATGATCCCGGGGTCCTGGGATCGAGTCCCGCATCAGACTCTTTGCTCCGTGGGGAGTCTGCTTCTCCCTCTACCTGCCACTCCCCCAGCTTGCGTGCGCTCACTCTCTCTCTCTGTTAAATAAATAAATCTTTTTTAAAAAAGCTGAACATAATCCTATATTTGATACATTTGTTAGTGTTATTCAGTGGAATAACCATAGCTGATGTGCAGCTCAAATAGAATCATAACATAGGATACTCCTCACAATCTGAAGTAGTCCTTAAAATACAAATTGATTCGTCATGCAGTAAGAACGCCACAATAAAATAGGTAAAAATGAAGAAAACTGATTATTTTAAGCACTTAAAAATTACTTTCTGAAGGTCATATCAGTGGAGAGTGCTACATTATTGTGATATTTTTCTGATTTGGCATCTATTCTCTAAAAATTGACCCAATTCTTGTATAATTTCCTAGGATTACTCTTTCATTTTCTTAGCACTGCAGTAAATTGCTAAAATGGATCTTCAAATGTGCAACTATGGTCAGATACACATAGTTCCAAAATATAGATCGGACATAAAAATTAGAAGAGACCTAACCAGCCCCTGGCATAAACAAAATCGGATTATAAGCCAGTCAAATATAAATGTAGTAAAAGTAGATTTATACATTATAAAAATAACTCTCAAATATACAATACGTAGCTTAAGAAACATGCAGTATCTTTTCACTGATGTTCATTTTTCTTATTTTTGCTGCAGACTTAACAAACGAGTTATTTTCCTTCTAAAACTCTATTAAAATCAGGGTTAATTTGTGACCACGCACTTTATAATAGAAAAACAGAAGGAAAATGAAGACAGATTTCTCTTTTATTAAAATTTGAATGTGAAATCCTATAAGTGCCAAATTTATTCTAATTTGGTTAATTATATAAATATTAATTAATGAAAATTATTTAAACCAGTAGGTTAATTTTTTAAAAGACTTATTTATTCATTTGAGATAGAGAAAGAGATAGCAACAGAGAACACAAGCTGGGAAGGGCGAGAGCAGCAGGCTCCTGGCTGAGCAGGGAGCCCAAGGAGGGGCTCGATCCCAGGCCACTGGGATTATGACCTGAGCCAAAGGCAGATGCTTAACCAACTGAGCCACCCAGGCTCCCCCAGACCAGTTTATTATAATAATTTAGGTATGTCTTCTGATATTCAAGTACTATTTTTTTCAAGATAATGTTTTTAAGGCTATTTATTTTTGGAAAAAGCTTAGAATATCTTATAGATAAGTACAATTGATTCATGATGATTATTCAAAATGCAGATTATCTGTACTACTCAGGTGGAAAGCAACTTATGCTCAGGAGTCACAAACAGTTTAGCAACATTTTTCGTGCTTGGTTTGTCACTAATTCACCACGGAAACTACTAAAAATCAGAAACTCTTTTAGAAGGGCTGAGTAATTTCATTTGTACCAGTCTGTAAAGAACCTCTGATATTAACGGCTTTTCTGTGTGTGCCGGGCTAATTGGAATCCAGGCTCGGCATTATAGTCTGTATGCCTTAACAACAATGAATTTCTGGTTAGCCTCCAATGCACACTCCTTCCAAATTGCTCTTGCTGCCAGTTAAATGTGTTTATTTTCTCATTTGGACTTCCATAGTAGCATTGACTCCTGCATTATACTCTTACAGTATCTCTTAATGGCAACATAATCTGCTAGGGAGAATGCAAAGCTCCTACAGAAATTACCTCTTATGTTAGGTATAAAGAGGAGTTGTGGCCAGAGTGGCTAATATGTAGTTAGCAAGAATAAGGTTAATGATAGAGAAAGACGTTTTCAAAGAAAAATTTGAAAGGGGGAACAAGAAATTGCCTCATTAAAAAATGAAAAATATAACTACCAATTATTGTACTACTAAATCACGCTAGTGCGTGGGTGGGTGTGTGTACACGTGGACAATATGTTTACTTGCATGTTCTTATCCATGTTCTTTTTAATTGATTGTATAACAGGATACAGTTCACATATCCTGCAATGCTTCTAAAATTGATTTGTGATGCAAGGTTTAGATAATAATTAATATTAACAAGACTAAGTATTTTTTAAATGAGCAAATATTCCTCAAATGCTAAAGTGAATACAGACAGGGCAGCAACAACTAATTAAGCACTTTTACTAAAGAAAAGATTTCTCAGTTTTTGAATATAGTAACTTACAGTACCTGGTCGGTTATCAATAAGTTATATTGGAAATTTGTTGAACCCTCTAACATCTTAGATTTTAAATAGGGTAAATATTGGCAAAACAAGTTCTTAAACATTTTCATGAGGAAAGAGTATTCATATCTTTATTGGATCACATGAATACAGAATATGCAACTGAGGCAGTGATATCTTACTACTCAAGTATTACATTGGCATTGCATAGGCATACATACTTACTGAAATTTTATTTATGTGAATTTTATCAAGCCCTGTGCTTGAACATAAAACATTCTAATTTGTCATTAATCTTTTTTTTCTTAACCCTTGGAAATTAATTGAGAATATTCATATATAATTTTAAGAAAATCTTGATTAAAAAATTGAAGAAACTGCAAAGGGAGAGAGTATAGTGTAATAGTGTATTTTATTTTTGTTGTTTACACAACATAGAACCATAGCTATGTTCAAAACAAAACATTTTGTAACAAAACAAAAATCTTGCCCCAATTGATTTTGCATTTGGTGTTATGTCATTTAACTTAAACGACATTAAATAGAAGGCGTAGCAATTGATGTTCATAATGCTCTGTTAATGTCCTAAGTATTCACAAAATGTATATATAATGTCATACTAATTTAAAGAGGGGAGTTAACAAATTATCTACCTCCTATTTTCTCTAGGTCTCAAACTGACATTTTAAAACCTATGATTTTAAAATAGAAGTAACAATGAAACAGAGATATATCCTTCACTTCAATTTGATCAAGAATCATTTTACCTTGGTATTTCTAAGAATTAGCAAGAACAAAGACAGGTGCTACAAGATGCCCAGCGATGTAAAATCACTTATGAAGCACCAACTGAATACTAACACATACTTTTTTTAAACTGCTTTTGAGATTCTTAATTTATAGATGCTGGGAGTCAGGAATCCACACCAAAATTTGTTTCCACTAAATTAAATTAAATGATCTTTTGACCTTTACTTCAGAAATGATAATCTATTTCAGAAACAGAAAATCCACTCCTTGCTCTAAGGCGTTTTTTAACTTATTTTCCTCTAAAAATTTCTCCTAACAGTAAGTGCTTATCTTTGTGTATTTCTCCTTCTCACCTTGTTTAAATACTTTTTAACATGTTGAGAATTTTTTTTGTATATTTTTCAAATATATTTAGAATGACAACCGGCTAATTAAAAAGCAATAACATTTAATATTGCATTTTGTGTATTTTTTAAATAGCTTTGATTTCCTGGGAGTTACCTTCTTTGGTATAATTTCTTCTCACATGAACTCCTCCAGTATCCCAGCATAAAACACCCTGTAGATATCTCTCCTTATCTTAATCCAGACTGGAGAGCCAGCAGCTCTTTTCCAGAAAAATGTGAGTAATTGATCACAAGTTCTACTGTTGTCAGTGATGCTACTGTGTATTAAGATATTTAGTAAAACAAAGGAATTGGTTGGGCGCCTGGGTGGCTCTGTCCTCCTTAAGCTTCTGCCTTCGGCTCAGGGCGTGATCCCAGAGTCCTCCACTGGGAGCCTGCTTCTTCCTCTCCCACTCCCCCTGCTTGTGTTCCCTCTCTTGCTGGCTGTCTCTCTCTGTGTCAAATAAATAAATAAAATCCTAAAAAAAAGGGGGGGGAGGAATTGGCATGTTTCCTTTAACCCCCTTCCCCTCCTATGTTAATTTAACTTCTCTCAGATAAATCTTATATTTAATATCATAACTGGAGTGCTTGGTGTCTGAAAACCAGTCAGAATGCGTTTACGATTTTCATTACTCTCAGACGGAACACGCATTCTCAAGAACAGACTATGTTAGGGTGAGATTAAGGCAGTTACTCTGTTACACCACTCCTCGGAAATGCTTCCCAAGCAAAATATTTTTCCTGCTTGGAGCAATAGTTGACATGTAATATTATATAAGTTAAGGGACACGACGTGATTTGATACATGTATGTATTGTGAAATGATTATGGGGACGTTAGTTAACATCCACCACCTCCCAGGCACAACGGTCTTTCCTTGTGATTAAAACTTCTAAGATCTATTCTCTTAGCAACAATTTCAAATATACAAAACGGTATTTTTAACTACAGTCACCATGCTGTACATTACATTCCAGGACTTCTTTAACTCGTAACTACAAGTTTGTACATTTTGGCCCCCTTCACCCACTTCTCCAAACCCTCCACCCACACTTCGGGCAACTACCAATCTGTTCTCTGTTTCTGAGTTCGTATTTTTTAAATAGATTCTACATATAAGTGAGATCACACAATATTTGTCTTTTTCTGTCTGACTTATTTCACTTATGCCCTCAATTTTCATCCATGTTGGGACAAATGCCAGGATTTTCCTCTTTTTTATGGCTGAATAACATCAGACCAAAATATTAAGATTTAATGGAATGGAACACTTCTCTTTATTTATTATGATGCTACACCTTAAAAAGCTACATGAATTTTCTAGGTAGTAATATGGTTCCATAATTTGTGAATTATATGCAACAAATCATAATAAGATTCATTTTGAGACAATATGGGCAAGCATTGTCTGCAACCTGTAGCCATTTAAACTAATTTACAACTTAAGAACTTTTAATAATCCATAGTAAGGAAATAAGGCTGTGGCTAATTTTAGACTGTTTAAAGTTGAAGAGGAAAATATGTCTTTATGGTCAAGCAAGAATACGTCAATTAGGAAAAACTCCAGAAACTAGTTGCTTAAATTTGTCAAGGGTGCCTCTCCAATATACGTTATGCCCATATTTATTAATTCATGTGATTTAGACATGAATTGTTTGGGAAAGACAATATTAATTATATTTTCTGATTCCATTTTCTGATTCCACAATTGTTAAGTATGCCTAATTTTAAGCATGACTTGGGTAAGTAAAGTAACACAGTGGGATAGATCAAGAAATTTAACACATGTTGAACTCCTGTTTTAGAAGCAGACTATAGTTTGAATATTGACAATGGATGTGATCAAATCTGTATTGAAAGAAACTACATTTTTGAAACTAATTATTTATTGAAAATAGCCTTAACAGTAATTTGCAGAAACATGATTATAATCCTCAATACACTTTTATTTGTCAATAGCTATCTCAATGCCTTAGCGAAAAGTAATTTTGTTGGCATCATCAGTGTCGTAATTAAATCTTCATGCCTAAAGAGTGCACCTTCAGGAAAGATTTACCTTTCTTACAGAAAAAAATGAATTTAGGAGCAGGTTCCTATATTCATGTTTACTTAAATGTAAAGACACATTTTTTCATCAATATTTTTGACAGGTTTGGATTGAATTCAGACCCACAAGATTTTCTGCAGATGTAAGGTTTCCAAAGCTATTGCTTTAGTGATTTTGCACAGTGTATTATAAATGTGTTTTTCCCCCTGACTTCTCTTCGTTTCACCCTATCTGAAGACATTCTTTGCACATTAATGTATTTCTTCTGAGTACAGCTATTGTCAATCCAATCCTCTATGAACTTGTTTTTGTTGTTATCAAGGACTATGACTTTGAGTATTTTGTGCTTAAAGTTAAGGATTTATAAGAAGCTTCTATTCAATTCTGTATTTAAATTCTCAGAACAACCATGTTTGGCTTTCTCTTAGTACTTGGAACAAGACATGTAAGTAAACATTGTGATTGAATTTATTCCCTGTAAAATAATTGCCTGTAGTATTCTGGAAAAATACAAATAAATTGGCATCATGATCACAATTATTATTTCAATTTAATAATTATTTTAATTTAAGCTCATAAGGATAATTAGGAGATTAATGAATTAGCAAATGGCAGGTACTCATCTAAGATGGGAAGTATACAGTTATCTTCAAATACATAGACTGCGGGATTTAATAGAAATATTTTACAATATCTGCACTTCCATTCACTACGTTTATGATTTCTGGCAAGTTATGTAATGTATCTAAATTTCACCTTATCTAGCCTTAATATTATAATAACTGTCTAAAATAGTGTTCTGAGAATTAAACTATTCTCAGAGTACTTGAAATCTAATAACATTTTTATTAAACATAAGATTATGATTGAAGTGAGTCCATGCACAATATATCACCTTATATTTATTTTTGCTGTACCAGTTATATATACTTTTGTATTGTGTTTACCACATATATATATAATCATAGGGTTTTATCAATGTCAGTATTTGTGGGCATCCTATATCATGCCAAATGATAAGTCAACATGTGACAAAATAGAGACAACGATGAGGTAAATGTCCCAGGAGAATTTAAGAATCAAAAATAAGAGAAAAAAAAAAAAACACTTAGAACTTGATCAAAGGTCTGACTCTGTAAAATCGAAAAAAATATTTTCAATAATCCTCAAATGGTTTGAGGAAATATTCAAAAACAATGCAGTTATATTTTATTTATTTGAAAAAATGTTTAATTAGTCCCTAGTAATTTCTGGCAATAAATTAACAAGTCAAAAATTATTTGGGCCTTGCCTTCAGTGAGTTTTATTCCAGTAATATAGATGGACATCAATAAAGTAATATTACAAGTAAGTACAAAATAACTTTATTAAATTCTGTTTACATACTTTATGCAGGGAATTTCATTTTTGCTTAGTAGTGGAATCTACTTTTTTTCTTGGATAAAAGATCATTCCGGGTGCAGTGAAAATGTATTTTAATTGAGCAACATTAGATGTGAGTTGACCAACACCGAAGCCACTGTAGGAGATAGGAATGGGATAATATCAATAAGACTAAATTGTAAGTTGAATATACACATTTAGGGAAAGTAAAGTGTCAAAGATGACTTCTGGGGTGATGGATTTTTAAATGGATAGTTGATGATAGCATTTACCAACCATGAAAGTTGAATACTTCTGAGTTTTAGGATTCTCTCAAACAAATGCATTTAAATAATTGGGTGTAGAAGTCATAGAGATGTCCTAATTGAATATATAAATTATGAGTCTTCTGTGCAGTTGAATCTTTGAGCATAGGTAAAAGGACCTTGAGACAGAAGGTAGCATGAAATACAAGCTCATGACCTAGGACTGAGTCAGAGTGACTACCAGTGGCCAGTTGATGAAAACATACTCACAAAATACCACTTCTATGCACAGAGAGGTAGGAGGAAAGCCAGGAAAATGTGTTCAGAAAATAGAGGAAGAAAGCATTTTTGGAAGCAGGGAGTGACTTCAAGTGTGGCTAAGGAATCAGATGATGCGAGCACTGAAAAAAAAATCTCATCTGTTGGATATTTTGGAGGCTGCCGTAACCATAATAAGAAATCATTAATAGGAACATCTGAGTGACAGATTGACTTGAGTGATAGGGGAAGAAAGTAGAAATTCTGAAAATGAAGAAATATCTTCCCAAAATTTTATCTATGAAGGGATAGACAGAAGTAAATAATGCATCAGGGCTGAGTTAAATTTTAAAGGTTTTTGGTTAAAGCTTGAATATGTTAAAACCCATAGAATGGATCCAGTTTATAGGGAGGCATTGGTCAGAAGAGAGGGAAAAAAGAAAGCAAGAGGCAGGAACAAAGGGAGAGAAGGGAAAGAGAGAGACAGAGAGAGTGAGGGAGTAAAACAACACAAAGTTCCTAAGGAAGCAGGAGATATTGGATCCAATAGGCAGAAAATTTATTAAGGTAAGAGCTAGAGTTAATAACGTCTGTCGAAGGCCAGTTATTATAGTACCATTGAATCACTGCAAATATTTACAAAGATTTTTCTCAAATAATTAGATGACAATAAAATTACAATAAAATTGCATTAGGAATCTTGGATCATTTATTTGTGAACTGACATGGATGCTGCACCTTCAGTGCCATCATCCGTACTTACAAGATACGACAGCAAGTTTTATCAGCATATTTCTCTAAATCTATGAAGAATTATTTCAAAGTTAATCTGCAAAGTTATAAATATAGGGGTATATGATAAAAGGGGAAAATATGGAAAAACTGCAATGGATTACAGATTGATCTTTAGGGAGACACAAAATATAAAATAAAGTATGCTCATGGCCAAGTCTTTAGATATAAGGTTTAACCGACTTAAACAATATGAAAGGGTTTTCATTATAAATTTGAAAATTTTATTCAATACATTCAGTACTTAGTGTTTGCCAAATTCATAAGAAACCTATCAGATTTAATTTATTATTTTTTCAGAGGTTCCCCCCCAATATTTTAAATGAGGAACTCATTCATATGTAAGAATTTGGAAGAAAATGATGGCTGACTATAGAATCAAATTATATTGTTGAAGAAGTAAATAAATAATTAAATACAATTTACCTATCCATGATCAATTGAACAATGTGTGTTAGATTCCTTTTATATTACAAATATTGTAGCCAGTGTTTGGTGGTATGTGACAAACCTTCATTAAAATTTAATCATGTTAAGTTAATATCTCACTTCACTGCACACTCTCACCTTTCCATTATGTATTTTGCAATATACCTTCAGAGTATTTGAATTTGTGTTGTTTTATAAAGAAGATTCATGATACATATTATCTAAGGAAAATAATTGAAAGACCAAGTTTATCCTGTTACCCTCTTTCAAATAATATCATTCACATTTGATTTTATGAAGGAAGAAAATTATTAACAAATCTATTAACATTAAAAATAATGATTCTGAAAAAAAATGAATCAAGAATTATGAATGAAATACTCCCAGTAAGCTGGCCACTGGATTTTACTTTTTTACTTCTAGTAAGTTCCTATTTTATTCACACACAGAATCATACTGATAAATGCTGACATGCTCTCTCTCCTTCCTTTAGACCGAAATAAAATATAGATTATTTGATATTAAGACATACTGGATTGATTGTTTGTGATATTTACTTAGAGAAAGGTTTGTGTGTGTGTGTGTGTGTGTGTGTGTGTGTGTTTTGTTTGTTTGTTTGTTCTTAGTATTCTCACAATCACCGTGATTCTCTTAGGGGTTGGACAAAGTATGGAAACACCAAAACTTTAGCCCTAAGCTCTATTTCAGCCTCTCCCAAAAATAAGAATAATGCTTTCACTCAAAAATTTCAATGAATATTATTGATAGTTTCTATATGTATCTTAAATTCAACATGACAAAAGATTGATTTACTTCACAACAGTGTATTCAAATAATTGTTGTTCTCTATTATCTGGAAATATTTGAAATAAGAACCTTTTATATAGAAGTATCATATTTTATCTCTCTTTAGTTGTGCTAGATTCCAAAGCTACCCTGTAACTTCGAAAACTGTACTCTTTTCTCACAATTTGGGGCCCTGGGTCCTTCATTCTATGATTCTAAAATTCTAATTGCTGGAGTAGAAAATAGACTCTCTGAGACTATATTTTCTGTAGCAAACTCTTGGGTAAAATCACCCAAAACTTGCCAAGAGACATTAGGTGTAAGTCTAACCCTCTTATGTTACCTAGCTTTATTCTGTTTTGTCGACCAACGAAAATAGGTGGAGTTACTACTTTGTGTACATCATCACTTTAGCATTAGAAATCCCTATCGAGCAAAATCAACCCTCACTGGAGCTTGTAGTCTGGTAGGTAAGGTATACAGAAAATGAATAATTACACAATTTCTTATTTAACTGATGTTATAAAGAAGTACAAGTGCCATGAGCAGATGGACCAGGTTGCCACGCTCTAGTCTGGAGCTTCAGGGAAGGCTTCCTGGGGAATGTTGTTAAATTGAAATTAAAAGGTCATTCCAGTAACAGGGAAGAAATTCTGCATGTTCTCAGGCAGAAAGGAATAAAGCACACTAACAAATGGAGTAGATGGATTTTATTTATTATAAGCAAATAATTATAAACAAATGTTAGGAATGGTGTTTCTTACTTGTAAAACTGGAGCATGATGATGTTGAGGGGTTAGATGGGTACGATATCATCTATATTCAACATCTTTTGATTTCTTATACTGACATTGTATAATCCATGATACTTTTCCTAATTTATGAAATTTCGTGGGAACCAGAGAATACTGTTCCATTTTGGAAGCTGATAATTCTAAGAAGTTGCATGACCAGGCTCACTGATACAGACTACTTAACAAGCACAGCCACTCTCCACTTTGAACCAAGAGCCCATCTGTCAAAAATGCAGGAATGATGGGAAGTCCTTTCTCAAGCAGCTATCTTGGCAGCAAATCAAGGTTCCTTAGAGCAGCATTGACAGTGAGGATAATGTGTCACCAAAGATCCAGTGCCAGGAAGTAAGATCTGGTATCTAATGTTCAGAAAAGTAAGAGCCAATGGGGCGCCTGGGTGGCACAGCGGTTAAGCGTCTGTCTTCGGCTCAGGGCGTGATCCCGGCGTTCTGGGATCGAGCCCCACATCAGGCTCCTCCGCTATGAGCCTTCTTCCTCTCCCACTCCCCCTGCTTGTGTTCCCTCTCTCGCTGGCTGTCTCTATCTCTGTCAAGTAAATAAATAAATAAATAAATCTTTAAAAAAAAAAAAAGAAAAGAAAAGTAAAAGCCAACTTTTACTGAATGAGTTCTGAATGTGCTGAAAGTTCTGAATGTGGCAGATTTTGTGTGGTTCTGACTGGATACCTTCTTCCCTTCTTGAAGATTTTCTGAGACTGGTTCTCCAGGCTTCTTTACTAATTTAGTTATCTACACTTTTATCAATTCCCTTTTCTGCTTAAATAGAGCATGATAGGTTTTTATTATTTGGGACTAAAATTGATTCAAGAATTGCTACCAAGGAAGGATAACGAAGGGGCTAAGAGAAGGTGGTGGGAGAGTTTGGGAGTGGTGATCTGGCACTGTTGGGGCTAAATGGAAAATCCATCTATCGCTAAGGAATAGGAATCCAGCAACCATAACATGAAGCAGAAGATGATTCCTTTGTCACTGTCTTCTGAAATGAGGTACTCATTGAGAATTAAGCTTTAAATGTTAGAATAGCGGATACCCTAAAACTATATAAAAAACAAGAAAAATACAGTAACCTGAGGTGGGTTGGCTATTGTTAATAGTACTTCACATCGCAGAGGGTAATTATCCCCATAGATATTTTATTTTAATATTTGAGATATAGCCTGAAAAATGGACAGACTTTCCTTTCACTGTTACAAAGACAGTGGGACCCTGAGAAATGTAATACAGAAGGTGTAAGAACTCAGAATTTAAAAAAAAGAAAAAAAACAAAGCAAAACACAAATTCTCACTGAGCTTTCCTTGTCAGTTAAAACAAAACCTCTTCCCCTTTATTATGAGAAAAGCATTTTCTTGCTTGAATGGTGTGGTATATAACTTGGGCCAAAAGTTAATTTGGAAAGGTAGCAGCAGAAGTAAATAATCCTTGCTGAGGACGTTGTCTTGTGAAGTGAACTTGGTTCTCCTTCTGCACTAACAAATGTTTCTCACCGTGTATACCTAGTAAGGTGAGCCATATCCCAACATGCATGTGGAGGAGGAGGCTGGTGGTGAGAAAATGAGGAGAGAATGAAACCAGGAAGGAAAAGACCACTTAAAAATTATTAACTAATATAGAACTATAACAAAATCTTGGTAATAAAGATACAAATGAATTTCGAGAATTCTGAGAGCAGTAAAAAAAAGAATGTACTTTTACGAATGGCTGAATCTTAAATCACTGGTGGACTAAGCTATATGATGTTCTGAGGTCCTAAGTTGCTTATTAAATATGAGAAACAATAATCCAAAATGTTTGGGAAAGGCTTTATTTTTTAGGAATATTTATCATGTCTGACTAGCTCTTAAGCTCCGAGAAATAAATCCAAAGATTTCTTGAGATCAATTTGCTACAAATTAAATTTGCTGAAGCTAGGAAGACATATGAACAGTTCTGAACGTGTACGTTTCCTTCACCTATTCACTTTCATTGATTAGTTGAATTGAACTAGATTGTCAACACATGCATGCATAGCTGTTAGCAGTGCAAAAATGAGGGAGGCAATAAAGAGAAACTGGGCATTCTGCAGATTGGGGACTAAGTAACAGGTCCCGGGAACTACTTCTTCCAGTCCCATTGAATTTTGACATGTAACTCCAAGGAATCAGAGAATTTTATACTCACACATAGCCTTTTAGGTTGTTATGAAGGCGTATTCGTCAGGAAGATAGGTCATATGTCATCTAATTAGATTTGTCACTTTTAATTATTTAGACCTATAGCATATGGACCTTCATTTGTGTTCTTGCCATGGGCAAGGCATGTACGTGTCTACCATACTTCTGTCAGGGCCACCATCTGTGGGCCTCCACCACCTTTTGATATCCTACACAGCATTACTTTCAACCAACATATTTATTTTAAGGTAAAACGTAAGGCTGATACCCATTGATTTCTTGGTCTTGTCATATTCCCCATTACCCAGAAGTAGAATGAAAAACAATTACAATGGTTATATTTCACAACATCATAGTAAAAACACAGAAAGAATGCATAGTAATGTCATGAAGAATAAGAAGTACTATAAATTGGCAAAAAATGAATGGTGCTATTTTTCCCACACACAAAATATGGTGTACATATCTTGCAGCTGAAATTCCTAACCCACCGGACCTAATTCAACTGGACCGTGACATAGTCAAGCTAAAGTGCTGACAAAGTGAACATGGAAATGATTTTTGAGAGGGGAGTTATAATCACTAACTTGGTGACCAAGTGCAGAAATGAGAAAGAGATATTTATGTTCCTTTATGTATATGTATGTGTGTGTGTGTTTGAATTTATTTCTAATTAATTTATTCGCCACGTTACATAGGGCATTTTGAGGGTGGTAAACTTGGCTATTTTTTCCCATAGATTTCAATACATCAAGATATAATTAGGATAGACTAGAGTTGCAATGAACATCACCAGACATTCTGAGTTAGAACTGACTGAGAATATTACTTTTGGTATCACCAGTTCTTAGTTGCCCTGCTGGGGTTGAAATAAAAGCCAGTTTCCCAGCGTAGCATTGGCAGTGAAGCCACGGATAGCACTGAGTGTCAGGTGATAGTCTCAGCTTCTACTTCAATGAATTTCTTCCTATTCCCGGTAGGAAGTCACCCAGTGAAAGTATTTCCCTGCTAGGAGTGAGGATATCTTATCTGTTGCAGTCAAGGGTTTTGTGGATGGGCAGTTCTATTGTTCAAGCCAGTCATTAATAGTGATAGAGAAAGGGAAAAACCCTGCTTCTATTCTTGCTTCCAATTTTTGATTTTTAAATTCATGTATTCCAAGGAGACAGTGTTACAATTATACTAATCAATACCCAGTCTGCTATCTTACTTAAACCTCCCAAATATTATTCCACTCTTTTTCTAGGCAGACTAAGTCTGATGATGGACTGTATAGACTCAAGGCTGCATAGTCAGAAGCTCATTAATTATAATTTTGGGGGGTTAGAAAAATGATTCTTTAGAAAAACTATGTGGTAATATTGTATGGGGTAACATCTCAAGGGATCATGCACTCTGGAGGCCCTGGATATGGGGATGGCTGAATCCAATCCATGTTCTTTGTGTGAGTCCATTGCAGTAAAGATAATTAGCTGCCTCTTTTAGAGTGAAAGTGGTCCAATAGAACTTACTGCTATCAGGATGTGATATCGGCTTCTCTAGAAATAGAGTTCTGAGTCAATTTCTGCTGCTAGCTGCTGATAACCAGGAGTCAGTGAATATCTATAACTCAGTCTTTCCCTATACAGAGTGGATGCCCAAGGGTAACATTAGCAGATCTGCCCACTGGGATGATTTCTTCCATCACTGTCCTTTCTGCCTACCTATGAATGGGGCTGTAACGCAACAGCAGTTTTTTGCAGCTAGAACTAACATATCACACTGAGTGGTTTGAAAACTTGATCTGAATCTTTTTCTTCTCCATCAGCTAAGAAACCCCTCTATTAGGTCATAGGTCTAAGGAGGGGCATCCGTACATGAGAGGTATGTTATATGGGGTTTGGGCCATCTGCTCATGCAATTTACTCATGCCTTTTGGATTTCCTCAAGATCTACCCTGGAGAGCTCACTTCCACCGTATCCTGGATTTTGGCTGCTTCCACTTGATTTTATGCTTCACAAGTTCTTAAGGCTCCAACTCATTACTGGAAGCTAAGTTTATACAATTTCATGTTGTTTCATGATCAAATGCTCATTTCCTCAAAGGACCCAATAGAATGTCATGCACTGTCTTCCAAACAAAAAGTAGCTCCCCGCTGTGGGCACAATCACTCTTAAACAAAAAGAGCAAGTTGTTTTATGATAGCTCCTTCTGATCTCCTGCCTCTTTTTCCTTGTTAAAGTTTTTCCCTCACGTTGTTAACCCACACTTCCTGGTTGTATCACTAGCCCATACATACTGCCACTGGGAAAGTCACAGACCCTGTGGCTAATTTGTGGCAGTTTGGGGCACTGGAGTTCCTAAGGATCCTGCCTGTGAATGGAAGGTGCCAACACTTAGGAAAGGCCAACACAGCAGTGTTAAGAGACTAGAAAACAAAACAGGTCACTAGACTCTCCACTTAGTAAGCAGCCAGGACCCAAAGGACAGATGAACCCAAGGGATTTTTAAAAGGCTCATAAATTAAGTCCTGTAAAGCAGAAATCTGAAAAGCAAAAATAGACCCAGTGAGAATTGTTAGTGCTCAGCAATGTTTGGAATAGAGCATTCAATTAAAAAAACTAGTTTTACTTTGAACCCATGATTAATTTTATGTGTCACCTTGATTGTGCTAGGAGGTGCCCAGATATTGGTCAAACACTATTGTGGATGTTTCCGTGAGGGTGTTTTTAAAGAAGATTAACATTTAAATCAGTAGACTGAGTAAAACAATTTGCCCTCCCTAAAGTATGAGGACCTTATCCAATCAATTCAAGATCTGAATAGAGCAAGCATCTGACCTTTCCCTGAATCAGAGAATTCTCCTGCCTGACGGCCTTCAAACAGAACTTTAGCTCTTCCTGCTCTATGATAGCTTCTGGTCTTTGGACTCGAAGTAAGACATTGGCTTTGTAGATTTTGAACCTGTCAGCTTCTTCCCCATATCGTGTGAGCCAATTCCTTATAAAAAATCACTATCATTGGGTGGCGCAGTGGTTAAGCATCTGCCTTCAGCTCAGGGCGTGATCCCGGCATTCTGGGATTGAGCCCCACATCAGGTTCCTCTGCTAGGAGCCTGCTTCCTCCTCTCCCACTCCCCCTGCTTGTGTTCCTTCTCTCGCTGGCTGTCTCTATCTCTGTCAAATAAATAAATAAAATCTTTAAAAAAAAATCACTATCATTTATCTCTCTCTCTCTCTCTCTATCATCATCATCTTTCTATCTACCTATCTTCTATCTATTTATCTATCTTTCTATTTATCATCTATCTCCATTGGTTCTGTTTCTGTAGAGAACCCTGAGTAATACACACACTGATACCATTGGTGGAAACATGGAAGAAATTTATTAAAATTAATTGTCTTTATGATTATATCCAGTAACTTACTACCTATTCATAACTGACTTAAACTATATTTCATACTGACTTGAACAAACTGATATGTATGGAGAATATATATATTTTTAAAGGCATTTGCTTTTAAGATCAAATTGTTGGTTAATATAAAAGGACTTACATATCAGAAGTGAACTTTTAAAGTTTTGCAAACCTATAGATACTGAGTGATTAAAAACAAAGTTTCGTATTTTGTACATTGCTGCGTATGTAGGAGAAAGCACTATATCTGGTACATAGATTTTTAAAAATATATGGTTTAAGTTTCAAAAGTCAAGGTATCTGTTAAAGTGAATTGAAGATACTAGAAAGTGTTCTAAAGATTGTGATTAAGGTAGCTTCAAATTAAGTACATATAAGCTAATTATATAGTTTTAGAAAAGAAATGTAACAGGGTCAAGCTACTTCATTCATTCATTCATTTAATAAATGCTTACAATGTTCCCGGCATGTTTTAGGCATTGGTGATATAGCATATTTAGAATGTAGTTTCTGTCCTGGTGAAGCTTATATTCTCCTATAAATATTCTAGTAATAATCTCTGTATGAACATGTGAATAAGTAAGTGGATATAAAAGGTGAGTTTTATTGGTAAGAAAATGTAAACTAAATGTAAGCATCTGTGTAGATCATGTATCTAAGCAGAGGTTTTAAGAGGGAAAAAACTATTAAGGAACTTAACTGTACATACAGAATTTAAGAATATAACACCAGAAGTTCATTTCCTAAACAACTAAGTGTAACTATCTTAATAGCCAATAATTCCAAAGCAAAGTTGGAAGAGATTTTAATTTTTCACATTGTTTTAAAAATGTGTATGTAAATATATTTTAGGGTGTTAACACTGAAAAATAGTCCTATTATTATTAGTTGTAATCATTATTACTAGTTTCTAAAATTTATTTGAGGCACTTTTTAAAGGATAGACAAATTTCACTTTCAGAATTTGAAGTACATTACAGAGACATGTGTTCATCATTTAAAAAATAGCTTCAGGGGTACCTGGGTGGCTCAGTTGGTTAAGCATCTGCCTTCAGCTCAGGTCATGATCCCAGGGTCCTGGGATGGAGCCCAAAGTCAGGCTCTCTGCTTAGCAGGGAGTCTGCTTCTCCCTCTCTCTCTGACCTCTGATCTGCCTACCTGTGCTCTCTCTGTCAAATAAATAAATAAAACCTTAAAAAAATTACCTGGTAGTTTTGTATTTCTAAATTATTTTTACTAGATATAAATTTATAAAAATGTATGTGAGTTATGAAGTATTCTGATATAGTAAAACTTCTCCATTCAAAATCCAGTTAAGAAAGAAAACACTGTAGGTACCTTTGAAGAATCCTGTCTTGATTGGACATATCCAATCTCTTTCATTATCTCTGTCTACAAAGATAACCATTTGCTCTCTTTTCTTTAGATGGATCAATAAGTAAAATAATATAATAGAAAAATAATGCATATTTTAGTTACCAAAATTTTATATCCCTATCTATCATCTATATATAATCTATATTTGGGGGGATACAAATCTATATATAATCATGTAGCTACTTATAATATTATGTTTTTTAACCTAAAAACCATATTATTAAAATTCCATTTCTTTCCACATGAAAACTAGAGTTATTCTCTCACCTTAAACAAACAACTAGGACATTTGTAAAATATGTGAATCAATTATTTTCAAATACTTGTCAACATACATATAGGACTATGATCCCTAAATAAAGGCAAACAAATAAGGAGCTTTATGGGCTCAGGCTAGAACAATTTCTGTACATTAGCATAGAGAATGGAAACGTAAATAGAATAGGGCAGTTCCGTGGAGTTAAGGAGTCAGAAATTAAAATTCAGGGAGGCCGAGGCAGCTGGAATTGTAAGACATTACCTCAGAGAGTTGGGAGTTGCACATACTTTGACTAATACTCCTTCATATTGCATGAATATGTCACATAAGCTTCCTTGGGTTTGAAGTTTTTGATAAATTCGTCACATATGTAGCAATTTCATAGTGTTAATTGTACTACCAACCAGACATGTGACAAGCAGTAACAATCAGGAATTCAAGTGAAAGTTGAAATTAAACTCCCAGTGATATGTCCAATGTAAACAACTAAACTGATGAAAAACTTGAATAAATACATACTTTGTAGGTAAGGCCGAAGTCGTACATGTGTAATAAAACAACAGCCTGTTCCTCTGCCAAGCCCCTGCCACATTCCCCACATTTTGTTTAAAAGATGAATTTTAATTTCAGAATCAACGAAATGTTTTTTAAAAATAAATACCAAAAACATGAAATGATTTAGATTTCATATATTATTGCAATTAATGTCTAGACAGTGTTGATAGATGTCCAAAACTTAAAATTTTTTATAACAAGTTACCAGAGAATTCTGCTTTATTAAGATCTTTGATCGGGGCGCCTGGGTGGCACAGCGGTTAAGTGTCTGCCTTCAGCTCAGGGCATGATCCCAGTGTTATGGGATCGAGTCCCACATCAGGCTCTTCTGCTATGAGCCTGCTTCTTCCTCTCCCACTCCCCCTGCCTGTGTTCCCTCTCTCGCTGGCTGTCTCTGTCTCTGTCGAATAGATAGATAAAATCTTTAAAAAAAAAAAAAAAAGATCTTTGATCGTTGAGTGAAATTCTAGGTTATGACAGCATGAACATCTTATATATTATATATATACATAATATATTAAAGTATAAATTTGTGTACACAAATTTGTATTTATTTGTGTACAAATTGTACACGATCCATGTTTATATATAGAATATCAGCTCCACAACATTGTCTTATTCACCAAAATTATATACCTAGTATTTTGTTTATAACATTTCATAAATTGATATACTTCTGCTTCTCTTTCCATCTCCTTCAGTCTCTCACTCACTCATCAGATTCATAAAGATATTAATAGACCAATATAATTCAGTTTTAAAGTGAACATTTTATTTATTTTTTAAAGATTTTATTTATTTATTTGAGAGAGAGGGCGAGAGAGCAGGAGCAGGGGGCAGGGAGAGAGAGAATCAGGCTCCCTGCTGAGCAAGGAGCCAGATGCGGGGCTTCATCCCAGGACCCAGAGATCATGACCGGAGCAGAAGGCAGACACTTAACCAACTGAGCCACCCACGCATCCCTAAGTGAACATTTTAGATAGCAAAATCATTAGTAAAGTAGCACAGTTGTGATTATTGCCATCAACAAGCTAAAACCTTTGCATATTCATTGTACATCTTAATTGTGCTATGTGTACTGATAAATCTGAAGCATTGTTCACATACTATATTGTTGTCTGTTGAGATTTCCAACACTAAGTAATTAAAATAATATTTTAATTTTATATACCTTAACAATATAACATGATTTAAATTTTACAGTTTATAAGATACATTGATGAAATGGTGAAAACAATACTTTGACCTTAATTTTTGATACTTATTTAATCAATAATATTATCTACTGCCGAACTAGATGATAAACTGCATAAATATTTTTTTTGGATAGTACTTATACTATAGGGATATTGGCAGGCAACATTTCAATAGAAATTATGAATTTTTAGGCAAACAAGTCAACAGTTGCATCATTATCAAAGAGATATTAAATATGGAACAGAAACTAAGAGTAAGAGTGAATTTTTTATGATGTTTTATAGCCCACGTGGATTTAGTCATCAGCATTCATATTGCAACAGGGCCATGGAAGTCAAGTGACTACAAGAAGACATGAAAATCACCTCCCAAGTTCTTACATTTTTATTTTTCTTCTATAATGCATACTTAAGAAAAAGAGATAAAAGCAAACTTTTCTCCCTTTCTCCTTCATCACTTTTCAGATTTCACCATTTTAAAAATTTTATTATTTCTATATAATTAATGAAGTGTTTTGTGTTTTGATAATTATCATTTGAGTCTCTTGTTTCTAAATCTTTTTATACTCCATGAGCTTATGCAAGGCTTTAATTTTACAGTTTTTTATTCTAGTCATGTGGGAGTAATATTGCATGCATTTCGCAGAATATTGAACTCCAACCAATTTTTATGTGCCAAAGATGATCCTGTCAACTGTGGTAAACAACACTGTTGTTTTTAATGTAATTTTTTGAATAACTTCGTAAAAGTTAAGCACATAGAATAGAGAACAACCATACGAATATCAATCCTGAGGGGTTTTTAGTATGCTAGTTTCAATATTATGTCCCATACTTAGCTGTTTCTATCAAATAGAAGACATGTTAAAATAAAAAAGAAGCTGGAAGAAACTGCATAGAAGAAAATTTTTCATCTGTTAAATAAGATTATCCCAAACAAAATCTTTTACAACACTCAAATGTTTTCTTTCAAAATAAATGGATTCTAGTATGTAAAAATGATATAAGTTCATAATGTTCAATTTGTGAAAACTGAGTAAAAGACCAGGAACATAAATATGGAGAAAAAATAAAACAGTATTTCATATAAAAAGGACTTAAATACATGGACAGGAATCAAAAAAAGTACTTTCTCAAATAACAGAAAATGGCTATATGTCTTTTATTTATTTCGCTATGACGAAAATTCTTTTATTTTCTCAGAATTACAGCTTTGTCTAAACAACATAATTTTATTTTCAACTGGCTTATTCTCATGATTTTGTTTTTGACCTTCGAAACGTATCTTCTTGTACGCATGTGGTAGTTCTATTAAGAGAAACATCAAAAACAGCAGTGTTCAGCAGGTCTTTTAAAAATTATACTATTAAACAAATAACATGAAAAGACTAAACAGAACAGCGAACAATGAGGTACTGGAAGTCAGCCAGTCTGCAGGCAATAAAGAGACGGTTATTAGTTCACTTGACTGCTAGGCTGAAGATTTACAGGGAATAAATACAAATAAAATCCAAAAGCATTCCTGTAAAACATTGTACTCAAGAGGTGAAATGGGGGTAACTAACAAAGAGAGAAAATGTAAACACTTAAAATATATACTGAATTATGACCTCTAGCAATATGACACTGCTACAAACTGCTTGGCAAGAACAATAACATGCAGAATTACCAAGATGTAAAAATAGAAAGAAAAAAAAAGATAGCTCATGTTAAACAAAGACATTAAAAACAACCAACTGCTTTAATAAACACAATTCACAAACAATGCTAAATCAAGGGGTGGCTCTGCCTACTGTACACAATATATTCTATATATGAAGGGATTGAGTCTATCTTGGTCTTTCCTTTCTTACGCACTTAACAAATGCCCTATTCAACAAAAAACAAAAACAAAAACCCACTACCAGAATTCTGCATTCTCTCCTCAAGTGAGACAATTATGATGTAACATACATGTTTATTTTTTAAAAAAATTTTTGCTTAATAATCTGTTGAACAACTAGAAGCAAATATCCAATTGTTGTTGGAAATGCAGCTCACGAGTTTGAGCAAGTGGAAATCACAATGAAGATTAAGTGATAAAAGGCATGAGCATGCGTTAAGAATTGAGAGTGAAAGTAAGAGTGAACTAAGAATTGAGCCCTATGAAACATCTACAGGTTTAAAAAAAAAAAAGGCAAAAAAAAAAAAATTCCATAAAATAAGGAAGGCACAGGCACAGCCTGGGAATAAATGAGTGACACGAAAAATCATTAAAATGCTATCTTGTATTTTGGGCATCCTCCTACCAAAAATAGACTAGGACATAGTACAACTGATGACTGAATAAATGTTTTTAAAGTATAGAAGTCAGCTTAATAGTAGAAACTATAGAAAATATATTTTTGGTCAATAAAAGTCTCCAAACACAGTGAATTTGAAGATATAACAATAGTAATTATCTAATCTGAACAAGAGAGAGAAAGTAGACTAGAAAACAAATGAGCAGAGCCTCTTCTTAAACTCCATCAAAATGAAATATTAAGGCTGTTTTATTTTACACAGGAAGAGCAGGACACCACCAATCTCTTTTCTGAAGACTTGTTAAATCTTTTGTTCTTTCTCACAATATAGAGCACAGAGGCTTTGGTCATTTTTTGTATTTTACATAATATCTCAGCGCTTCTCACAGTCACTAAAATGGTGACACCATATTAACTGTATCTATTGAACAGAGAGTGATGGTTGACCTGAATAACTTAATGGTGAAATAAACTTAGAAGATTTAGAGATCTGACACATTAGTAAAGCTTACAAGTCTAATTATGCCTGGCATGTTAGAGCCTCCCCTCTAGAGAGATAATGCATTGTTTTACCTTGTGCTCCCTAATGTAAGAAAGAATCACTCAGTCTTGGCTGGATCTCTTTTGATTGTGGAGGTAGTATACACCATTCTTGGAAATAACTGCTTAGCCCTATTTAGGTGAAACAGAACATTGCCAGTTTTGAGTTTACATAATGTAAGAGAGGGTTCTGTAACGGGTCAAGGGTATGGGTAAAACTGCACTGCTGCTTGGAACATACCATCTAGCCAATCCAACGGTGTTAGAGGTACCGACTGTTACATAGATTCAAACACAAGGTGCAATAGAAGATTCATAAGGCAGAACCCTGAGGCTGTGAGAAAGGCTCTGTCTTCCGTAACAGGGAACTATTCAACACTTTAAAAGCAGAGCCCCATATGTTACTGGACTCTAATAAAGAGAGCTTCTGTTTGAGTGGCCTTAAATAAATATATGAAAGGACCTGACCATCAAGAAGTAGGTATTATCAGATATAACAATCAAATAAGGTATAAAAGCTACTTTTGAGATAAGAACTTCACGTGTAAAGAAGACACAAGTAAATACAATGAGCAAGCGGTCTAGTCTACCACATCATCCAACTCTGTTGTACTGATGCCCCACCTCATGGAGTTTCACTATGGCAACAGACGAACGATGAAAAAACTCAGATCCAGTGGACAGATGGATCGGTTCCCATTTTAGAATAAGCTGATGATAAATTGCTGCCACACTGAAGCCATGGTCAGGGTGGATAAAGAATAATAGTGAAGGAATATTTTCCTAGCATGCAGATCAGCAGGCAGTATACTCGATCATTTGGTTTTTAGAGAAAGAAAATGTCTCGATATACAGCTATCCATGCATTTTTTTTAAATTAACCAAACGGATTTGTCTTTTCTCCTTTTCTGTATGCAGTGCCTTTGCCTGTATTACCAACAGATTTGCACAATTATTATTGCCATGAAATTCCTCACAAAATTATCTCACACCTAGATGTCTTAGGTAAAGGACCATGGAATCTACTGGTTACACCATGTTTCATAGACTGCACTCTTCTGTTCCAAAGGAATGATTAAAGACCTACTAAAAGCTCACCTAAGGTTCTAACTTGAGAGCACATCCTAGTTGGGATGGTAAATATATATATATACATACACATATATGCATATTTATGCACATTTAATTATTACATTATATATAATTTATATATGCATATATATGCATATTTAATTTTAAGCTCATTTCACCACTGAGGCATCAACCACAAGCCACTTACCATGGCTGATATAGTATATATATTGAACTAATAGACAGTACGTGGTGCTAGTTTTCCCAAAGCTATGGTTTAAGGAATTAATGGAAACTAATCACACCCTTTGACTCAATCATACAAATTTTACTTCGTATCCTGATAAACACTGGCTGTGCTCAATTAGAGGTACTGGGCCCTTGGAGAGAAATTTGTACCATCAGAGAGATGAAGCTTTTACTAAACTGAAGTTCTAACTTATACCTGATCACATCAGGCTTCTCATTCTAGTAACTATGAAGAAAATAAAAGGAGGATTTACTGGTACATTTAATCTTTCCTTATGAGAAACTAGAGTTAATTGCTAAACAGTGGGCCGACAAGATTAATGGGTAATTTTTGGACTTCCCTGTCTGATAAAAATTGTGCATAGGCAATTGAAGAAACCAAAGCTTAACAAAAGCAAGGCAACTCAGGGTCACTGACCTCAGGGAGAAAGTCTTGGCCATCCCCATGGACTAACTAAAATGTTCATTGACTATAAAGGCAACTGACAGGGAATAGGAGGATCATATCAAAAACACCTTCAGGGCCAGTCACCATAGCTGGGGCTATAGCCTGTTATCCCCCCGCATGAGTTGCTGCATGGCGATTGTAGTTTGCCATCACCTTGAGAGTATGGTGGTTGCTGGGAGTTAATGGAAAGCAAATGCATATCTGAACAGTTCAAAGGACAGACAGTACTAAACCTTTGCTGTTCACCGCCTCACATCTTCTCAGCCTTGATTCTGATTACAACCTCAGATAACGTGCATATTATTCTGTGCAAGTTTTTATTAGTTTTTGTTTATAAAGATTCAAGTACATGCCATTTCTTCTTCACAAAGCTTCTCTAACATCACTTCATGTTTCATAAAGCAGAGTGCACTCCCTTGGCCCTCAAAAATGCACAGAATGAAAATATGGTATCCTTAACACAAGGGAACAACCCTCAGTGGACTGCAAAGGAATCTAAGGGATAGATATTTCCACTTCAAGTTTTCATCATGAACAATTTTGGATGCTTTTGATACAATTCCTCAGAAGGACCAAGACAAATAAAAACTAGTTTCCTATAGTGATTGCCAACTCAAGAACAGATCCTACATTTACTTTTCCTCCTTCCTGGTCGCCTCCCCTCAGTCCCTGACCCCCTAAGTGAAATCAAATTTTGTCTCAGGTTCTACTTTGGGGAAAGCCAGGCTAATCAAAGAGCCATAGAACGAGGTGGTGCCTGGGTGGCTCAGTTGTTTAGCATCTGCCTTCAGCTCAGGTCATGATCCCAGGGTCCTGGGATCGAGCCATGCATCGGGCTCCCTGCTCAGCCCGAAGCCTGCTTCTTCCACTCCCACATCCCCTGCTTGTGTTCCCTCTCTCACTGTCTCTGTCTGTCAAATAAATAAATAAAATCTTTAAAAAAAAGAGCCATAGAACTAGAAATGTATTCATAAGTAATTTAGATAAGAGCAAAACAATCTTGGGGCACCTGAGTGGCTCAGTTGGTTAAGCATCCGACTTCAGCTCAAGTCATGGTCTCAAGGTCCTGAGCACTGGGCTCGCCCCTCAGCAGGGAGTCTGCATCTCCCTCTGCACCCCCCCCCAAGCTTTCTCTCTCTCTCTTTCTCTTGCTCTCTCTCAAGTAAATAAATAAAATCTTTAAAAAAAAGAGTAAAACAATCTTTCATTTTTGAAAACCTTCAGACCTCAGTATATGTTTTCAATGTGTGATTTAAAACATAAAATTTTAAACACGCCTTAATCAACTGTCTCCAAATCTGGTAGAATGCATTATAATTCAACAATATTTAGCAGGTATTTGTTAAATATCAGCCATATAAGAGGGCTTATACAAAGCCTCTTCTAAAGTACTTCCTTTAGATTTCAGTTGTGTTTCCTGTGTCATCGATTATATTTGATGCATTAAATGTAAAGTAAAGATGAATTATTTTTAAAGGTGTAGGGATAAAATCAAAACAAAAACAAAACGCAAAACCAGCAAACAAGGAAACAAAACCTAAACAGCTACCAGCACTGCTACCATCTCCACCACCACCACCACCACCACCACAAATCTTGTTAGCTGGTGAAATGCTTTGATGACGAATCAGATAGTGATACATTTATTGAAGACTCAAAATCCTATTTTCTATGAATGATGAAAATAAATTTTAACTCAATTATGTATTTTTGAAATCGGCAAACTGAATGAATTTCAACCAGTTTTAAATTAGGAGACTGAAATCATAATTAAAAAAAAATTTAGGGGCCAGTTTTTGTTTTTTTTTTAAGATTTTATTTATTTACTTGAGAGAGAGCAAGAGAAAGAGAGAGAGAGAAAGCTTTATTTATTTGACAGAGAGAGACAGCCAGCGAGAGAGGGAACACAAGCAGGGGGAGTGGGAGAGGAAGAAGCAGGCTCCTAGCAGAGGAGCCTGATGTGGGGCTTGATCCCACAACGCTGGGATCACGCCCTGAGAAGAAGGCAGACACTTAACGACTGCGCTACCCAGGTGCCCCAAGGGGGGCCAATTTTTTTAAAGAGAATAATTAAGAAGTTATTTCCTTGTCATTCCAATGTATTAATTATAAATATTAATTCTAAGTTTGGTTACCTGGAAGTGCTTTTTTTTTCTTTCCCCAATGAAGACTACTTCTCCAGTATGGTCTTTCCAAATGGCTTATTATATATTTTTATTGAGAAAAAATAATTTCTATGAGTAGAAAACAGGTAATAACACAAAGTCTTTTAAAAGTAGAGGCAAAGTATATATATATATACTTAACATACTAAGCAGAACATTCTGCTCAATCTGGAATATACTCCCCTTAAATGTATATCCTGTAAATTGCTCTCGTGTTTTGTTAATCTTATTTATGTGGTATTGCATGGTCTGCATGATAACTCATAAATATTTCTCTTCATTCCTATAGTCAACTGTGAGAACCATCGTTGTTGTGCTGAACATGGAACAAGAACCCTGGAAGAAGTGGCACAATGGGGCAAACTGCCAGAAAAGAAGAAAAGACAGTCTCAAGCTCCTCCTAGCTCCTGAGTGTTATAAAAGAGCATATCACTATTTGCAGTAGGCCACTGATTATATTCACAAGAGTCTTGAGGGCCTAAAGGCTTTTGTAAAGCTGTTAGAGTAGACGAAGACTTGTTTGCATCAAATGAAAGTGGGCATGAAACAACCAGTTGGGAATCGGAGAATTGGGGCCAAAACTCCTGGAGTTCTCACAGGCATAGAAAGTTGCACAGGATCAGGTCTGTTATAGTTGGATTTATCACTTCTCACCCATGTATATAAACCTTCAAGTTACATTGACCATAAAATTCTCCAGAGAGAGAAAATATGTGGATTAGACATGAAAACTCCTATGTCAACCAAGGTATGTACAGACATATTAGCAGATGTCTTACCCAATTCTACCCCACCCTTCATCTTAAGCAGGCCAGCAGCATAGTCAGGGAAGATAGAGATAAAGGAGCTCTACAACAGGAATATTGTGGGCCAGGAAGTTTTGTGCAAGTTATGAGAAGGTGTTTCAACTGACAGAGATAGAGGATAATTGTAACATGGAAAATGTCTGAAGTTTTAGTAATCATATTAAAGTCGATTTATTGAAAAGATCTGAGATAGTATTGTTAGTTTGCACATTTAACTTTTGTCATTCTATCTTTAGCATCAAACCAATTCAGTAAGTTGGGAGATTTGAAATAGACATTTGATATGAGTTACTGTAAAATATAAAGACTTTTTATCTGTACAAAACTAGGAATTTTTCCCATTACACTAGAAATACATGTAAACCAGATTATCAATTTAACACATACAATATACTTCCTAATATTTAGATTAAATGATTAAATATTGTCTTATTCATAGCTCCCCAAAAAAGCAATTCCTAGAAACTGAGATTTAAGAAAAAAGTTGTGCTAAAGTCTGGTTCTTACTATGTTGAACACAATTAAGCATGGTTTTTTTTGTTTTGTTTTGTTTTGTTTTGGGTTTTTTTGCAGCAATACTTCTCATAATGGTAATGGGAATTACCAATCTTCAAGAATGTCGTAGACTTGATCCCAAAGCCCAACATGATTTTTAAGAAGACTATTACACATGCCAGTGGTTGCCATGAATGGATTTTTAGAAATGCTTATTTATCCCTAAATTTTCAGTTGAAGAAACAGATGAAATGAAAAATAAATAATTAGCTAAAACTGAAGAGATAAGCACTTGAAAGAGACAAAAATTCAATTCTCCTGATACCACACTATTGACCTTACTAGAATTTTACACCGCCTCCTTTAATTTATTATGGTGTGACAGGAATGAATTTGGATTCTATTTTAACTAACTTTTAAAAAGAATCAACCTTGTCGGGTATTTTTTTTTTTCATTAATTAGGCTTACTACCAATGTCCCATTCATATGTTATGAAAAATAATTCTGTTCATTTTTATTATTCTAAGAAGTTTGAAAATGAAGTTTTACTTTTCCTTAACTGTAGCTGACATTAGAATTTCATAAATCTGTTACCCATTTATGAAATAGGTAACCATCATATTTTTTAAAATTTTTAATTTATTTTTTAAAAGATTTTATTTATTTATTTGTCAGAAAGAGAGAGAGAGAGAGTACTAGCAAGGGGAGGGGCAGAGGGTAAGGGAGAAGCAGGCTCTCCACTAAACAGGGAGCCCCATGTGGGACTCAATCCCAGGACCCTGGGATCATGACCTGAGCTGAAGGGAGATGCTTAACCAACTGAGCCACCCAGGTGCCCAGTCATCATATTTTTTTTTATTCAAAAAACCACTTTCAAAGCCTTCCTATTAAACATCATGTTATTAGAATTTATAAGCATAGACCTTTTTTGAAAAGTGGGTTAACAAGATCACATATTCAATTTAGACTTTAATTATCTGCACAAGATCATATATTTCATTTAGACTAATTATTTGCAAGCCATTATACCTTACTTCGAAATATCATATTCCTTGATATTATCAGAAGCAATGAAGCAGGAACAAACATCTTTACAAATTCCCTAATTATTGACACTGGCACTTTCACGGTAAGTTACCGAACTTTCCACTGTTCACTTCTGTCACTAGGTTCACTCCTCCATCCAGACATTTGAGGCTTATGTGCATATATTTTGTTGATATATAAACGATTTCAGTAAAGGGTAAGGGACTACTAATACAGTGCAGTTGAGACTATTTCACAGAATATAAATTGTCCTAGAGTAATTAATATACTGACTGTTCCCTAAAATGTCAGAGTTAATAGAATTTGAATTACAAGTGTAATAGGTAAAGGTTGTAATAAATAAATGATTATAAAGAAGGCATAATGATTATTTTTTGAAAAATTTAACCATCATTTACTTTAAGTACTATTTATTAAGTGTCCATTATGTGCCAGATCAGGTGCTGAGGATATCATGGTTAAGGAAATGGCAACTCTCCTTAAGTCATTTATAGATAAGCTGAACGTAATGTCCTGTTTTCCCAGGAACCTACATATTTACATCTGTTTTAAAATCTTGCTTATTAAGAACTCCTTTCACTCTCAGATGTATCATTGTATATATGATTAATCATATGATTATCCTATTTGTAAATTTTTAAGAGGTTTTATTTATTTGGGGGGGGACACAAGCAGCGGGAGTGGGAGAGGGAAAAGCAGACTCCCCACTGAGCAGGGAGCCCAATGCAGGGCTCAATCCCAGGACCCTGTGATCATGACCTGAGCCAAAGGTAGACGCTTAACCGACTGAGCAACCCAGGCACCCCTCCTATTTGTAAACTTGATAAAACTCATATACAGAAACAATGAAAGAAATTTAAGTCACAAAACTAAATCGTTTCTTTTTCAAGTAAATTAGATCTTTAGTTCCTTATATAGTTTGAATCTTATCCTACCTGCATCAATTGAGGCAACTTCTTTTAAACCACAGTGAAGGCCGAATAAATATCTGATTATCTATCAACAGAATCAATCTTACACCACAGAAGTCAGTAAATTAATTTCATGCAGCAGTGTTAAATCCTGTTTGGAGAAAACTGTGTAAAGAGGATTATGACAACATATTATAAATTGACTGTAAATAAACTTGTAGGCTTCTCATGGGAGAAGACATATTTGCTGTTACAAATAAGTATTCCATGATGCTCTGTTTCCTTGTTTTTAGATAAAACCTGGATATAGGGTATTTATCATTAGGACTTCATAGGTGTAGAATGTATTTTAAAAGATATTTACTTAAGAGATACTCCTTTGAAAACAACACAAAGTCCTAAGATGCAACTTTCAATATAAATTGAATTCTATAATGAAATAGAACAGGAGTGAATTCAGGATAATTTTGAAAAGTTTGCTCAGAACCCCAAAGAAATAATTAAAATTTCTCACTGGCCTAAGACATTATTCTTTAACTGTGCTTAGGTTGCATCTATAAACTAGGAGAAAAAAAAAAGATGTTTTTGATAATTCTTTTTTAAAAAATTCAAATCACATGGCATTTTGAGGCACAGAGGTATTAGAAACCCATTTTTTTAATTCAATGAAGTTTTCCACATATTTACAAATATGTAAGAGAAACACAGATAAACAGTAATGTTTACTATTATTCTATTCTCCATAGAAATAGTAAGGATGAAAATTACAGTTCTTCAACTTAATATTAACAATAAACTATAAAAAATAACTTCTTTCTTATGGACTATGAGCAGAGCCATTACTAATACATAATGTTAATAACCTGAATACTTTTTTTATTTAAGAAAAAAAGCTTCTATCATATTTCGGAGTGTGGGAGAAAGTAGCAATGACTTCCTAACTTTCTCCATATGCACAATTCCTCTCCAGCATGCCTAGTAAACTGTATTTCTTATAGTATATGCTCATTTAATATTGGATGGATTTTTAAAATGAGAAAATAAATTGAGAGGAATTGCTGAACATTTGTGGTTCTTTTGGGGAAAAAAAGGAAATGATAAAAAAAAAAGATGCAGTAAATTTGTCCTACAGTTTTTAGATTAAAAAATAATAATAACCTTGCTAATTCTGGTAAAATGAGTGGACGGGACTAGGTCATTTCCAAACTATCTTACAATGCCATTTTCTTAAATGATGGCTTTTTTTGTTGTTGTTGTTGTTGTTTTTTGGTTTTTTGGGGTTTTTCTTTTGCTTTGGTGAAACCAAGAGCAACACTTTTGAGTTATGTCCATCAAAGAAACCTGAGAAGTACCACAGCTTGAAGTTAAATTAAAGTGGTTAATAAGGAGATAACAACATAAATGTTGTAATTCAAAATGAATTTTTTATAATTAGCCTATAGTATTTATTAATTACCTTATATATAAATATTATCAACTGTGTTACCTAAGAGAAAAATGAATTTCTTTCCTTTTTGAAATTAACTTCCTTTTCTATACTATTACTAGGATTTTCAAACTTTATCAATAAATTTCTATTTAAAGATCTGAAACTCATTGTTCTCAAAACAAAAACAATACATGTTGAGTTAAAAATTGGTGTGGATAGGTAAAGTCATATTTATTTATGTATAAATAGTGGTATCAAACATACTTAATAGACAATATATTGTGTATAAGCTGATTTTGAATGACTAGATAATAATAGCAAATTTAATTTTTTCCCAAATAAAAAGTGAAATCATCCTTCATTTTTAATGATTCACAAGATAAGTATTTACCAACTTTACAATAGTCTACCTATCTATCTACTACTCTAGATTAATAAATAGATATAAATATAGCCTCATGATGGTTAATTTCATGTGTCAACTTGAAGGGTGTTTTTTGATGAGATTAACATTTAAACTTGTAAACTTTAAGTAAAGCAGGTTGCCCTCAGTAATGTGGACTCATCCAATCAATTGAAGGCTTGAATAGGAAAAAATAAATAAAAATTAAAAGATTCAGGTCCTTGAGGAGAGCACCAAGGAATTCTCCAACAGGCTGCCCTCAGATTTCATTGCACCACCAGCTCTCCTGAATCTCCAGCATTCAGCCACCCTGCTGATTTTGAACTTGCCAGTCAACATGATCATGTAAGGCAATTCCTTAAAATAAACAGATTCATGATAATGATAGATAGATAGATACATAGATACATAGATAGATGATGATAGAAGGATGGATAGATAGATAGATGACAGATAATAGATGATAGATAGATAGATAGATAGATAGATAGATAGATAGATGATAGATATAGCAGACCCTTGAACAATGTAGGGGTTAAGGGTACTGACCTCCCCCATTATGGTCAAAAACCCATGTGCAGGGGTGCCTGGGTAGCGCAGTCGTTAAGCGTCTGCCTTCTGCTCAGGGCGTGATCCCGGCATTCCGGGATCGAGTCCCACATCGGGCTCCTTTGCTGGGAGCCTGCTTCTTCCTCTCCCACTCCCCTGCTGTGTTCCCTCTCTCGCTGGCTGTCTCTGTGTCACATAAATAAATAAAATCATAAAAAAAAAAAAAACCATGTGCAACTTTTGACTTCCTCAAAACTTAACTACCAGTAGTCCACTGTTGATTGCAAGCCTTACCAATAAACAATTGATGAACATGTATCTTGTATCTTATATGCATTGTATACTATACTCTTACAACAAAGCGAGCTAGAGAAAATAAAATGTTGTTAAGAAAATCATAAGAAAAAGAAAATATATTTCCAGTACTGTACTGTATAGGTGGACCTGTGCAGTCCAAACCTTTGTTGTTCAAGGGTCAACTGTCTATATAGACTATTAATTTTTGTCTCTCTGGATAACCCCAGCTAACACAATCTCCAAAATCAATGTGATTGAAATGATGTGTATTTATAGAGCCATCATCTTTGACCTTAAAGTACCAACATGAGTGATTATAACATGAACAAAATTCAATCACAATGCCATAAAAGGAATTTCTAGATAAATTTCTTAGATCAAAAAAGTTATTTCTCATCCTATGCATACTATCATAAAAAATAATCTGACCTTCACAATAAAGTAGGTTCCACCACTTCATCATAAAGAATGTTGTGCTATACTAAGGTAGTTTTTATTTTGTTCCAAATTTGATTTTAATAAATTTCAGTTACAACATTCATTAGTCTGGATATAATATGCTATGTTGTGTTAACCAGCAACTCTTAAGGCTCAATGGTTTATGAAAAGAAAATTTAGTTCTATCTCATGCTAAATGTCCATTGTGAAATGAATACATCTCTGCTCCAAAGTATCCTCCCTCTAGGTCCAGGCTGAAGAAGCATATACTCCCTGGGACATGCCAATTGCTTGACAGGGGGAAAAAAAAAGATAAAGGTTAACTGTGACTTTAAAGCTTTAGGAGTGACACATATTATCTCCACACAAATTTTATTGGCTAAAATGATTTATGTGACCTCTCCTGATTTCAAACTCCAAGGATGCCCAATTCTCTTTCGGGGTGGATCATCGCAAATCACAATGACTAACTCTGAGATAATTGGGCAGGGATGGAAGGATTATCCTTCTGCAGAAAGAGTCACTGCAAATTATGCTGCCAACATTGACATTGATAGGGTGCAGTAGTATAATCTTTCCCCAAGAGGAGCAGCAAATGTTTTGAACAGTAATACAATATCACACATATTTGGCATCAGCCTCGTAGACAGAACTATACACGCTGTCAACAGACAGTGGTATTTTGGTTTACTAGAAAGATACTTTTAAACAAGTGTTGTAACAATAAAGCAATAGAAGTGTGAGTTTTTCAGGTGATAATTAATATCTTGTCTCTAAAATAAATAAAACAAATAATAAAATATGAACCCAACAATCATATCTCAAATAATGTTATTTTAAAGTCTGCTGGAATCAATAACCTCCAATTTCCATAATGTGGCAATTGCAGATATTCCTCATATGAAATACTGCTTTGTTCTTGAGAAGTCTGGAAAGAAGAATGAGACAGAGAAGAAGGACTTGAAGGGACAAATAAATAAGTAGGAGGAAAAATAGATTTAGAAACAAAGTTCTTATCAGTACTGTTTTTATTTCACACAAATCAATGAGGTAAATTTAAAAATGAATCAATATTTGCTGTAAAAGAATAAAATTTTGATAGCATTGTAGTCAAAACTTTTTTATTTAAAAACACACAAAAAAGAATTAATAGATAATATTTACTTAAAGTTTTATACTGCAGAGGGGAATCCTTTCTTTTTCTGATGGCTTTTATCAAATTGTGAATCTTATCAATTATCCAAAATGGTTTTAACATAAGATGATGGGAAAGTGCATGTTTCAGAATGACACAGATGTGAGCTGCAATTTTGACTCAGAACAGTAACTAGTGATTATGGACTAATAGTTACCCTTTCTGAATTTAATTTAATGTATAAAATGATGATAACAATCATACTTAAATTATGTATAGATTTTTAATGTTTATTTTATCACAATTCCTTTTGTCATGATACTTTTTCTTTAGCTTGATAAACATTTATAACTAGTAAAAGGAATAATTTCACAAGAAATAAATATATGGTTTCATCTGCATTGTTTTAACTGAAAATAATACTAATTGAATTTTTTGCCTCCTTTTTAATAATTTCTGCTTCAAATGTGCTTATACAAATTAAGATTCTATAGATTTGCTAATGAAAATAGTGAAGTTAAGGAAACCTATTGTTTGAGAACTCCAGGAATGTTTATGGGGACTTTGTGCTTGGTATTTACAATGTAAATTAACCATATACTTTGTTTCTAATTTGTTGTAAATTGAAAGCTAAAGTGCCATCTTTTCCATATCATTTTTTTTACAATCATTTACTTAGCAGTGAAAGATGAAGCATTTGCTTGTCTTGAATAGCATGCTATACATCTATTTTAATGAATTTTAGCTATCAACTTAATTGATAGTTTCTAACAGAGGGATAGATTTATTCCCACAATGAATAAAACTACTTAACATTTGCAGCCTGTATAAATTATGTTAACACTTCTATTGGCTCTCCATTTCAGCCTAATATACTGCTAATTTTAAAAGAAATCAATCAAACAATATATAATATATCACTAGACCACAGTTTCTATATAAAGCAGAGTACATTTTTTTTTCTATAATACTTTAAAACTATGTGTTAAATGATTTTGCCAGGAGCCTTCACTGAACCAAGAAGCTTTTGACTTGTCTGATGTATATCTCTGTGGGCTCCCTTTATCATTTTTCACTTTAGACTATTTGTCTTTCCCTGGCATCCCACCTGTACTAGTAAGATGTCTCTATTGTAATAATTTATTATATTGAGTTATATTGAGTTTCAGAAAATTTGTCTTCTAATTAGAAATGTAAAGGATTCTAGTCCATATGGTTTATTACAGAGAATAAAGTACAAAGAAAGTAAAGATCAAATATTGATTTCTGAATGTATCCATCTAAACATTTTCTGGTGTATGTGAAAACCCCCAGTCAAATATCATAGATCCAGTACACGTCATGTGATCTGCTACTACAGAAGAAAATACTATGGTTTGAAATTTATATCATATAATCATTTCTATATTTTAATATTTTGTTATGTTACTAAATCATGTGGGTAATACTTTCGTTGCATCACTAAAGATGCATTATTTTATTTTATTTTTATGAAAAACCATCATTGTCACTGAATAATTTGATTCTCAAATACATTAGAATTAACATGCTGCATAGAGGCAGAAGTTTGATAGATAAAAATTGCACTTATAATTTACCACAATGTGTGATTACATGATATAATACTATATGGCTCTATAAGCCTTTATTTTTAAATGAGATTATAGGACTTCTCTATTTTTCTTTCTTTATTATTTCTTTTAATGAAACTGCACAAAAATTTACAAATTGAGTGCCTTGCTTTATATATTTTTTTAATGTGTTTAAGGGGGGAAAAAAAGCAGGAACAGGGAAACTACAGAGTAATGCTCTAGACTTGTTAATACTAATACTGTAAAATTAAGATACATTTTATAAAACAGAATTTAATTAAATTTAATTTCCACAGAGTTGTGAAAAAGAATGGATCAGAAAATACAACCCACTGGAGGACAACAAATGTTTCACCTAAGATCTAAACATAAATTATAATGTTAGCTGTGTTAGATGGAACCTATGACATACATGTTATTTATTCCATGTGATGCAATAAAATGACCTCGTCTTAAATGCTCTGAACAAATATAAAAAGCCCGCCTGACTGGGTGGTCATGACTTAAAGATGAGACCAGTCAGCAAAGCTGAGTTTAATTTTTTTGTTTCCAGTTTTGTTCAGTCACACAGGTGTCCATGTGGGTAGTCAGAGTTAATCCAAGCTTGGAATTTTTACTGATTTTGTACAATAGCTTGCGGAAGTGATAAACATGTTGAGGTTTTATGTGAGGCAATTCTTTTACTGTTGAACAGAATGTAAAGTGGTTCCTTAGAGAAGTAAAAACTTAATAATGATGATTGTCAGTACCAAAAGGAGATACTTCAGGCACTGTAGGAAATTATCCCCAAATTTATTGCCACTAAATATCTATATATTGTTCTTATCAATCAGAACATTGAAAAAGGCAGAGTGGGGATTCCTTATATAAGCTCTGTGATCTCTGCAGCCTCAGGATGAAGAATCAAAGATTGGGTACTGGAATCATCTGAAGGCTCATGCACTCACTTGTCTGACTGTTGATGGTCACTGTCAAACTGGGATCTCAGTTTCTTTCTTCAAAGGTGTTGGATTGTGAAATCTCCTCAAGATGTGGTTTGAATTTCCTTACAGCATGATACTTAGATCCCAAGAGAATCACTCCAAGAGAGAAAAGGCCATGCAGAAGCCCTATAACTATTTACGATGTAACCTTGTAGGTATGAAGCATCACTTCTGCCTTGTTCTTTTTTTTTTCCCCCCCTGGAACTTTACCTTTTTTAGAGCAATTTTAGATTCACAGTAAAATTGAAAGAAAGGTATAGAGATTTCCTGACAATAAATTTGGGGATAATTTCCTACAGTGCCTGAAGTATCTCCTTTTGGTACTGACAATCATCATTATTAAGTTTTTACTTCTCTAAATACAGAAAGCCACACATGCATAGGCTCCTGCATTATCAACACCCCCCTTCAGAGTAGTACACTTGTTACAGCTGATGCACCCACACTGACTCATCATTATCACCCAAAGTCCACTGCAAAAAGTCAACACTCAATAAATATTTGATGGAAGGGTCATTGATTATAACAGCACACTATGTAAGTATTTGACTATATTTGTGTTCAAAGATGAGCTAAGAGTGAGGATAGAAGTGAACAAGGAGTGAGAAAAACTGAATTATATAGTTTTGTCTATTGTCATTAGACAGCTGTAAAAGTTACAAAACCATTTATAACACTCTAAGTAACTATATTCCTAGAGAGAGAGAGACAATGTGAACTAGACAATTTTTCTCCCAACATAAAATGGGCTTGAGAGAAAACCAACTTTCCCTCTCAAAAAATTTTTTCCTTTCCATACCTATAAAAGAGAGAAAACTGCACTGTCTTGCAAGCATAATCTTAGAATGGTATAAATACTCCAATTTCATTTATCAAAATTTTTGTTTTAATGAACACTAGAAATTTGAGTAATTACTTGATAACATAGTATTTTGCAAGCTTTTGTATCATTAAGTGAACTATTTGTTACTAATATGAATTTATAAATTATATTGTTTAAATGCCCTTTCTTTGGGGAAAAAAAATACTAGAGAAAAACAATTGCTTAGCTTAGCTCCCATGTCAAATTCTGGGCTGTAGTGAATAAGATGATATGATGTGTAGCTTCATCAGAACCGCTTTTGGCAAAACTGTTGCCTACAAAAAAGGGAGGCACTTATCAGAATAAAGGAAGAAGAATACTAAGAAATAAAAAAAAATCAATATGAAAAATCAAAATAATCCTTTCAATTAAATATTAGAAGTCAGACTTTTTTTCTAGCTCTTTCTCAAATTCAAATCCAAATGGTCTTCAAGTGTTATCCAGAAGACAAAGGAAGAGAAAAGGAAGAAGAAGAAGAGAAGAAAAGGAAAAAAAGATAAAGCAAAAGAAAACCTGATTTGTCTGGCTTCTCTCTTCTGTGACTTTTATTCAAGTGATAAAAATCTGGGGAAGAGCAGTAAGTTTATAGGCTACGTTTTGATTTATCCGCTTTTATTTTGGGGTCTGTCTTCTTGGCTCTAGCTATTCCTGTTGTGAACATAAATAAAGGAAACCTCATTTAAAATGGAGTCAGGCAGCCCTGCAGGTGATTGTTTTAAGTACTTCCTCTTCAAAGAGATGCATGAAAAAGACTTTGACAAGTACTCTAGAATACAGGTTTTGATAAATTTAAGATCATAACACTGAACTCAGTAAGAATTTCCAAAACTCTAACAGAAAACTGATTGCTTTACTGTGTTGTTTTCCAGATTTAAAGGACCTCTTTTTCTCTTTTTTAAGCCATCTATAACTTACTGCAATTTGGTAAAGTGTATCTTTACAACAAAGTTTGAAGCATTTACCTCTTCCTCCCTATTAGATTCCTCCAAATTTCTGAAACTCTCATCAAATATTCTTATTTTTCATAACAATGTGTCCATTTACATAAAATCAATAAAAATTTCTTCTTATAACAGGATGCTCAATGCACCTAGTCCCTGCTTTTTTTAATCCACAGTTGATAAAAAGGAGACATACTTCAATATTGTAAAGACCTAATTGTTTCTGTTGAAAACAGCCATGCTTTGATAGAGAAATTTTTTTTTTACAGTGTGATCCTGGAAACAGAGACCTTAAACATCATTTTTTGCAACTCTGAGACATCATCTCTTGGAAGAGACATCTCTAGAAAAATTCCCTCCACCTGGTTAGAAAGACCCCTGTGGGTTACTGTTAACCAACCCTTGTGCTGCCAAACTCCAGGGAATCAACTTTTGGATTCACATGTCATATCTAAAGAAGTACCAAACCCAGACTGGTCCTGCACACCAACTGCTGACCTGAAAGTAAAGATTTCCAGGAGCTAAAGCATACAACAGCCAAAGGAGACAGCTTTCCGGAGATGACCAGACTGTGACTCTCTTGCTGCTTTCTTGCTGCTGCTTCTTACTTTGTTTTTCCTCTCTTTCTCTTGGAGAGACAATGCTCTGATCTAAGATTTTTAGTCAATTGCAAAAGAGAGAAATGTCTCTGACTGTTGGGATGTCTTACCAGAAACTCTGATCTGTTCACAATGTCAGAGACTCTTTGGTCTTACCTGTAGCTAATGTCTCTTTATTTCCAAATGACACTGCCAACTATGCTTGCAAGCTTATGGGTGTTACCTCTTAGGTTAGGTTGTTACAACTAGGTGTTCCCATACCTTGTTTCAACCTTTCCCAAGTCATAACCATACTAGCTCAACTAAACACCTCCACTTCTGCTGTATGACCCTCGTTCCTCCACACTCTTTTATCTAAATATTTTCTGTTCCCCTGCACCCACGGGAGATATAAATGGGTTTATACCTCTTTGTGAGGTTTTTATTTTAGAATTTTTTTTTCTTTGTGAGGTTTTTAGAAACGACCTCCTTAAGAAAGGATAGGCTCTCAGAATGTTATCTCAACTCCTCTGACCCATAGTTTGAAAGGGTCAATAAGGAAATTGCAGCTAATGAATCTATCAGTAACTCCAGACGAAGGCTGGAGTCCTTACACTCCACCTGATTTCACTTTTGTCTGAGGTAGACAGATTTTTGAGGGCATGGGAATGTTAAGATAGCTGACAAATCAGAGGTCTATGCTTACTGGGACTTAACTGTCCCTGTTAACATCCATACCAACTCAGAAGCTTCCCATTGGTCCACTCTATTGAACATCCCTGGCCTTCAATAGGAACTTCCCGGAGGCATACATGACTCTGGATTTGCCTCCCTAAGCAGAGCCTTTATCCCATTGATTGGGCTAAATGCCAATGAAATGCATGAGAAGAAATCTCTCCCTAACATTGGGAGAGCTAGTGCATTCCACAACCAAAGCAGTAACAGCCTAACAACTATCACGTGACTCATTGGCTAAAATAATTTTGCATAATAACATAGCCCAAGATTATATACTTGTTGAATAAGAAATTTTTTGTGTGATAGCAATACCACCTATTGTACATGGATAAATTTCTCTGAGTGAGTAGATACCCTTGCATAAAATCAGAGAACAAGCACATTGGCTAAAAGAAAATCCACATAATAACACATGGTCCTTTGATCTATGCAACTGGTTACCTTCAGATTTGGGGTTCAGGGCTTTGTGATGATCTCCAATGCTTACAAACTTGATAAGATATAGATTTTAGGTGAAGATCCCTGAGAATTCTTCTTCCTACCTACCCTTCCTAATGATTTAAATGTGACCTCCACAATTTCCATTCTATACACTTTCCCTCACATGGGACATGACAACCAGGAAAAGTCCTTTCTGGCACTGAGGGGGAAAAAAAACCACTAAATGTGGTAAAGTGACCCTAGATCAGTGATGTTTTCAAGGAAAGTTCTTGATCAAAAGGGAAAAATGTGAAAATAAATAAAGGAAACTTTCATTTAAAATGAAATTGGGAAGATCTGAAGGGTGGTTCTCATGCACATACCACTCACTGCAACCTACATAACCAGGATCAAAAGGGAAGAATTATTTTGACAAAAGAGAGCATTTTTCACATAGGAATTTTATTTACTGCTTTTAAGAAAAAGAAGATCCCTTCCCGCTCCAGCAACAACGCACTAACCACTGTTGGTAGCCAATAAGAACACTTCACAACCTCAAACTCTTGTTCTTTTCCCGTGAACTTTTGTTCAAAACAACCCTCCTCAATTTCCTTGGAAAACCTAATAAAAGCCGTTCTTGTCTTTGTCTCTTCTGATTTGCCTATAGTTCACCATAGCTTGCATGTCCCAAACTGCAATTCCTCTGCTATTCCTGCATAAACTCATTTAGCTGATAAAATAATTGGTTATTTTATTTTATTTTTTTAAGATTTATCTATTTGAGAGAGAGAAAGAGAGAGTGGGGGAGGAGCAGAGGGCAAGTATCTTCTAGCAGACTCCCCGCTGAGCGCAGAGCCTGACGTGGGGATGGATCTCACAACCCATGAGATAATGACCTGCAGCAGCCACTGGCCAAGAGCTTATGCTAAGGATATAATAGGAAAACATGCTTGTGACCTCCCGGGCTTCAGCATAAACGTCAGAGCACAGCGGCCAGGAACGTCCAGTTTACACAGCAGTTGGGAACGCCCAGCTCGCTCAGGGTGGAATGCTGCCCTCAGATAAAGAGTGGCCAGGAGCGCCTGGTCCGCTACAGGGCAGATCGCGGCCCCATCCTAAACTTGATTGCTCTTGACAATAGCCTGCAGGGTCCATAGAAACGTGTTTAAGAATAGACCTCACTTGCTGAACGTTACATCATCTAATCCCGTGACCTTCCCTGTGACGTACTACTATTCACCAGGATGTAATACGGATCATTCCCTTGATTTTCTTTGATTGTTTATTGTCAATAAATACGTGAGGTTGCAGCTGTTTGGAGCGATTGCACTCTTGGCAGTGGTGCACCTGGCGGTCGTCCCGGCACTCACGTTCTCTTTCGCAAGCTAACCTGTCTGTGCCTCGTCCTCCAGAATCAACGCCGTGGCGCTGCGGGCAGTGTCCCAGCAATGACCTGAGCAAAAACTGAGTTGAGTTGGCCTCAACCAGCTGAGCTACCCAGGTGCCCATGGTTATTTTAAAGGTTGGCTTTATGTTAACGTTGTTGTAAACTCCTCTTAAGGTCACTAATTACCGAACACTTGTTTCTGTAGTAGCTGTAAGCTAACTAACCCAAAATTAGATAAAATGTCCATTTTATAAATCTTGATGTATTTCTGAAACTAAATATAAATTTATGACACAGTTTAGTTAATTCAGTTAATTTTTTCTCACAGGCGTATGTGTGTAGTCTCAAAGTGCAATTACAGCAACTCATGATTTTTGTGAATAGATATTTCAGAGGCAAATTATATATCTAATCACCGAGTAAAAGAGCTTTATTCCAAGGACTTATCTCATTGTTTCTTCTTGTGCATATTTGACTATAATGAAATCAAATAAAATTTAAATTGATATTTCATAAAATAGCATTGAATGAATGAATGAATACTTTCTGTTTTTCAGAACTAGGAAAATACATCATTTCTCAGTTTAATGTATACAATTGTTTCATGCATAAAATTTGAAGAGTGTAATTTCCAATATTATATTTAAAATATTATAAAATTATAAACCTACCTTTCTTTTCCAGTTCTGTTCTTTGAAATTTGAAACACACAATCCTAGTATTTTAAGTGTACATCAAGTCCTTTGAGTAATAATATAATATATGATAACTTATTGTTATCTGTTCTTGAAACTCTGGGATCATGACCTGAGCCTAAGGCAGATGCTTAATGACTGAGCCACCCAGATGCCCCTCACCATTTTATTTTGAGAGAGTTATAACTTTTACGCTGATGAAGGTGTTGCAGGAGAAAAAAAATCTGATCTCAGTACAAAAAGTTAATTTCAAAAATTAAGAAAACAAATCTAAAAATGCCATTTTCTATTAGTTTCCTAATTTCAATTATATCTTAACACAATATATAAATGGCACCATGTTGTATTTCTTCTCACTGCAAATTCTTTTTTTACATTATTATTCAATATCAAGAGCCCTTAACCAAAATGACTTGCTATTGAAGAAACATCTAATTGTGAATACTTTAGAAAATACAGTAGCCATGAGCCTTTTGGAATGCTGTATCTTCTAGACTTAAATTGTTTTCACAATAATGGCTGCTGGAACTTTTAATCAATTTACATTTAAAGATGTATTTTGTAAAGAAGCAAGCTTTGAAAATTGATTTATGGAATAATCTCACTTTGTTGGTATTCCATTGAATTATCTGGAGTTCTTATGTTATACGTGCAATTATGAAGAAGGATAAAAACATTTCTTAAGGGGCGCCAGGGTGGCACAGCGGTTAAGCGTCTGCCTTCGGCTCAGGGCGTGATCCCGGCGTTATGGGATCGAGCCCCACATCAGGCTCCTCCGCTATGATCCTGCTTCTTCCTCTCCCACTCCCCCTGCTTGTGTTCCCTCTCTCGCTGGCTGTCTCTATCTCTGTTGAATAAATAAAAATAAAATCTTTAAAAAAAATAAAAAAGTATGATTACAGTAAAAACTAGAAAATTCTGTTTACTTATTTTGTTTTGCAATTTGGAAAAATTTTTAAAAAGTTAATATTCTGACTAATCACCCTAAAATTTGTAGACATTTCACCAAATTGTTAAGTACAAAAGTTGAGAATCAGAGCTTTGGAGGTATCTTAATATAATGGAAGAATCATAGATAAGGTGTCAAAAATATAGATTTTATTTGAATCCTGTTTCTGTGTCTTGGTAGACCTTCTATGTGACCCTCGTTATTTAAATAAATATATTGAGCCTAGATTTCTCACAGCAATCCATATTGTGCTGTTGGGAGAATTCTGGGTATTATAAATGAGTAACCCAGCAGCTCCTCAATAAATGGTAGACATTGCTATAATTATTATTATTATTTTATTACTATCCTAATACTATTATTTTTCATATGTTAAGGTAAAAAGTCTAGTTAAATTATGTTTTCCCACATATAAAAAAAAGAATGAGTCACCATAAAGCACAGGTTCAATACACACTAATAAGCTGTTCAACTAAACAAGATGTTACAAATATTGACCATTGCTCACCTGTGAACATAGCTTCAAAATATCCAAAACAAATTGACAGTACAGGAAGATACTGGCAATCCAAATCATAATGGGATATTCTAATATAACTGTCTCAGTATTTAATATATCAAGCAGACCAAAATTAGACATACGTATATTTTTTCCTATTTAGTGAAAAACTTTACTATAATAGACATCATTTGATCAAATTTTTACCTTATTAAAACTCATAACCTTCATGTTTTATGACATTTCCAAAGATCTATACTACAGTAAGAAAAAAAAAACAACGAACTGCGCTGAAATTTTGGAGAACCTTCTTTATATCCACTGAAGGCATAATAAGTGAGAAAAAATCTGAAACAACTTTTTATTCACTTATTAAAAAATAGGAGTTAATCATGAAAAAGTTGTAGAATGATTTAATCTTGGCATATTTATTTTACAAGAATAACTCTAAAGGCTCTTTCAGTCCTATCATGAAGAAATTTCATAGCATTTTGATCAGGTTATTTACTTTCCCTCATGAGAGAGAGAGAGAGAGAGAGAGAGATGGAAAGATAGAGAGGGAGGGAGGGAGAGAAAAAGGGAAAGGAAGAAATTTGAAGAGAGAAGCCTAAGGCCAAGGAATTACTTTATGAAAGTGTGGAGAAAAATATAACATGTTCTATGAAAAATTTTGTTATTTATTATTATTTTAAGAAAGTATAAAGCCACTGTACTACTTTTCTTAATTCTATTCATAAATTAGATATTATCTCATCTAAATTGACTTACTATTTGAAATCACATAACTGAATTTTCAGGTATTATGGATGCTAAACAACAGATGGTTACTATAGAAGTAATCTTTTAAAACTCTCATGATGTTTTCTATCTATGATTATTATAATTTTCTGCATCCTTTAACCAAAGTTTTCCTATACCTCTTTCATATTTTCAAAAATTACTGAAAAATTTTCACTGGACAAGGTGGCAATAGACATCTGATACATACTTAAATGAATCACTATAAGATTTCTTATTAGTAAATAGACCACAGCATAATGCAGAACAAGTAAAGACTACTAGACCATTAGTATTAAAGAAACAAAAAGTAATAAAAACTTTCTCTTCATTTCTCAATAAATATTACCTTTTTCATTTAGCTTTGAAAAATGGGAAATGTTATAAAGATTTTAATATTCTTAGCAACCTGAGGAAAAGATATAAATATTAGTTTATAATTGTTAGCATATATTAATGTCAAATTGGTTCGGTTCCTTTGTGTAATGAAATAGAACTCAAAAATAAGATAAAGTAATTGAAGAAAAAGAAATAGGGCTCTGGCTCTAATGAATAAGAATAAATAATTCAAAACCAGTAAGACTTTGCTACTGATAGAAAATTTGGGAGAAACAGAAATCGAGGAGGAAAATTTACTTCTCTTAGTCGTAAGAAAAGAAAGGATTATGAAAGGAATAAACATTGGTCACAGGCCAATGGTGACACGGTTGATTACTGAATGCATCCTGTGTGGTAGTCTGAAAAAGAACCCCACAACATGTTCATGTCTCAGTTCTTACAACATAAGAGCGTTTTCTTACATGGCAAGAGATACTTCGCAGATGTGATTAAGTCAAAGATGTTGAGATTATACTAGATCTTTCAGATGGGGCCTAATGTAATCATAGTATCCTTATGAGATGGAGGCAGAGAGAAACTTGACTATAATAGAGGAGACTCTGGATATAGAGAGACTAGAATAGAGAGACTAGAATAATGTGGCCTCTAATAGAAAGACTAGAATGATGTGGCCTCTAGAAGTGGAAGTGGCCAGAAATAGATTCTCTATTGGAGCCTCTAGAAGGAACACAACCCTGATGACACTGATTTTAGCTCCCCTAAGACTTCCTTTGGATTTCTGTCCTCTAGAACTGCAAGAAAATAAGTCCGTGTTGTTTATATCATTGTATTTGTGATAACTTGTGATAGAAGCAACTGGAAAGTTACACACCTGGGACTGATTCTACTCTTTAGCTTTCACTTATGTAGAAATTTTGGGCAGCCATTCCAAAGCAAGCAAACTGTTCTTCAAGAGAAGTTCTTAAGACCATTGTACACATCATTGGTTATATCTGATAGAAGAAATCATTTTATATACTCAGTTACCTACCCTGGGGTCACGGAAAAGAGAAATGGAGAGTGGAACAGGAAAAGCACCTTCATTAATTCACCCAACGAATATTCAATGAACAGGACTAATCTAGGGAGCAATGGAGAAAAAATACCCAAGAATTCCTGCCGACATGGAGATTACGTTCTAGCATTCTTTTTTATAGATTGTCTCTTCTATAAAAGTGTGACTGTCTAAAGGCATGAGTATCATGCACGTGATGCATGTTTAGTTTTGCTTGCTAAAAGGGTGGTAAAGGAGAGGAAAAAGAAAATACAGTAGCAGGTATATTTCAGATTTTTCTGTGAACTCTGCATATAATCTCTGGGAATAAACTCAGGAATGGTCTATGGCCTGAGCAAGAGAAAAATGAAACCACTAGAAATTATTTCTTGCCAGATACTTGCTTTAATGCAGATTTTATGAGACCTGGATCAGGTGTTGGAAATTTAGTACCTAGGGGGACTTTGTAGCTGATGTTTATGGGTTGTCCACTGTGTCTCCATGGCTATTTATTAAAACTACCCCTTAATTTAACATTATGTCTCCAAACCATACAGACACCCTGTCTTCAATTATCTGAGTGGAGTCATGTTTAAAGATTTATTTATTTACTGGAGAAAGAAAGGGAGAGAGAGAAAGAGTATGAGTGGGGGTAGGGGCAGAGGGAGAGAATCTCCAGTAGATTCCACGCTAGTGTGGAGTCCACGCAGCTCAGTCCCACAACCCATGAGATCACGATGTGAGCCAAAACCAAGAGTCGGTGGTTCACACACTGAGCCACCCAGGAGACCCTAAGTGGAGTTATATTTAAAAGGAACTATTAAAATGCTTCAGTTTTAGTGATCTAGATTATTATTCTAATTTACCTATCTACCTATTCTAATTTACCCATCTAATTTACCTATCAAATTTACCTACCTATCTAATTTACCTATCTACCTATTATTCTAATTTACCTATCTGCATGAATGAAAATTGTACTGGCGTAAAGTTCAAATCCCTCATTTGAAAGATTTTAATCCACTTAGCCTATCTTACAAAATTGAATCTATTCCATGTGATAAATTCTTTAACTAAATATAAGTAATAAAAACAAATGGAGAATATGTATTTTAGGTTACATTTATAGATTAAACTACCTGCTTTTCCTGTAAAATGTTAAATTACATAATAATAAATGAGTATTTGGAGAATTGGGTGTCTTGGTATTAATCATAATTATAATTTTATATGATTAACTCACATTTATGAAAGTAAAGTTATAGCTATGCTTTCAGTTTTCATTCTAAATGTAAACACATTCAACCACAATAAGACTTTTTAAAAAAAATCAGTCTTCTTGCTTTTAAAGAGCTTTATATGGAATTTGACATAATGTTAAGAAACTGAAGGAACCAAAATTTGAACAAATTTATGCATGAAGAAAAACTGTAAAAGGAGAAAGTCTTGCTAGGAGAATAATGAACAGAAAAACTGATAAAAACCATCAATAATAGTTTTGATTTTTTATTAGAGGTTACATACCATAACCCAATACTGTTTATAGTAAGTTTATTCTGTGTTTCTCAACTTGAACAAATGCTTAATCAGGGCTTTTTTACCTCCCTTATGGGAAGTTTTGACCAATGAAGAGGGACACAGCGGGAAGAAATAGGGTCATTTTCTGCATGTACATACCAATCTTTCACATGTAAACTTGTATGCTTTCCTTTTTTCTGGCAAATACTGTGACACTTTTCATCAAAGCCAATCAAATTTACAATATCCCTGATAATAAGAAAACTAAGGAATTTATCAGATTTTGTGACCAAATAAATACAAGGTTCTTTAAAATAAATTACTCAAAATAGATTTAAATAAATAATAAGATCACCATGACATGATAAATTACATTTTGCAAATGATGGCTAAGTATAAAAATCTATGATCACCTTACTAAGACAGAGTTAATTAGATAACTATATTACTATTAAATTATTAAATAATAATTGCATAGTACATTATTGTTATTACTATTTATTTTCTGAGATGCTTATTAACCTTAGTTTACAAGCTGATCTTAATGTCCAGAAATCATTAGCTTACCTCGGGTGATGCAAATCAAAGTACATTCCCTTCATGGTCAACATCCCCTAGACAGACATTAGTTTATTCTTTCTAGATCAGTCAATCAATAAAGCAATGAGGAAGAAATAAAACTGGAGGTGTCTCATTTAAGTGTGAAGAAGAAAGGTGCAATAGATGCAAATCCCTTGCAAACTTTGGAATCCACCTTCCTGTCTACGGCCATACCACCCTGAATGCGCCCAATCTCGTCTGGAATCTACCTTCCTGGGGGAAAATAAAAATTCGTTCTTTTTTGTTCTATAAAGTGCATATTTGTCTAGACAAAGGCAGAAGCTAGGTCAGCTATTATTTTGAAATACTTTATATCGTTCTGTTTGCAAAGAAGGAAAAATTCAAAAGATTTGCAAGACAGTATTATACAACAAAGTGGAAAAAATTACCTGGGAAGAATTCCCAGTTTAACTACCAATACATCTACTCTTTCTGGGATTTAATTAAAGCCCACTTTGATAAATTTACATGGATGCTAAAATATAGTAAAGCAATTTTGTGTGATTGTTTCTAATAAAACCTGAGATGTATGTCATACACAGTATATACCTACTGATAGGAAGTATATTTACCTATTTCTCTGTAAGAATATCAAGAATTTGGACAAGCCAATTTCCTAAGGAAGTTTATACTTACAACCTGCAAGGAGTTACACAAAGAAAAAGAAGAGAGTCAAGTTTTTGGTTGACTGACGTGGACAAGCCTGAGATGGCAGGACAGCACTATCAAGGAGTAGAAACTACTGGAAAGAGCTGGACATCACCGTCCGTAATTTAGGGATTGCATGTAGAGATATATACACTTCAAAGTAGAGTGCATGGTCTCTGGAAGTGTGAAGAAATAGAGCTTTTCTTATAGGAAGTCTGATTTACAGTTCCTGATGTATCACAGACAATTCGCATTTGGCTGGGTATTTCTTTATATGCTGTTTTTTAGACTATGAATGTATTATTAAGAAGAATATATTAAAAAACTAGGAGTTTCTATATATTAAAAATAAGAGTAAAAATATAAATTCTTTAATTCAAAATTGTAATTTAGCAGTATTCTTAAGAAAAAGCTTTTTTTCAGATGGGGTGTTAAACAGTATATCCATTTTTTCCATTATTTCCACCAAATGAAAAATGATCAAAACAATTCTCTTTACTCACTTCTTCAGTACAGAACTAGCACAGCACAGAATTGGCAGCTAAACACAAATCTACTAGGGATGCATTTTTTTAAAACAAACTTCTTTATAAATATGGTTTCAGAAACCATATTTCAAAGACAACTCAATAAAAAGTGACTTAAATTTTGACATTGTGTTACTATATCAGCATTTATACAATACCTGAAATACCATTATATATGTATATATAATATATATGATATATATCATGTATATATATCATCTATAACTCTCTATATAACTATATATATATATAATTTATAATTATATGTTGGGATAACCTGTATAAAATACAGATTTTTTTTATCTTAATCTATTTCTTCACATTTTAAATTAAAAAAAGATGCCCCTTTTCAGGATTATGTTAGAATATATGAGAAATATAGGCAAAGTGTCCAGTAACATATTTGATGTAGAATACATCATAAATAATTGATTGGTGATTTCATCAAGCCACCACGGTGAAGAGGTTCTGAGTTTCAGTATATATGTGTAAATGATCACACAAGTCATGTAAGTGAGTTCTTTGAAATTTGGTACCCCTGATGCTGCAATATAAGTTCCATCTTCTACAAATGGGAGGCAATTTCATACTGTTTTATTTCCCCTTGAAATGAGACTAGCAAACTAGGTCTTAGTGTACTATAAACTGACTTACTGATTTAAAACAGATATCATTTAAATAATGTTTAGATCAGCAAAACCCAGGTTATAGTTACCTAGTTTTGATGCATTGTATATATACATACCTAACTTTACACACACACACACACACACATTCTTGATGTATATAGTTTTACTTTTATCTCAAATAATCTACTATTCATATTGCTCTCTCCCTCTCTCTCTAACATAAGCCCTTAAGGTTTTTTGCTTATTCTGTTCCCATTTCCTACAAACTTTACCTGGAACTATTAAGATTATTGTTCTTATTATCAGATCATAGAATTATTAAAGCCTAGAAGATAATGTTGGATGCTAAGAAATAACATTTCAGAAAATTAAATGCAGTCTGAGTATCTTTTGTATTATATATTTCATTAAAGTCATCTAGAGCACAACTGAATAAGTCAGAAATGCAACATTATCAAATTATTCATAAGGGCTATCTAACTGATTAGAAGTAATTGAAAATATCTTTAAAAGGTTGCAGAAGCATGGCTGATGGCAGTCTGTGTGATCAAAAAGCATGTAACTACTTTATCAAAAAACTGGAGATTTTAAAGTTGCCCCTTGGTCTTGGCATGATTTCTTGGAAAAGACACGGACAGCACAGTCAACAACTATATCAAATAGAGAGTTTCTGCACAGCAAAGGAAACAACCAATAAACTGAAATGGTAATTCTATAGAATTGGGGAATGTATTTAGAAACCATATACATTTATGGGGTTAATATCCAAAATTTGTAAAGAGCTCATGCAACTCAATAGCAAAAAAGTAAATAGTCCAATTTAAAAATGGGCACAGGACTTGAATGGACATTTCTCTTAGTTAATACAAACACATACACATAAGCATCATATACTAGAAGTTGACATTTTTTCCTATCCTCCTTGGTGAATTTTACTTAATATGCAACTGATTTTTCCATAAACAATATGAATTGTTTCTGATTTTACAGTTTTCTTAAGGTATCTCACAATTCTTTTAAAGTCCTTCTTACTCTACTTAACCTAAGCATCTATTGTGTTTCTTGAACCTAAATGATTCTAACAGTACCATATTTGGTGAATAGTAATATATATAATAAACACATATGTTCAGAATAAAATGATTAACACAAGTTAATAAGTAATATACTAGGTATAACACATATAAACATTTTAATGTCCTAGTTGTACAGATTGGGAAAAAAAGTATTAGAACACACACAAAAAAATTTTTTTTAATTTATTTTCTCTTCTGATCTTGTTAGTTTGTGGTTTCTCTCTTTGTGTTTTAATAGTCTTTCTCCTGAGGAAGAAGGCACAAGAAGAGGATCCTAAGCTCACTTTATCCCATGGATACAGCTATACAATACCCATATCAGTGTAAACAACCCAAAAAATGACTGAAGACTGGCAGAACAGAGTCTCCACGGCTAAATATAGAGGTGTCTACATCAAAGAGGGTAGGAAGGGCAGAGATGGCATCTAGAGCCTAATGGACCATGATACTGTCTGCCAGAGGAGGGGAGAGAACCAGACCCCATGCCAGGCATCTCAGATCTGGGAGTTCCACACAGGGAAGATGATCCCCCTAATATTTGGCTTTGAAAACGACAAAGGCCTGTCAGTGGGGCCAGACACCTGTAACTTTAAAAATTAGCAGGCTTAGCTCTGGGAGTGCCACAAGGGTGATAGGAAACTGAGTCTGCACCCTGAAAGAGACAACATAGCAAAGAGCCCCATGGCAGTACAGCAAAGGAGCAGGAGTTTGAAAAACACCTGAGGTGCATGGGAAGGAGACTTATTTACTAATCTCAGAGCATGTGCTGGCAGGGCAGGGATCTTTGAGGGACTTCCAAGAACAAAAGAGCTAGCAGGTAACATTTGCCTCCCCCACACCCCAGCCTGGACACACAGACATCTGTGGGAACCAATATAGCACCAAAAATTGCTGCATAACATGCGGATGGCTTGCCCTGCCCCCATTCTTCTGCAATACCCCTTCTCCACCCCATCCTGGCAACAGTTTTCCTGGAGAGCTGCAGGTCCCCTCACATAGAAGACCAGTGTGGACCTTGCTGGCACTGCGTGCCCTGCTCCCACATTCTCCTGTGGACCTGCTCCCTCCAATACAAACTCTCCAATATGCTCTTGGCCAGAACCCATCCAAAGAAATGCCACAAGTCTGGCAGTATGCAAGAGCCCCAACAGGGTCCAGCACCACTCTGAAGTGACTCCCTGCACCAAGGAGAGGGAAAGATAATCACACACACCAGTCCAACTGCAGCCCCAGCAGTGACCTGAGGGCAGACATTAGGTCTGACTACCGACCCCACTCACCAATGGAAGCTTCACACAGGGAGAGTGCCTTACAGTTTGGTGCTCCTGCATCTATGGCAAATGCCTGGTCTGACTCAACTCAAGCCCAAAACAGCCCCAGACTATCCCATTGACAACCCAGAGACCAAACTATGACCACAACAGGCAAAGAGGGCCACTACAGACAACTGGACTGAAGGCAAACACTCTGCCACAATAGTAGGGTGCACACAGCACACATAGGGGACACCCCTGAAGCAACAGGTTCTGGTGAACAGGGACTTCACACTGTGGGGTACGACAGAATCTCTTCCTTACAGGGCCACTATTTGCAAGATCAGGAGACATAGCTGACTTTCCTAAAACACAGAAATGTACGCAGAGAGTTAGACAAAATGAAGAAACAAAGTAATAAAAAAAGAAACAATCATGGGTGAACAGCTCACTAACTGAAATTCTAAATAAACTAGATGGAATAAATAGCAAACTAGAGTAATCAGAACAGATCAGCAACCCAGAGGACAGAATAATGGAAAACAATCAAGATGAACAGGAGAAAAAAAAAATATATGTAAAAAAAAATGAAAATAGACTAAGGGAACTCAGTGACACCATCAAGGGTAATAACATTCACATTATAAGAATTCTAGAGGGAGAAGAGAAAGAAAAGGGGGCATAAAAATGTGTTTGAATGAATAATAGCTGGAAACTTCCTGAATGTGGGGAAGAAAATAGAACTCCAGACCCAGGAGACACAGAGAGTCTCCAACAAAATCAAGGAGGTCCACACTAAGGCACATATTAATTAAAATGGCAAAAAATACAGTTAAAGAGAGAATTTTAAAAGCAGCAAGAGAAAAGAAAATAGTCGCATACAAGGGAAACCCCGTAAGGCTATCAGCTGACTTTTCAGTAGAAACTTTGCAGGCCAGAAGGGAGTAACATATTATACTCAAGGTGCTGAAAGAAAAAGTCTTGCAACCAAGAATACTTTATGCAGAAAAACTACTATTCAGAATAGAAGGAGATATAAAATTTCTCAGACAAACAAAAGTTAAAGGAATTAATCACCGACTAAACCAGTCCTGCAAGAAATATTAAAGGGGACTCTTTGAGTGGAAAGGAAAGACTGTAACTGGAAGTAAGAAAAGTAGGAAATACAAAAGCAGTAAAGTTAAGTATATTTATAAAAATTAGTCAAGGGATTCACAAAAGAAAAGGATGTCAAGTGGGACACCACATACCTAAAAAAATGGGTGGTGGTGGGGAGTAAAGAATGCGTTCAAGTGAGCATCAACTTACTATAAACTACTGTTTACATCAGATGTTATATATTGGTAACATAGAATGGTAACCACAAATCAAAAACCAGTAACAGATAACACACACACAAAAAAAATAAATAAAGAGAAAAGAATCCAAGTATATCACTGAAGAAGCCAACTTAACATGAGAAAAGAGAGCAAGAGAAGAAAGGAACCCAGGAAAACTATAAAACAACCATAAAACCAGTAGCAAAATGGCAATACCTATCAATAATTACTTTGAATGTAAATAGACTAAATGTTCCAATCAAAAGAAACAGGATGAAGCAATGTTTAAAAAATCAAGACCCATCTGTATGCTGTCTACATGAGACTCATTCAGACCTAAAGACACATGCAGATTGAAAGTGAAGTCAGGGAAAAGCAATTAGCATGCAAGTGAAAGTGAAAAGAACCAGGGTAGCAATAATTACATCAGACAAAATAGACTTTAAAACAAAGACTGTAACAAGAGGTGAAGGACACTATATAATAATAAAAGAACAATCCAACGAGAAGATATAACAGTTATAAAAATGCACCAAACATGGGAGCACACAAATAAAGCAGCTAATAACAAACACTAATAAAGTAATATAATAGTAGTAGGAGACTTTAATATCCCACTTATGTCAATGGATAGGTCATCCAAACAGAATATCAACAAGGAAATAGTGGCTTTGAATGATACATTGGGCCAGATGGATCTAACAGATAAATTCATAACATTGCATACTAAAACAACAAAATGCACATTCTTTTCAGACACACATGGAACATTCTCCAGAACAGATCACATACTATACCACAAAACAAGTCTCAACAAGTTCAAAAAGATTGAGGTAATGCCATGAATCCTTTCTGACCACAACACTATGAAATTAGAAATCAACAACAAGAAAAATCTGGAAAGAACACAAATACATGGAGGTCACATAACATGCTACTAAGCAATGAATGGGTCAACCAAGAAATCAAAGAGGAAACAAAAAATACAGGGAGACAAATGAAAATGAAAACACCACAGTCCAAAACCTTTGGGGTGTAGCAAAACTGGTCCTAAGATTGAAGTATATAGCAATACAGGCCTACCTCAAAAGCAAGGAAAATGTTCATAATACCCAAAGCAATCTACAGATTTAATGCAATTCCTATCAAAACACTATAGCATTTTTCAGATTTTTCCATTCTTCCCAAATTATTTATTTATATTTTATTTAATAATTTATTTATATCACTGCAAACTTATGGGTATTTAGTTTGTATTTTGAGTTATAATCCAATGCTACCTTATTTAACCAATTACTCAGATTGTTCCAACATTGGCCCTTGGGAGCCTTTTTATTGGTTTTGTGTGTCCCTTTGATATTTTTCATAGAACTAGAACAAATAATCTTAAAATTTGTATGAAACCACAGTGACCCCAAATAGCCAAAGCCATCTTGAGAAAGAAATATTCATAGAAAAACTAATGATGTGCTGTATGGTGACTAACATATCATAATAATAAAAAGAAAGAAATATTCATGGAGAGTAAATTCATCAAAGAAAAGACAGACAATAGTTGTGTTACTCAACACTAAGTCAGACTCAGTCAATCCAAGACTGATTTGTTCTTCACACCTATCTTATTTTATACTGAGAAAATTTTCAGACCTACATTGTCTCATAATTGGTGATGGATTTTGATATAGTAATTTTTGCTGTAATTAGAAAAGGAATAAACTCAGTGAATCTCAGAAGACATAGCATTATATTTTTTTCTTTGAACACTCTAAAGATCCAGAATTAGAATTCTGAAAACTATTAAGCTAAGTACCACATTAATGGAAGTTCATACTTAGTATATTCTCAGAAAACATTTAGCAAATGCTTGTTTATCAATGATGCTGTACTTTGTAATTGGGCATTCAGTTTAATTAGAGGAGTGTACTGCTTCAAAATAATCATGTTGAAAAAAATGATAAGGAGCTTAATTTTACTAATTCCTACAAGATTTCTCAAAGGAAAGAAGAAAAAATAATAAAAGTATTTCAACATTTTACTTAGAACCTTGGATATTTAGTTCAGAATAAGCCAGGTAAGATCAATTAAGGGCAAACTTGAGCTTGTGTATTCATAAATTTAAATTTCAAAAAATTATTATAAGAAAAATTCAGATTGATAAGTGAAGCTAAAACTAAAAATTCACATCACATTCAAGAGCGAAGAATTTTTTAAACAATTGAGAGTAAAAAAAATAATTTGAGAGTAGAAATTAGAAATATATGAGTAACCTAAAAAGAATAATTAACAACTGTTCTGTTAATAAAACACTTGTATTGATGGCTTTAAAATTTGATTTTAGAGCTCAGTCAGTTAAGCATCTGCCTTCGGCTCAGGTCATGATCCTGGGATCCTGGGATCAAGCCCCACATCTGGCTCCCTGCTGAGTGGGGAGCGTGCTTCTCCCTCTCCCTTTGTCCCTCTCCCCGCTCATTCTCCTTCTCTCTCTCTCTCTCAAATAAATAAATAAAATCTTTAAAAAATAAAATTTGATTTTAGAGCTAAAACATGCGTGATATATTCATGAGACTTCTTGGGTAGTCTCATTGGTTACTCAACAATAAGTGATTAAACCACAACTCAAATTACTACTTGAGCATAACTACAAAATTGACCTTAAAAATAATATGTACTCAATTTTGCTATGGCCATTCCCTTTGTTCTTTTTTTCTTAAGAGACCTTTTCGTTTTAAATAAAGGCAAGTGCCTAACCTTTTCTTTCTTTAGTAATAGATTTGCATACTGAATGCCTAGTTTAAAGGTAAGGTATTCATTGATGAGATCTAGACCCATAATTTGTCATCTAAAGAATTTACATGAAAGTGTTAGGAATATTCTCTAGTTCTACTTTTAAGAAGTGCTGTGATATGCTATTTTGGAATGTGCTTTTGCAGAAATATTTCAAAATTTTGTTAAATAAATGCCCAAGGAATTTAAGTATAAATATTCTCAATATGTATACACAAATAATATATGCTTAGGAATAATTGATTATGATGGATCTTTTAATAAACAAGTTAGATAATTTCACACATGCACACACACAATCCTAGAAATACTGAATTACAAGATTAAAACACAATATCATTTTTCCACGACTTTTCTTCAGAAATACTTAGAGGGACCTTTAAATTTTGTGCATCCCTTAATTGTGTTATTCTTAATTGTTCTTACCTTTTTGTTCTTTCTTATAATTGCAAGCATCAGTGTTTTGTTAAAAGGGTAGATCTCCTGTTTAGTGTACTTACCACAATAATAATAGTAAAAAATACAGCTCTTCATTTTATGATATATTATGTGGCCATTTAAAATAATGGGACAAATGTATATTTAATTACCTTAAAAATTCTGAAATCTCATAATCTAAGGAAAAACGAGTAGAACTATACATATAATGATTTTTATCTTAAAGAAAAACAAAAGTGGAGTTCATGTCAATGAGAGTCATTCTCATGTGACCATTACCAGAACCTTAATTGTCTCTTTGTTTCATAACCTGCTTCACTCAAAATAAATTTTCAATTGTCAATCAGAATAATTAGTCTACAATATAAATGTCATTATTATGCACTCATGCTTGAAGTTATTTCTACTTATAATTAATTTTAAACTCAGTTGGACACACCCTTACTTAAATAGCTTCAGCTTCTACCACATCATGCCATGCTGTACCCAGATGAAACTTTACTGTCTTGGAGAAATTTTCCAACTTTTTGCCTTGTGGATTTTTTGAACATATGCTATGCTCTCAGTATGAACCAATTTTGTAAGACACTTTGCCCTCATTCCTGAACATATGATTTACATTGTATCCCTATATGCTCTACTATTAGAACTAATACTTCTTTTAGCATAAATTTAAAACCCTTAATTGAATTGCATATTTGTCTTTTTCTTTTGCTTGATTATAAACTCCTTAATGGTTGGTACTGCCATTTTCTTGTTCAGCATAATGCATGTCAGAATGCATTAAATATATATTACTGAACACTAAATTGTGGCTGATTTCTTTTAGGCCCTTAAGATTTGGTAGTTTATAATATCAAAAAATGTCTTACTCAGAGAAACTGCCTATATGTTAATGAAAGGGAGAGAGAGAAAACATGGAAATACATAAACATGATAAAGACTCAAAGATTATGATGAAGATGGTGATGCACTATGATGTAAGTTTTAAAAATACTAAGATAATAAGATAGAGAATATGTTGGGTGGGAGGAATGGACTCTCTGAAGACATGATAGGTGAACTATCATGTGAATACTAAGAAGAGCTATACAAGGATCAGAAGAAATAAACAATCCAGTTAAGAAATGGGCAGAAGACATGAACAGACATTTCTCCAGAGAAGACATACAAAAGGTTAACAGACACATGAAAAAATGCTCAGTATCACTCATCATTGGGGAAATACAAATCAAAACCACAATAAGATACCACTTCACACCTGTCAGAATGGCTAAAATGAACAACTCAGGAAACGACAGATGTTAGCAAGGATGTGGAGAAAGGCAAACCCTCTTGCACTGTTGATGGAATGTAAACTGGTGCAGCCACTGTGGAAAACAGTATAGAGGTTCCTCAAGAAGTTAAAATAGAACTACGCTATGACCCAGAAATTGCACTATTAGGTATTTATCCAAAGGGTACAAAAATACTGATTCAAAGGGGCACATGCACCTCAAAGTTTACAGGAGTATTATCCACAGTAGCCAAATTATGGAAAGAGCCCAAATGTCCATCGACCGACTTCTCTCTCTCTCTCAAATAAATAAATAAATCTTTTTAAAAAGGAGGGGAGCACTTAGGTTGTTCAGTTGGTTAAGTAGTCTGCCTCTTGTTTTTGGCTCAGGTCGTGATCTCATGGGTCATAAGTTGAGCCCCATGTGGGGCTCTGTACTCAGAGGGTAATCGGCTTCTCTCCTTCCCTCTCTTCTTCTGCCCCTCCCCCTGACTTGCATGTGCACACACTGTATCTCTCTCAAATAAATAAGTAAATCTTGAAAAAAAAAAAATCCCCAAATGTCCATTGACTGATGAATGGACAAAGAAGAAGTGGTATATATAGACTGACAAGATCAGGTGCATTCAGGTGGTATGGCTGTAGATGTGATATGTATATTATATATATAATATATTATATGTATAATATATTATATATATTGTATGTATATTATATATATATTATATGTATAATATATTATATATATTATGTATCAATAAAATGGATTACTCCTTAGACATAAAAAATTATGAAATCTTGCCATTTGCAACAACATTGATGGAACTAGAGTATATTATGCTAAGTGAAATAAGGGAGTCAGAGAAAGACAAATACCATATGATTTCACTCATATGTGGAATTAAGAAACAAAACAGATGAACATTGGGAAGGGAAGGAAGAGTAAAATAAGGTAAAAATAGAGAGGGAAGCAAACAACAAGAGATTCTTAACTTCAGAGAGCAAACAGTGTTGCTGGAGGGGAAGTGGGTAGGGAACGGGTTAAATGGGTGATGGACATTAAGGAGGACACTTTGTGATGAGCACTGGGTGTTGTATGTAAGAGACAAATCACTAAATTCTACTCCTGAAACCAAAAAAAAAATAAAAAATTTAAAAATTAAAAAAATTTTTAAAAATGAAGAGGAAGAAGAAGAAGGAGGAGGAGAAGGAGGAGGAGGAGGAAAAGAAAGAAATAAAGAGCCCTGAGAAAGCATGCTCAAAGCTATAACAAAACGAAACAAATAAAAAAGCAAATAAACCAAAAGTCAGGATACTGCATCAGGTCCTTGTGAGATAGGGGAAAAGTGACTGGAGAAAAGGCTAGTGAGTGGGGAACAAGTTAGCTTGTAAAGCATCTTACAGGCCACAAGAAGTTTGGATTTGCTTTTGCTTGAAATGGAAACCATCAAAGAATAATAAGCAAGACATTCCTATGATCTCATTTATTATATAAATGAAATACCCCAGTAATTGCTGTACCAAAAATAAAATGTGCAGCTTGATTAGTGTATATTCCATTCAAGATATGATGGTGGCTTAAAATAAGTTGTAAAATGAAGACAGTAAAATGTAATTAAAATTGGAAAAATGTTGTTGAGGCGGAACCAAAAGAAATTGCTTATAGTTAGGCTTAACATATGGGGAAAAGACATAAATGAATAGTATCTTCTATATTTTGTTACTGAAAATTTCAGTGAACTAAATGGATGGTTTTATCATTTATGTTACTAGAGGAGGAGCAGATTATAGCAGAAGCTGAGAGGTAAATTTTGCCTGAATTATATTTGAGATGCCAGTTAAGCTTCCAAATGAAGATGCTAAACAGACAGTTTAATGTGTTTGGAGCCCAGGGCTAGAGCAGATGAAGGTTTAGACTTGAGACTCATTAGGATACATATGGCAGCAGATTTATGAGATTTTTCTGATTGCCTAAGGTAAGATTGGCTAGAACATCTAACACTGAACCCTGTGTAGTTTTCCACTTTCTAGGTATAGCAGAAGAAAGAGACTAAGAAAAGACAGGACAAAAAAAAAAAAAAAAAAAAGAAAGAAAGAAAGAAAAGGTTTCAGTTAGAGAAGAATGATTGAATGATCTACCAAGCTAAATGGAATTGAAAGTTCAGGCAATGTTACGGAAGATAAATGAATATGGCATTTGCCAAGACTGAAGTTTTGGTGAATCAGAGAATTATTTTTGGGGTTCATGAGAATAAGTGACCAAAATGGGATAAATTGAAGAGGAAATAAAGGAGATGCCATGCATAAATTACTCACTAGAGGAGGGGATTAGTACTAAAGAATAGGGAAACATAACAGATAGTAAAAAAGGCACTAGAAATTAATTTGTTTAAAGCAAAACAAGTGATAGCTACATACTAAAATGATCCAGCAGAAGCAAAAGCAGTAACAGTAAAGAAACAAAATAATTATACTAGTAAATGTTATTCATTAGGCTACAGTAGGTGTGGGATCCAGAGATCAAGAGAATTGATCTTTGACAGTAGTCTGGATAATTCTTAGATGGTAAGAGAAGAAAAGATACAATACTCACTAACGGATTTGATAAACAGTTAGTGAGTATGCCAGACACTGACAATAACACAATATTGTAAACAAACCCCCATTCCTCCCTCCTTTGCAGAAACACTAAATTTGAAACATATATATGACAGAGATGGTGCAAAGTCAGAAATTAGTCTTTGTGGATATTTTCCAATGAATAAGTTTGATAGAAGGGAAAATAGGTGAGGCAGCCATTTGTAAAGTAAATGGAAATACCTAAGAAAATAACCAGTGGCTTTGAGAAAGGAATGAGGAAGAATGGTTTGGAAGTGAAAATGGGGAGTTAAGAATAACACCCACCCCATTTTGTCTGTATCCTGCATATATTTTGTGTGTGGGTGTGGGTGCACGTGCGTATGTAAACAGATAGAGAGGGTTTATAGTTCAAAAAAATATCAATTTGACATAGCTACGAGAAAAAAATGATAAAAATGGTCATGTCATTGGAGAGAAACCATCTCTGAAGATGGAAAGGAAATAAAGACAATGTTCACAGGAATCTGAGGACATACAGGCACCTACTTACGACTGATTTGAGAGGTTGGAGTTGCAAGGAAGAACCTAGAGTTGAAAGGAGAACCTAGATGTGACACTAAATGGGATTATCCTTGCAAACATGATCTCCCAGTAGTGTGAGAACATAGGGATAGAGCCAGAGCTTCGTAGGTGGAAGCTAAGCAGTGCTTCATCTTATTCTTCTTGAGGTAGGAGGTTGTGCCTCAACTGGACCATGTTTCCTATAAAGATCTCAGGACTCACTAGCAATGACGTGGAATTAAGTTCCTTTGCTTCCTAAAAGAACACTACATAAAAACACAGTAATATTGCTTCCATCTGTGAGAAGATAAAATACAAAATCTGATATTAATCTTAATTAATTATCTTGGAGAATCAAGCTGGCATCGAAATGATAATAGATTCTCGGCAAATGTTTGAAGACTTCAAGCCTAGGCAATACAGGGACAAGTCTAGGTATAGAACAGTCAGTGTAGGCCTGAGAGTCACTGACTAAATAAGTAGTAGGGAAAGTATAACACAAAAGGGTAGAACTTTAAAAATCAAGACAATAGACATAAAGTAGTTTGGAAATCGCAGTAAAGAGAGAACAGCCAAAATACTTCAGTGGGGTAAAATGGTATCATTTACTATAGCATTATTACAATGGTTTATGTTTCTAATGATAATCTTTAGTCATCAAGGCAAAGAATAAGTTTTATTAGCATAGTAAATTAAAACTCTTGACCTTTAGAAATATTCACTTCATAAAGGCTTGTGTTCAAATTTGTTTAAAATTTTCCTCAGTGCCTCATCATCTTCAGTTTTCTAGAAATCAAAGCTGGCCTGGTAAACAATGCCCAAACATTTCTAGGTAATTTCACTTTTAGAGTTGGTACACTTTTAGAGTAAGGAACATTTTCTATAGAAATCAGTACGAGAGTAAATATTTACCAAATTTTATTTTCAGTATGAGTCTTTACTTTTACTTGATCATTTTTCTTTAATTAATTTCTAGATTCCACACCTCCCTTGACTAATTAGAAGGAGTCTTAGCTGATGCTTTGACTAGCTATTATACCAAAATACAAATTCAACTGAGTTATTTAGGAGCCAGATAATATGAAAAGCAAAGAGATTATTTGAACTAATGTTGCAAAATGAAAAAATAATGAAATTTACTCATTGCAAATCAACAAATGTCTGCCTCAAAATATGTGGCAACTGAACTAAATGAGTTTCTACTTAGTTCTTTGTTTATTAGGGTGGGATCAGAAGTTTTCAGTTTAAGATTATATAGGAACCTTTCTTAAAGAGTGTTCCATAGAACATTGGTCCATGCACCTTTTAAAAGTGTTGTACAAGTAGATTTATAATTTACAAGATAGGGATATGATTAGTAAAACATTAAACAAGTGTTTTTCGATCATAACTAATCAAACCTTCATCAAGTAATGTGGTGTTTGATCATGGAATCCATTTTTCAGGACATTTCTCTTATATTTATATTCCATGGAATATACTTTGAGGTAATATTTATTTAGTTAGAAAACCCTTATGAAAACTAAACAAGAAATAATGAAACAGAAAAAACAAACAAACCCTCCTCTCTTGTTATCCGACAATGAGAGGGAAAAAAAAAAAAAGTTTGAAAAACATATCCCCACCTTACATCAAAGACTGCAAATTATATATCGTATGATGAAGAAATTATCTTGGCTTTATACTTAAATGTGAGCTGCTTAATCTCATTTTTTTTCTGCTTTATCACTTTGGCTCCCCTCTTTATTTTTATTTTTTAAAAGATTTCATTCATTCATTCATTCATTCATTTGGGGGGAGGGACAGGCAGAGGGAGAAGGAGTGAGAATCTTAAGCAGACTGCCACTGAGCTCGGAGCCCAATGTGGAACTCAACCTCATGACCCTGATATCATGACTTGAGCTGAAATCAAGAGTCGGACACTTAACCAGCTAAGCCATCCAGGTGCCCTGCTCCCTTCTTTAAAATAAAATCATCTATAATCAAAGTGATTAATACTTCCTTCAACACAATAAAATACAGCTGGAGGGGACTTGAGGGTTATATAATTAATACTGAAACTACTAATATAAGCTAAAGACATCATTAAAACTAAAAGATCACACACTGCATTTTTATATTAGATAACACTTATTCCTTGTCTGTTTTTCCCCAGTTTTATTGAGATATAATTGGCATATAGCTATTATAAGCTTAAGGTGTTGATTGGACACCCTTACATACTGCAAATGATCACTACCTTCCTTAGTGCTGCCTAATGAGCTCCTTTAGATCACATACATACTTCAAAGTAGCCAACACCTATAGGACACCATATATAAGTGTTTATTTTCTCACTAAATCTTCACAACCATCCTATGGAATTTCATAATGATAATCTCCCCATTTTACAGTTAAGGAAAGAGACTCATTAAAGTAAAGCTGTTTGCTAAGAGCACAGCGTAAACATGGTGCAGCCATATTTGAAAGTTCATAGTCTTCCTTCAGACTCCAGGCCTCAAACATTCCTTATCATTCTCCATAATAATGAGGAGCAATCACCTGATACATTAATGGCACTTTTGCTTGGGCTGTTACAGGTGGACAAATTATGTTTCACTCTTTTAATATTAAACCATATATTTGGCAAGAAGATAGCCATTGGCATAAGTAATTTTATTAATGATCATAAAATTATCTCCTTGCTGCCTGGAAGATAACACTATCTTTAGACAGAAAAAGAAGAAAACTTAACACAAAAATAGACTTGCTCAGGGATGAGAAAATTTGTCATTGTACTGGTAAAATCCTGGTTGAATTGTTAAGTAAATATTAAACCATTCACTTTAACTGCTTCTAACATAATAATAACTGCATTTTTGTATAATCCATCCCTCTATTTTACAAGTATATGATATGTTAAATATGCACACCAATTATAAGTGCTTAAGTCAATGTGATTATATGACATCATTCTTACTATCTTTTTTCCTGTTTAAATGTTTTTTTGTATCATCCATAACAGAAGGGTAACCTATTCTAAACATGGACAACACACCATTAGTTATTATTTTCTTATTCATGCCTCTTTCATGATTTTGTTTTTTTCTAATACTGTAAAAATAAATGAGTCACCCACTCAAATACTAAAGAGATAAAATGAAAAAAAAAAAACTACAGACAATGTGATATTTATACAACAGTTGAAACTGCAATCTTCGCAGAAAGAAAATAATGTTTGACTTGTAAACTGAGAAAAAAAATAACTAGGGATGTCAGTATTGGAGAATAATATAGATTATAGATGTCATGTTCTTACATTGTCACTTTTCTGACCATAATCACAATTTAAAACGAAACTTGTGAATAAAGAGTATTTGAAGATAACATAAGCTATAATGACTATAACACATTACAGGCAAAATGACTACATTTGTTTTTTTCTAAGATTTGATCACCATTAATCAACTCTCCACTAAAGTTATGGATTCAAGGAACTGATGAAGACCATAGTTCTGAAAAAAAATAATTTTGGACTGATGTATTTATGCAGCATACGGAAACAAAGCTGAATAACTTGTATGTCCAGAAATCTTTTTTCCAAGATTAATTTTTAAAGGAGCAATGAATTATTTTTCAAAGTATTTTCTTCCATAAGAGAAAAAAGGGCAAATATACATATTCTGCTACCCATTTTTAAAATTGACATTATGTTCTCATAAGTACCATGTGCATAATTAGGTGGCCATTGACTTTTACATCTATCCAATATGTAGTGAGAATCCCAAATCTCGTCATCATATATATCATTTCAATTATTTTTTTTCAAAACATGTGCTGATCTATTTATTATTTATTATTTATTATTACATCTCTATGATAAAAAGTGTCACTGTGCCTCTGGAATCTAGGCCATTCAATGTCTTTTATCTTCAATATTTATCATGTGAAAATACTGCCTGATAAAAGTTAATAACTTTCATCCTGCTTTACCCTTTGGTGATGTTAAAGGTAACTAGCCACCAACTTTGTCCTAATACTCCTTAATAAATAGGGACAAGATTATTCATTAGCATTATATAGTAATAGGAAAAAGAATCCCCCAATCACCAAATACTGGTAGGAATGCACAAGGTATTTATTGATATTTTTTCAGAACACAAGAGAAGAATATAAGCTTAGGGGAGAAAAGGATAGGAAAAAGACAGAATACTTTGTCACTGCTAAAATTTCACAGGCTATAACATGAAATATTATACTGTAAAACCGAGATGGAAAATTATAAAGGCAAATAGATTTATGCAGATCTAGTAAGATCTAAGATAGAGTGGACATGAAATAAAGCATGCTTCTAGACAGAAGCAATACTTTGTATAGTATGTTTCTTACCAGATTGAGGCCCTTTATGTCCAGAAATGCTGACATTAGTTGGCCAAGAAAAAGCAACCCCAACCTGAAAGAATGATCTAAGTCAGTACTTTATAGCAACTACAAAGAAGGTAACTTGACAGTAATTATAGTAATAATTTAAAATGAGAATTATAAATTTTCCAAGTAGTATAATTACGCACACCAAAATATAATTTTATTACAATGAAAATCTTTGTATTAATTATGGCAGAAAATTATCTTTGCTCTTGTGCCATGTCTATCTCCTTTCTTTTTTCTTTAATTCAAGAGTTTTGTCCTTCTGATCATTTTCTGCATGTACTGTCTTGTTCTTCCATGTGCCCTTCTGCCTTGGAACGGTTGGTAATATCTTTCTGTTAATATTATCAGAAAATACTTATGTGTCTGCATAAGCATATTTCAAACTTGGCTTTTAACCACTTAATTTTTATTAATGATATGCTCTGAAGGATTTCTTTTCTCCCATTTGCTTTGAAGAAATTTTAACCATTAGTTACTTATTAATAAGGAATGACTTCTCATTCTATTTAGGTTATCTCACATCTATAAATGTCTTTAATATGAATTGTGTTTCTTGAACAAGTTGCCACAATATTTTACCTAATTAAAATTCTGCTCTATTATAGCAGCGGGTGGGATGTCAAACATTTGTTCTCCTTTGGATGAAAAACAACAATGCCTGATCTGTGCTGGTACCGGATGTCTTACAGGTCACACAAAATTACTGATGCCACAGGGTTTTGTTTTTAACAAAACGTTAAATGTCCCTCTCAGACTGAAGTAGCCTTTAAAGTTGATCTTTTCACTGTATCTTGGTGATAGTTATAAAAGTTAGTAAGAAAGAATTGTACCCTTGAACACACAAATCAGTAGGCATAATCGAAGTAACTATAATTTTTTCTCAATACTTATAAACTTGTTCAAATGGTATGACTAAAATCACATGCAATTTTGTCTCTCACTTATCCAGCTCTCCCCTAGCTTCGTACAAAGATACTCTCAGATGCATATAACCAAGTGGTGATATGTGCTCATAACGTCCTGCATACAACCAAGTACCCAGTGACAGGCCGACAGTTGGCTAATAGGGTAATGTAGCTGGGAATGAATAGCTTTTATTTTGTGATAAAATGATTTCCAAGCCAAATATCTTTCTTACATGTGATTCTAGATCTAAGACAAGAAAAACACCCTTGCAAGAAAATGAACTACATCTATTCTCACATATGGGCAAATTGGATGTTTCTGATGATTCAAACTCTAGAACAAGCCTGGAATTGGTAGCATCACTGGCTACTTACAGTGGCAGCAAAGTACGTATGATGTGAATGTAATGAGGAAATCTCTGCAATAGGGTATGGTTGCAGACTTTATACTTGAGTTAATATACTTTGAGTTAGACACATTTAAAAATGAGTTATTTCTCTTTTATTTAATCAGTTTTAATGTGTCTTAAGTGAGGTTAAAAATACCTATTTCCATGTATTGAAACTGTATTAATGAAATTAAGTCAAGTGTAAAAATGTCTAGTTTACTTACCAGTCATGGTTACTTTTCTTGTTAAAGTCCAGAGACCACTGATAAATGAATTTTTAGGTTTTAGGAATAAAAATTTTCCACTCAAGGTTTTTATGTTAATTTTTTTAAAATGAGACAGGATATAATCACTTTGTCCTGCTCGCCACTAAGTTGTCCATGAGTGATTATATCTGAACTTATAAGACTTAATATACCTACAAATGACTCAAAACTTTTGAAACTGTATTATGTGAAAAGCTTATTGATAATTCCATGTTAAATCATTCTATTTGAAACAACTTTACGTATGATTAAAATAACTATTTCAAAGCCATAAAGTTTAAAGCTAAATTCATTTTACTCATGCCCAGAAGGCATTCACAGTTCATCACATATCTGATGAAAGCTGTCTTTGCACATTAACTATTTCATTTTTCCCAGCAACAAAACCATGAGGGGGAAAAAAAAACCCACACACACTCTAGGTGTGAAAATCTTGGCATTCCCGCTGTTCTCAAAGATAAGCCTACGCATTTTTGACCTTTCAATTCGGTCCAAGAGTTTTCAACCACTCCTTTCTGCATTATTTTCTGGAAATTTTATGATATGGCATTCTTGTCTTCTTCATTATATGGGCCAAGATGAATAAAACTTTTGTTTTATTTCTTTCTTACATTACATGAAATAATTAACTTCTTCCAAAAATGAAAATACCAAGAGAATAATTGAAAAGACAAAATAATTGATTTTGAACAACCAGACAAAAGTAAGGAAATAGTTTGTTTCCCAGTGTGACTGGAGCTCTTTATATCAGAATGAGATTGTTGCTTTAATTTTTGATATTCCTTCTTTGTTCTCTACATTTAACTTTTTTAAATAGATAATACATACACATGATTGCATCATCCAGTGAACTCACACTTCTCTCCCTGTGCTCCAGCAATCCTGCAATTCCCACAGTTAACTGTACTTCTCATCTGTCATACCAGAGTAGCTTAAAGAAAATTCCTCCCCTTGTGAATGTATACTTATTCTCCACTTTTTATGCACAAAGTGTATAAATACACACACACACACACACACACACACACACATATTCCTCATCTCCTTTTTTTCCCATTTAATATATCTTGGAGTCTATTTTCATGTAAGTAAACAGCTTCTTCACTGATTAGAATAGCACATAATAATATTATTTGTTACATTTTAATGTATTTTAACATTCTCTTACAGAAAGACATTCAGATTATTTTAATTCATTTTATTTTTGCTGTTACAAACAATGCTGCAATTAATGACTTTAATGAGAAAAGTATACACATATGATATTTCTCAGTTGAGTCAAAGAGTAAATCCATCTGTAATTTTAATATTAAAATTGTAATTATAATGAAACGAATACATCCTCCTTACAGATGTAATAGTTCACACTCCCATAAGCTTTATAAGAGAATATCTACTTCCCAGCAGCTTCATTAACAAAGCACATTGTCATTTATGTTTCAAGTCTAGATGAAGTAACAGGGACCGGATACACTTCCAGCAGCAAAAGCCCTTTTTCTGTTCCTCTGATTAGTGTTAGCATGACCTATAGCTTTCAATCATTTTCCTTTTAACCTACAAGAGTCTTCATATTTACATTTATACTTTGAGTGAGTTTCTTGTAGTTGGAATACGTGGGTCTTGTTTCATATCTCCATTTTCCACCATCAACAAATGCAGAGGTATTCCAGTAGAGAGGAATTAGTGTTGATGGATGTTTCAGTGCAAAGCTGCTTATATTGTAGTATTTGTTATATTATGTCTTGAAGAATAATGTGTGATATGTATACTGTCATAGAGTAAATAGAACTGTGATTTATGGCTCACCATTTACATAACTATTTTAATATGTTACCTTCTATCCTGTTTTAATGCATTTCAAAGCAAATTCATCCTATTCTCCTTTACAGTTATTCTTCTTTTTGCATTGTGGGCTATGGAGGGATTGTTAAACAGAAATTATGGGTCTCTATGATACATTCCTGATGCTGTGTTCCCCTCCTTTCATAATATCTGGTCTCAGGACAACAGTGAGATTGAAATGGCAGATTTGTTACTTTCAGATATTTCCCATATTTATACATGTAATATCTTAGATAAAACTGGAAGGAGGGCATGGAATCCAAAATAATCCTGTTTATTATAAAATCCACTGGATGTTATATGCAACTGATGAACTATTGAACACTACATCTGAAACAAATAATGTACTATATGTTGGCTAATTAAATTTAAATGAAAAAAAGGAAAAAAATAAATAAAACACTTTGTTTTTCACAGGGTATCCTTTTCTAATTGCCAGGTTCAGGCAATGCAGAGTCACTGAGAAAAAAATTTTAACACAATTCATGAAAAGTTTGCAAATTTCTAACCTTCTATTTTTTCATTAATTTAAATAAGGAAAAGTTAGAAGATTAATATTCTTGTTATAAAAACACAATTTTAGAAAAAATAGGCTGTTATTTGAGGAATTTCATTATTAGGATAAGATAATAAAGATAAAGTAATTCAGTGTTCAGGCAAGTATTAATAAATTAGCAGATTTATATCTTTCTCAGAACAATGTTTATAACATTTAATCTCCAGATATTAAAGACAATTTCTCTAGAGAAGGATGCTCAATTAACCTCAGAGGAAATATTTGACATGCAATGCACAATTCATTCAAGCTGAGTAATTAGACATCAGTTGACACGAAAGTGTTGTAGAATGACGGTGATTTTCCCTAAGTTTTCAAAACTGGCAAGTTATGATTAGTTCACAGGTGTTTTAGGTTTTATTATTTATATAAACTACATGATCCATATTACATATAATATTAATTAATATAATACACGTTAACTGTGATTAAAGTAACTTTTTATCTTAAGGAACACTGTAGTGTTCCTTCTTTATGACAAAAAGTTACAGGATATAAACTATACTAAGAAATATTTAGTACTTTGCCAAGAGTAGCTTAGAAAATATATTTATGTGCTGATTGATTGATTTTGCAGGCTTGATTTTGATGTCCACTTTAATTCTGTCCACTTTAATTCTGTCCACCTTAATTCATTAATGTTTTCAATCCATACACACAGGAAATAATGATACATTTTGCTCATTGGCTTATTTTTTTTAATTTATTATTTTTTTATTATTATGTTCAATTAGCCAGCATATAGTACATCATTAGTTTTTGATGTAGTGTTCAACAATTCATTTGTTGCATATAATACCCAGTGCTCATCACATGTGCCCTCCTCAATACCCATTATCCAGTTATCCCAACCCCCCACCTTCCTCCCTTCTGTAACCCTCAGTTTGGTTCCTGGAATCCAGAGTCCCTCATGGTTTGTCTCCCTCTCTGATTTCTTCCCATTCAGTTTTCCCTCCCTTCCCCTGTGGTCCTCTGCACTATTCCTTATGTTCCACATGAGTGAAATCACTGGCTTATAATAAAAAGTAAAAATAATCAATTAAATTGATAACTATAATGTCACAGTATGGCCAGCCTGGGCCTAAGCATCACTAGTTTTGAGGAACTGTTATTACCTGAGTAAACCCATCCCATTTTGAAGAATCTGTTAGCAATTCCCACCCCACTCCCACATACACATTTCTTTTTAATAGGGATCATTCTTAGCATCCCGCTTCCCCTCAAGTTTATTTTTAAGGACCAAGAAGGAAAACCAGCATTTAGCCTATTTCTCCCATGTGAGCTATTTCTTTCTCTTTTACCTTACTGTTATTTGTTCTACTTAAATATATTAATTTACCCTAAACTTCTTTAATCAGATAAGATTGACCCAGTATTTCAGTGTGGCCTGTTTCAAACAGACTAGCATCATTGCATCAATTCTAAATACATTTATGTTACTATAATAGTTGATTAAGCTATCAACGCTATAATAATCTCATTTGAATTTTCTCTGAAAAATGAGTAAGTTTTCCTTAAATATTCTTATTTTCACTAATATTTAAGAAAAAGAGTATCAACAACTTACCTGTGTTATTAGCTTATTCCTTAAATTTTGTGTTGAAAACGTATTTTATTTTACTCTCCATTATCAAATAGAGCTCTCAGTAGAAAAACAAATCAAACAGCTCAGAAAATATAAACCTTCAATCAATTAAATATATCAGTGATTAATAAAATGACTTTTCCAATTTAAATTACAATCCTTCACATTATAAAATAACATGAATTTATTTACACATTTATTCGTGACATGAAATAACCTAGTGACATATTTAACAGGCCCATTTTGGATCAAACTAATTATGTAGGCTTTTTAATCATAGCATAGTTTGATCACATTGTATTTAAAACTAATTTAACTTTTTCAGTATCCACAATAAAACTTGTGTTTTATTCTGACAGCAATGAGGAATGGTTAAAATACTTTCTACACAGAGTGACCTACCACATTGCAAGAGGATACATCATCAAGTTGGTCAGTTATAAAGTGTGAAAAATTCTTCCATTATATTTATTTTAGTTATCAACTTGTTATTAATGTTATGGTTGCTATTTAGTGAATACTTGTTAAATCACAGTTAGAATAAACTAGCAGATGTAATACAGATTGTCCTAAACCAGGAATAATAACATCTCTAGAGAGACTTTTTTAATTCTTAGAGATGAAGACAAAGGTCATAATGAATATGTAGGAAGGTGCCAGGTTGTTAATGCAAATAAATGAAAGAGATTAGGTCTGTGAAAAACTGGAAAACACATCTGTTCTCTAAAGGGGGTAACAAATGCTTTGCTAACTAAATTTTTATTACAAAATTTAACTCTTTTTATTCTCATTTTACTGTCATGGAGTTATTAAAACAAGTGAACTATATGAGCCAAATTAATATATATTAATTAGTATTCAAATTTATATATATATTTATGCAACATATTTAAATGGTGGCAGTAGTATATATAAATATATATTTATATAATATTCATATATATATATATATTTGAATTAGTCTACTTTGCCAATTTCCATGGTGCCAAACTTCCAAGGCAGCCAATTCAAATTTGTAAATCCCACTGAACATGGGATTGAGAAGAGTTGCATACAATCATTTCTCACAAGCATGTAAAATTCATCTTCAGCATACCACTCCCACAGGCCATGACTTGCTACCTCAGCTTCAAGAAGGTTTTTGACCATCCATAAGCCCCAAGAAGTCTACCAAAGGGGGAGGGGGTGTCTATCTATATATTGGTACATTTGGAAACATTTTAACTTTCTCTTGATTCTGTTCACCCTCCTTGGTCTTATTACATATCCTCTAATTCATATTTTCTTCTTGCTTTTCTATACTTGCTGCTCCACTCTGTCCCACCTGTTCCAAATTTTACATTTATGGTGACTAGTATCTTTTTGCTTCTCTAGGTAATTTTACCCAATACAGTTTCCTGTGTTTGGTTCTCTCTGCTCCCCACAAACATACTCAAGACAGTCCTGCCTCTCTTCCAGTCCTGAGCCCAGTTCCAGAGTCTCCTGGACTTTGTTCAGGAGGGGACAATGGAAAAATATATATAGTTTTCCACTGAAAACATAGTTTTTGTTATTACCAAACTCAAATAAATACCTTAATAAATGCACTAAGTACTATAAAAATGTGGAAAAGTGACATCCAAATGATCTGAGGTGATTAGTAAAGGAGGGAGAAGACACTCCAGGAAGAAATAGGGAGGTCAACATCGTAAAGGACGAGTACTTACATTAGATCACATGATGAATCATTAAAATACCTTCATCATTTGTAGGCAGTGACTATAATATATCTCAAATCTCAATTGTTTTATGGAAAAAAAGAACATACACACACACACACACACACACACACACATATGCCACCAGAGAGATGTTCAACTTGAGGTTGGACTTTGGTTTTAAAACAAATCTCTAAAGAAGTGGAAGTACACAGAAAATTGTAAATAAAGAACTGAACAAATATTCCATATTGTTTTATAACTCTCAGTGAGAAAAGAACATATACCTCTCATGCTGGAGTGGGATTGAAAAACCAAGTAAAGGAAATTGCAAAATCATTACACACAGAGGAATGGAGACAGAGAAAACACTATCACCACACAGATATACACGCACACACACACATAATTCAAAATGAACCCACAAACCAAACACCATTATTCTAAAACACAGAAAGAAATAGGCAGCCGAAACAATCAATAATCTAAATATGAGATTACTGGAACAAAACATAATTTCTAGTCATGTCTAACAAAATCTTCTTTAAAAATACACTTAAATGGTCAAAAAGAATTTTCATTTACAAAAAGAAAAACCCAAATATGTTTTTAAGAGTCAGTTTAAGCAAGAACTGTAAATCTCAAAATAAATCTGTTATAAATCTTGGTATTAAACAAGTGCTCATTTAATTGAAGCAAGCAATATAGATTCTATATTGAACATCAAAGGAGTTTCTTAATTCCAATATGTAGCGGGGAACAATACTTCTAACTAAAAGACCTGCCAAGAAAAAACAAACAAACAAACAAAAGCAAGAAAGATAAATGAAGAGGCTCTAAAAATATCTAATAAGACTTAAATAAAAAAAGAAGACATAGGAATTGACAAAAAAGCAACATAGCAAGAGTCAGTGTTTTAGAATTACCCACAACTGAAGGAAGACGTATGTCTCAAATCAAAGGTATACCCCAAATATCAAGCAGTTAACATAAATCTACATCAATACAAATTGTGATAAAACTATGAAATATCTGGGATGCCTGAGTGACTCAGCTGGTTAAGTGTCTGCCCTGGGCTCAGGTCATGGTCCCAGAGTCCTGGTCCCAGGTCAAGTCCCGTATTGGGATCCCTGCTCAGGGGGGAACCTGCTTCTCCCTCTGTCTGCCGCTCCCCTTGCTTGTGCTCTCTCTTTCTCCATCATCTGACAAATAGATAAACAAATAAAAATCTTAAAAAAAATAAAAATGGAAAATTAAAAAAAAAAACCTATGAAATATCAAAGATGTAGATAAAAATTTTGAAGTATCAAAATAGTCTATATTATGCCTTTTAAACAAATAATTTAGTGGGATGAGACTTCTCAGTAACAAAGATGATAGAAATCAAGGAAGTCATGTTTTCAAAGTGTAAGAGAAATTCACTGACAGTCTGTATTTTTTATATAGATGAACTATTCACCAAGATTTAGTAAAAAAAAAAAAAATTTTAGGCATACAAGAACTGAGAAAATTTGTCACCTCTATACTCTTATGAAAAACAATATTAAAAATATAATTCACCAAAAAGATTAATAAAATTGAAGAGAAGGTATAGGGAAAAAAGGAAATGAAAATAAGACAATTTTAAAAAATTTGAAATGTTAATAATCTTGTAAATATAAAAATAAAAAAAATCATATTTTAAAAGGTAAAATATAAATACTAAATGACAATATCAAGGTATTGATAAGTGAATTGAATAATTAAATTTGTTAAAATCCTTATATAATTGGAAATGGATGTAGACAGTTAATAACCATTTTTTAAAAAATTCTGATTATTAAAATTTTAGAAGTAATCAAATAAGAATACAATCTATCGCTTTTGAAAAACTTCTCAAACCAAAACAAGGAAAAAGAAGAAAAAAGAAAAAAATGATAAAGTGAAAACAAAATCATGAGTGAATAGGAAATATTCCACATACATTGTAATCATAATAAATGCACAGTGAGGTGAGCAGAAAATAAAAATATCCAACTACTGGGTATATTCAATGACACCTCTATAAGGTAACACTGAAAGATTAAGGATAAAGAGATAGGAAAATTTATTTTATCTAAATGCTAAAACATAAAGAAAATCATGTGTCTCAGTATTTGCATCAGATAAAATGTATTTTATGACAAAGATTTAAAAGGCCAACAGAGAGTCTGCTATATGTAACAGTAAATAACACAAACTTTGAAAAATCATCAAAATGAATACAACTACTATATTGCTCAGAAATGTGCATAACAATTAACAGATATATGAAGGGAAATGAACAACTCCAAACGCAAAAATGATGGACCAAAGAGACAAGAAACTCATTTCTAAGATATAGAATACTTAAATTAATCTTACTGAGGAATAATAGAGGTATACAGTAAAGTTCACTCATTTAGTCTAATGCATTTTGGTAGAGGAATACCCCTGTAATCATCAACACAATCTAGTCATCCAAGAAGTTTCCTCACGTTTTTTTGAAGATGCTTCTCTTCACACTTGGGCATCTGTAACTGTATGGGTATATTTTCACTTCTTTGGGTTTAATATGTAATTATTATAAAACTTTTGGAGCACCTTTTTAAAAATTACTATATGGTAAGTATTATGTTTATATTTACATATTGTCCATATTTAAGATTGATAAAATCCAAGATACCATTGACTGTATAATGAAACATTATCACTAAGAAAGAGCAACTGCTCATCATTTAATGATGATAAGATGCCTTATTCCATAACCTACTTAATTGCTTTTTTTCCTTTTGAAATAGTTGATTTGGGTTCATTTAAACACTGATTTTTTTTTTCGATTTTTAATGTATATACATTTGAGCATGCATCAAAAGGAAAATATTGGCAATAGCAATATGTATTGATATTACAAATGCTTACATATGAAAAAAACAAAGCAAAAAAAACAAATGCTTATGTGTGAAAAAAAACAAATGCTTATGTATGAAAAAAAAGTAATAGAAATTTAGCTTAATGTCATACATTGAAATACATTGAAAAACTGAATAAAGCCCAAAGGTGTATCTTTAAACATTTTAGAAGGAAAAGCAAATTTAATAAAGTTATGGCAGTGCAGAGGTGTTTTTTGTTTGTTTGTTTTTTGGCTAGGGCTCTTTTTTTTTTAATATACAGACTTTATTTTGTAGAGAGGTTAAGCTTCACAGCAAAACTTAGAATAACATGCAGAGATTTCCCATATACCCACTCCTCACACACACGTACATAGTCTCCCCTCCATCACTATCCTGCATCAAAGTGGTTACAATCCATGCACCAACATTCACACATCATTATCACCCAAAGTCCACCGTTTACATTACGTTTACTCTTGGTAATTCTCTATATCTACCTGTCTCTCCAAATTTGGGAATAGTAGTCATTCTTATGACCACAATTCCCTGATAGATCATCTAAATACTGCATTTGAATTTTAGCTTGTTCTGTTTATTTATATTTAAGACAGAGTGACAACTTCCAAGCTCCTTACATGCCTGAACAGAAACTACAAGTCTGTAAGTTTTAATAAACTCCATTGAAAACAGATTACTTTTATAAAAGAATAATGATTATAAAGAAAACTTTGTTGTTGGTGGTGGTGGTGTTTTTATTCATACATTTATTCTATCAGTTAGTCAGCATCTGCCAAGATTTATTGAACATCTACTATGCACTGAGTATCATTCTAAGTACCAAGGATATATCAATATATTTTTTAAAAACACACACACAAAAAAAGAAACAAAATCTTTGTCTTCCTGGAGCTTATGTTCTTGATGTGGACTCTAACACAGAGGCGTTTTATGTGTTACACATTTGAAAAAAGATCACTTTGGTTCTCTAGGAAGAATGGAAGAAGGAAGACCAGGCAGTTTTTCTACGGTATCTGCAGAAGACAAGCCTGAAGATTTCCTGTGTGTCCCATTGTATGGCAGTACTCCCGATGCCCATTTTGAAAGGCATTTGTGCTGCTTTTTGGCTAGAGTGGTAATGGCTTTGTGTGATTCCATTATTTCATCTCCCCACTGATGGAAAGCAGTATTTCGAAAGGACTGGCTAAAGTGGAACTGCAATCTGTGGGCCAGAAATGACCAGTGTTGGTGGTGCCTTTGAGACTCTTTGAAGCAAGAAGTTATGGTCACCTAGGCTGCATGGTAAATTCAACCCTTTGGTTACAGGAAAAATACATGGCTGATTACTCAGTCTACTCCAGTAAGATATTCCTTTCTCCTGATAACCTATCCTTCCATGGTTTTCCTTTTCTTCAATCCCTTCACCTTGCACACATACATACAGACAGTCTTTTAAGGGAAAATGAATGAAACTGAGGCCCTACAAAGAATGAATTCAGAACCATGACTATGTAACAGGAGTAGGCTCATCCAGTTCTTCTCAATGTGTTCAATATGTAGTCTAAGGATTATCCGTATCTGTACTAAGAGCACTGAAGAGGAAATAACTGTCCAGATTTCTGTGTATCTAACTTCTCCCCCCTATCCCGGGACTTCAAGAATCTAAATCTCCAGGAGTGAAGCCCAGAATCTTCATTTTCCACATTTTCATATCCATTATCTAAGGTTATTTTTGCTTCTTTTCACACACCATAAGAACTAACTCAATCAACTAAAGGGAAATCACACAACTTAAGTGTCTGCTCATTTCTCCACAATTAGCATTTGGTAGGAAGCAGGGAATATTACATGAAAGCTAACAGTACTTCACTGAGATTCAATGAGTGGTAGAATGTCATGGTGGTTAAGAGGCTTTGGAATGAGCCACTTCTGGGTTCAAATGCTAGTTTCAGTAATAACTTCCTATGTGATCATGACAAATTATATAATCTCCTTGAACCTTAGTTTTCTTCATCTGGAAAATGGAAATAATACCATGTTACATATTTATTGTTAGGATTAAATACAGCAACAAAAGGAAAGTCTTCAGAATAGATCTGACACATTCTAGGTACTTGATATGTGACAATGATTATGATGATTGTTCTATGATTTTCTTCTTCTCCTTCACCTTTGTTACTATTAGGACCTGAAGAGGATATTAGAGGAAAAAAAGATGAAAAGAGATTACTGGGAAAAATAAATTAAATAGTGAACATACCTGATATTGATGAGAATATATAGAATCAGGAATTTCCTAACAATGATATTGTAAATTTAAACTATAGCTGATACTGTGGACCTAAATCTGGCAATACCATATAGTGTTTAGGATTTTCCATGTACAACCACCAATATTATTTCTAAGTATATTTTTTAAGGTAACTCACATATGTTCAGAGATAGGTTCAATAATGTTTATTATAACCTGGATGTTAACTATCAAAATCAGAATTAATATGAAACACTTATCAAAAGAAGAATAAGCAAGTAAACTGTGGTATTGTCACTTTTACAATTGTCAACGGACTCCACTAAAAGATCACCATGACCCACCCCTCCTGTAGTTGAATGAGATGGATGTGCAGTTGACCCTTGAACAATGCAAGGGTGAGAGGCACCAATCCCCTGAGCAGTTGAAAATCCACGTGTAACTTTTGACTTTTCAAAAACTTAACTACAAATAACCTATTGTTGACTAAGTCTCACTGATAACATAAACAGTGAATCAACACAAATTTTGTATGGTATATGCTTTATATACTGTATTCTTACAATAGAGTAAGCTAGAGAAAGAAAATGTAATTAAGAAAACCATAAGGAAGAGAAGGGGCGCTGGGTGGCTCACTTAGTTAAGTGGCTGAGTCCTGGTTTCGGTCAGGTCGTGATCTTAGGGTCATGAGATGAAGCCCCACCTTAGGCTCCAAGCTCATTGTGGTCTGCTTGAGTTTCTCTCTCCCTCTCCCTTTGCCCCTCCCCCCTACTCACATTCTCTCTCTTTCTAAAATAAATAAATAAATCTTAAAGAAAAAAATCATAAGGAAGAGAAAATACATTTACAGTCCTTTGCAGAGTTTATTGAAAAAGATTCACATATAAGTGGACCCACACAGTTCAAACCTGTGTTGTTCAAGAGGCCACTGTATTGCTAATCGCAGCAAGACAAATCACGCTGTGCGAAACTGTGGGGTGTCAATTAGAAGACATGGAAGGGAATCCTATTTGATTTGGATCTGTTAGATGATCTGGGGGAGGGTTCAGGAAAACTCGGCTTTGTTTTAATTTGAAAGCTGTTGGAAAGCAGGAGTAATTCTATCATTTGCTATCTTAATAAATCTCAAGTAGGACAGAGACTAGCAAAAGACTGAAACTGTAATTGGTAAAGGAGCAGCAGTCACTCATACCAGCCAGAATAGTGGTATCTTTGGTGTTTTTGTAATTTGCACTGTATATTTATTGCTTCTTTCAGGGCCCAGGCAAACTCTTTGCCTTACTTCCTCACAGCCACAGTGCGTCTTTAATTGATGTTGAGGTTCTATGAAATTGTTAACATTTACGAGAAGGACCTCAGGCTTAGCTCTGAGTGCTAGGCCAGCTCCTAGATGTCTGCTTTTATCTTTCTTACATGAAATAAAATACAGAAGCTAAAAGAAAAGAGAAGTGCACATGTGAGCTTGTATTTATTATAGCTCCTCCCCCTCATAATTTTAACTCTTCTTGTGAAAATTCCGTGTCCTGGTGCCCTATCACTCTGCTATAGTTCTTTGGCCCCAATCTTGCTGATTTTAATTAATTTCAAATAACTTTGATTTTTGGTTTCTTTTCTCTCATGTTTGATATAAAAATTTGCTTTGATGTTTAATGTTTCAGTTTAAGCTAGTTAATATATAGCACTGACTTCGGGTGGCAGGTTAGCAATAATGGGATGACTGTTTTTATTCAAAATTAATTTGAGAGACACCATAGATCTATCTTGGGTACTTTGATTTGGTTGTATAATGAATATCTTAGCAGATGGTAAGAAATTTTTGACTTAATTGGACCTATTAAGAATAATTAAATGACTTTGACTTTGAAAATGATATTGCTCTTGTCTTCAGTAGTTCTCATAAAGCATATAAACTAATTGATTAATAAGGAAGACAGGCCAACTGCACATACAGTCTGACAATCCATGAATGTCTATGTCTGTGCCTTAAATTTTACACACACACATGCACGCACACACACACTATTTTTCCAAATTTGAGATAATTGTTAAATACACTGAATTGTTACAAGTATTAGAAAATATCAAAGGAGACAGAGACCTAGTATGGTATAATCTAAAATTACTTCTTACTGTGCATTTTATTTGCTAACCTTCTAGCATCTAACTGCTAGATACATAAATAATGTCAAGTCTAAAGTGAATTAAAACTGCATAGCGCACACAGCTGTGATTTATTCACTAACACTTATACTGTGAAAATTATTAATAAGATGTTTTCTTTTTGTATTTTCAAATACATAGCATTCTCCTTTATCTGTTCAATTTTCTCAGGAGTACCTGAGTGTTTGCTACAGAAGGAACACACATCATAAGAAGATCAAGGTAACATACAACTTCAGGATAAAAAAAATTAACATGGATATTTCCATTCCAAACAAGGTAGTTTCTCCTCAAAAAAAATAGTGACGATTTGTTTCTCATTTTACTGTTAAAAGCTTGCTCTCAACTTTTGTCCAATTTGGCAAGCACTAGTTGCACGTGACATTTACAAACCTGAAATATTCCCAGTGAAATTAATATGTGCTTTTAAGTGTAAAATACAAAATTTGAAATATCTAATAAGAAAAATTATATTAAATACATCATTAATCATTTCTTATTTGATTATATTCTGAAATGTTCACTTGGGTGTTTACTGGATTAAATAAAATATATTGTTAAAATATAATTTACCTAATTATTCATGTATCCATTAAATATAAAATTATATCTAGGTCTCATTATATTTTTATTCGACAGCACTTGTCCGGACTGCAGATAACTTTTATAAGGTACAGATGGAGAAAGGAAAGTAAAAGGAACTTTAGAACTTGATGGAGCAGGGATGGATGCCTTCTCTGTTGGTAGGACTGTTAAATACACTTTAGAGAAAGTGTATTTAAAAGAGAAAGAAGAAGTGAGAAGGAGAAATGGAATAGCAGGGTTTAGGGATAACACGTGAATAAACACACAAAGGAATACCTATATCTGTCCCTACTAACATTTAAATTCTCTATTAAGAAGAGAATGAGGTGTGAAGGACATGGTGGGAGAAGAGAAGCGATCCAATTGTTTAAATTATAAGGTCTGGCTCACCTAGCACTTTGTTAGTTTTATTTGTACAAGCCTAAATTGCTGCTGGAGGCTTATGAAAGCACATTTGATTGGCTAGGAATCATGTACAGAAAGAGCATCTCCTCTGTATAGCTGTTTTGTTAATTAACTTTATTGTGATATAATTCAAATAAAATAATACAATTCACCTCTTTAAAAGTGTACAATTCAATGATTTTCAGTATATTTTCAGATATCAGAATTATGGTCAATTTCAGAACATTCCCATAACTTCAAGAAGAAATCCTGTATTTTTTAGCTATTCCCTTCCTATACATGGCTGGATTTGGTTGTTAGTATTTTGTTGAGGATTTTTGAAGCCGTAGTATAAGATATACTGGCTTGCGGTTTTCTTGTGACATCTCTGGTTTTGGTAAGAGAGTAACAACAGCTTCAAAAAATGAGTTAGAAAGTGTATCTTCCTCTTCTACTTTTTAAGAGTTTCTGAAGAGTTAGTATTCATTCTTCTTTGAATGCTTCTTAGAATTTATTGGTGAGGATACCTGGACCTGAGCATTTTATTATATGTAGTTTTGATTACTGTTTTAATTATTTCACAAGTTCTAACTCTACGTGTCTATTTCTTCTTGAGTTGGGTTTTGGTAGTTTCAAGTTACATGTTTATTTCATCTAAATTACCTAATTTGGGGGGATACAATTGTTCATGTTCCTTTATGACCGTTTTTACTTCCAAGGTCAGTAATAATGCTCCTTCTTCTACTTCTATGAGTCTACTCTTTTTTTCTCTTAGTTGTTAGAGCTACAGGTTAGTCAATTTTCTTGTTTTTTTTCAAGGAATCAAATTTTTTGTTTTTTGTGGATATTCCTCTATTATTTTTATTTTCTTTATTTCATTATTTTCCACTCTAACCTTTATTACTTCCTTCTTAATGCACTTCAGTTCCCTCTTTTTCCAGTTTCTTAAGAGGTAGTTTTAATTGTCTAATTTGGATGTTTTTATGTCTTTTTCTTGTCATAATGCTCTGGCTTGAAATTCCAGTACAATATGAAAAGCAGTGGTAAAAGCAACATCTTTGTCTTGTTTCTTATTTTAGGGGAATATTTTCATTCTTTTACCATTTAGTTTGCTAGCTGTGGGTTTTCCATACGTACTTTTCATCATATTGAGGAAGTTCCCTTCTATTTCCAGTTTCTGAGTGTTTCTTTTATGAAAAAATGTTGGCTTTTGCCAAATGCCTTTTCTATATCAATTAGGATATATATATCACATTAATAGAATATACATATATATAATTATATATATCACATTAATAGGATTATATAATATAATATGTATTAATTATATATATAATTCTACATGATTATAGGATGTGATATATTACCTTGATTGATTTTCTATCACATGGGATATATATTATATATGATATATAAACTATACAATATATATAGCTATATAAATATATATAATACTTATATTTATATTATATATATATGTATATAATTCTATTAATGTGATATATTACATTGATTGATTTTCCTGTGTAGAACCAGTCATGAATTCCTGTGATAAACCCTTACTGGCCATGGTGAATAATCCTTTTAATATGCTGTAGGATATGGTTTGTTAATATTTTTCTGAAGATGTTTGGCATTTTGGTCTATAGTTTCTGTTCTTGTGGTCTCTTTGTCTGGCTTTCACATCAGGGTAATACAGACCTTGTTGAACGAGTGAGGATGTGTTCTATTCTATTTTTAGGAAGAGTTTGGTAGGAATTTGGTGTTAATTCTTTATTAAATATTGGGTAGAATTCATTGGTGAAGCCATCTGACGTGGCACTTTTCATTACTTAGAGGTGATAAGGACTATTTTAAAGTCTTTTTTCTGGTAAATATGACATCGGTCACTTACATAGGCAATTTGTGTTGCCTGCTCTTTTTTTCTGATCAATGTGTCTTATTCACTGGTTTCTTGGCAACCCTCAAATTTTTGTTCAAAACAGGACATTTTAGAAAGTCTATTGTAACAACTCTCTGGGGACTGCTCTCTGCACTCCCCACCAGGGCTTGCTATCATTTTTCTTGCTTATATCATGACTGGGTGGACTTAATGAAATCTTGTCCATTACTCAAAATGTTAAGCCTTTGGATAAGCTTCTAGTCTCCTTTCGAATATCCCTGGTAAGTATCATGGTAAATGTCGATAGGGCTCACTCTCTCTTTCACTGATCCCATTTGGCTCTTAAACTCTACTAATCTCCACTAATTGTTTCAGCAATTCTGGGGCATCAATTGCTTTACAAACTAATCCAGTCAAATTTTGGCTTTTTCTGAGGTCTGTGGTTGTTACTATTTGGACTCCAGCATTGCTCCCTATCATTGCTAGCCTTTGGTAGTGTCAGTGTTGCGGAATTTGGCCATTCTAATAGCTGTGCAGTGGTACCTCACTGTTCTTTTATTTCACGATTCTGTAATGACATATGATGTTGAGAATGTTTTCATATGCTTATTTGGAATCTGTACATATCCTTTAGTGAGGTGCCTGCTCAAATCTTTTCTCATTTTTAATCAGGCTGTTTTCTTATTTTTGCGTTTGAGTTCTTTGTATATTTTGGATAAAAAGAGTCCGTTATCAGGTATGATTTGCAAGTATTTCCTCCCAGTCAGTGGCTTGTCTTCTCATTCTCCTAACAGTGTTTTCCATAGAGCATAAGTTTATTTTTTAATAAAATGGCTGTTTTTTAAAAATAATTTTCAGCGCTTTCTCTGGTAAGTGCGTCAGTGGAGCTCCTTATGCTGTCATGCCAGAAACTGATATCTGAGATAGTCTATCTCATGAAATTAATGACTATGAAAATAGTAAACTATAAACTATTCTACAGCAGAAGAAAATCTACTAGTAGTAAGTACTTAGATATTTTATTGCATGTCCACATATTTCAATGCTTAGGGAATATAAAATTATCTGTAGAAAAGTTAAGATTAGATCCTTCTATATTCTAAACCCACATTAGTATCTGGGAAAAGCAACGAGAAACTTAAACAAAGAATATCAAGGCTTACTCAGGCATGCAAAATTAATGAGAAGTAAATGTACTGAAACATTTGGGCAGTCATCAGCACACTGCACTTCATTGTGAACCAAGCATAAAAAGAATAGGTTGCGTAAATAATATCAAATGCTCTAATACATACAAGACATGTATAAATAGTTACCAAAGACTATCTATATCTATACAATCTATCTGAGTAAATAAATTTTCTCTCTTTTTTCCTTCCAAGCTTTTATTTAAATTCCAATAACTTAACACACAGTGTAATATCAGTTTCAGGTGTACAATATAGTGATTCACCATTTTCATATAGCACCTGGTGCTCATCATAAGTGTGCTCCTTAATTCCATGACCTGTTTAACCCATCACCCCGACCTTCCCCTCTGGAAATCATTAGTTTGTTCTCTATAGTTAAGAGTCTGTTTCTTGGTTTGCCTCTTTTTTCCATGTTCATTTGTTTCTTAATTAATTTAATTTCCACATATGAGTGAAATCATGTGGTATTTGTCTTTCTCTGACTACTTATTTTGCTTAGCATTATACGCTCTAGTTCTATCCACAACATTACAAATGACAAGGTTTCATTCCTTTTAATGGTTGAATAATATTCTATATATATATATATAGTTAATATTATATATATATATAGTTAATATTATATATATATATATATATATATATAGTCAACTCTTCTTTATCTATTCATCAGTCAATGGACATCTGGGCTCTTTCCATAGTTTGGCTATTGTGGACATTGCTGCTATAAAATTTGGGGTGCAAGTGCCCCTTCAGATCACTATGTTTATATCTTTTGGATAAATACCTAGTAATGCAATGGCTGGGTTGTATGGTAGTTTTATTTTTAACTTTTTGAGGAACCTCCATACTGTTTTCCAGATTGGCTGTACCAGTTTGCATTCCCACCAATGGTGTAAGAGGGTTCCCCTTTCTCCTCATGCTTGTCAACATCTGTTGTTTCTTGTGTTGATTTCAGTCATTCTGACTGGTGTGAGTGATACTTAATTGTAGTTTTGATTTGTATTTCCCTGATGATGAGTGATGTTGATCATCTTTTCATGTGTTGAACAGATTTTCTCTTAATGGTGAAATGACTTAGCATCTCTTTCTTCTTTCTCTTCAAAACATATTTAGAAATTTCTTTAAATAGGGTTATCTTTAGTAAACACTTGAAATACACCATAGTCATAATTATCCAAGCATAGATCCATAGATAGGGTTTCCAATTTGTGGAATTAAAAAAAAAACACAAACACTTTTATTTGACAGAGAGAGAGTGAGTGAGAGAGAGAGCACAAGCAGGGGGACTGGCAGGCAGAAGGAAAGGGAGAAGCAGGCTCCCAACTCAGCAGGGAGCCCGATGCGGGGCTCAATCCCAGGAACCTGGGATCATGACCTGAGCCAAAGGCAGACGGTTAGCCGACTAAGCCACCCAGGCGCCCCAATCCAATTTGTGTAATTAACTGTGCCCATCTGCCAGTAAGAAAGGCATGTCTAAGGGCATTTATTTAATAGCAGATATAATATTAGGTGGTTATTAGCATAGGGCAAAGAAAAAAAAAGCAAACTATTTCCACTTTTTTCTTTCCAAAGTAAACCTGCTAATAATTTCTTATATAAAAACATAGAGAATGACATTAAAACTGTAAACTTATTTAAAAAAAAGTTCTGTTCCTTCATTTAACTCAATGTCATATTACATCTAATTGATACATTTTTAATGATTTCCTTTTTAAAATTATTGTTAGTAGTTGGAACATATCTACTTTAAGAATTTCTTCTATTTTTTTGTTTGGATGAATATCATATTCAATTATTTCTTGTCAGTTTTTGCCATCAAGTACTACTGTAGCAATTAATATATATGTATTTGTGCATATACACATTATTTTAATTGATTATATTATTAATATTATAATTTAATATTATTAATTCAATTGTTTGCTGTTATTAGATTTCACATGACTTAAGATGCTAGTTTGTATTTCGTTACATTTTTTTCAAATTATCCCATGTTGTTGGTAAATTAGGAAAATTCCAATTTATTGTTATTATGAACACTGTTGCAATAAATTTCTTGTAGATCTTTTCAGTCACATAATTGTTTCCTTAGGATATATTTCTGAAGTGCTATTTCTTGCTCATTTTTAAGGCTTTTGCAACTCATTACCAAATTGACTTCCAAAAAGGTCACACCAATTTATACTCTCATATTAACACAATGTGAAGAAGACACTTTTTATGCTTTTAATTGGGAGGTTAATTGGCAGATGCTTTCTATAGTTTAAGGAAAAGGAAAGTAGCCAGTAATTCTAAATTAAAGCAAAAATATGTATTATAGCTTATATATGATTATATAGGATTTTCTTCCTATAAACCAGGATGTGGAGATTAGAAATAAGCCCAAAGTCATATAGTCCCACTCCTTTATTTTTTCTTATGAGAAGGGTAAATTGATAAAAGGACTCACTACAGAAAAGAAAATGTTTATAATATTCTGTAATTTAAGTTGTTCAGTGGGTAAAATGTTTCAGTTACTCAAGGTGAATAAGCTCTAAAGATGTACTGTACAACATAGCATCTATGGTTAATGACACTGTATTGTACACTTAAAAATTTGTTATGAGGGTAGATCTCATGTTAAGTGTTGTTACTGCAATAAAATAAAATAAAATAAAATAAAATAAAATAAAATAAATATGGGAATAAATAAAATAATATGGGAATATTATAAATAAATAAATAATAAAATGGGAATAATAAATAAATAAATAAATAAAGGAATGCCAATGCATGCTCAGTGAAACTTTTATGTACATACTACTGATTCCTTTGAAATAACATACATTTATGCCAAGTTGTGTCTCTGAGTCCTTATACATATTCTGATCTTTGACAAACTGATGGATTACTTGAGGCAGATTAGACAAATAGATTCATCAGGACAAAAGATCATTAATAGGTTTTACCACTACTCATGACACCACAATATAATTTCCTCAAGATTAAGCTAAGTTTTAGCAATTGCTGCCTTGCCATATCTGGTTTAAGTGATCTGTTTAAATTTCATCTTATATTCAATGTAGTAATTTGCATTTCTTCAGTTTATTTTTATACATACACTATATATTTGTATTCTAATGTAAAACTAACATGCAAAACACAAAATCAATGTATTAGAAATATATCAACTGATGATATTTTATTTTTATTTATTATTATTTTCTACGGGGGGGGCAAGTTGGGGCAAGGGCCAGAGGAAGAGGGAGGGAGAGAATCTTAAGCAGGCTCCATGCTCAGCACAGAGCCCAACGTGGGGCTCCATCTCAGGAACGTGAGAACATGGATGACCTCAGCCCAAATCAAGAGTCGGAGACTTAACCAACTGAACCATGCAGGTGCACCATCAACCGATTTTATTTTAATAAATAATTTTCCTATGTTCAAAACTCTAAGTTAAAAACAATGCACTTCACCATATTATAGAGGTCAAGAGGCTGAGCTCTGGAAATCTATCTTTGTGATTTAGACGAAGTCATCAATTCAATCTGTGGTAAATTGGGGTATGTATATGTATAGGTATGCATGTGTGTTTAAGTATAAAATCTGGATAGCAACTGAGACTTATATACACATCTCATACATGTGTGTGTGGATATATATGTACCTGTTGCTATCAAGATTTAATGAAACGATATTTGTCACGATGAATGCCTGGTATAGAACAAGCATTCAAAAATGCTAGTTATCATTTTCATGAATATTTTCTGCATATCCTTTATTATAAAATAATTTATCATAAATTATAAAAAATGTTATATTTAACATTCTATATAACATATATTTTTAAAAATGTTATATAACATTTTGTAATAGAAGTATTATATTCCTTATCATCTTGATGAGTTATACTAGAGATATCAATTCTTACTTGTATTTGCTATTATGAATATTAAATAAAATCAAAAGGAGATTTATTTAAACATGGCAAATTTTAGCTCTCTTTCTAAATGTAAGGGAAAACCTTTTGTCAAATACTGCATTTCTATAAATAGTTTAAAACCTTTTTTTTTTTTACCAAGAAAGGGAGTTAAAGGGATTCAATATATTTGAGAAAAGAAAATAAGAGCTAAGAAAATGTGGCACAGAATGGCTGTGACATGTATATTATCTTACCTGGAATCATTTCATTATGAGGTCTAAAAAAATAGCTGTTCTTTGGGACTCAGTGAATATAGCTCTAATTTCAGCTTCTAATTTCAGGTTCTCATATATAATTACTCTCTCTATGAGTGTAGAGTGGAGGGTTTTCTGTTACCTTGGGTATGAGCTTTAATTTAAATCCTCAGATTTCCAAAATTCTAATTTAAACTGCAGAGCAGCACAGCTATGATCAGATTGTTCTCTTGCAAATGGGGTTTATAATTTGCGAATCCCAAATGAAACAAATCATTTAGCAGAACTCAAAGAAGCCAGTTAGTCTATGCTTTAATTTTTTTTTCTTTTACAAAATGAAAGTAAAGAAAAGCTTAAATACTATTCTGAGAACCTAATCAAGAAGAACTACGAGTTACTCTAGCCCAATGGCAATTTAAATCCAATCCTTTGGAGAAATATTAATAAGTTAAGTTAAAGAAATGGCAAATTGGGACAGTCTGAAAACTTTAGTATCATGTAGCTGATTTTTCATGGTTTATATTGAAGAGAAAGGACCTTTCTTTTATAGATTATATCACGCAACTTTGATGGCAATGCTACTGTAGTAGGAAAGAATTCTCCATTCCCCATATGCAATTCTCAAGGATATCTAAAATGCCAGATATCAAAAATTACTAGTTATTTGCAACTGTCTTCTCTCTTCTCTATTTTGCATTTCCCCAAAAGCCACTGAACTGGCCCTAAAACTGGTGAGAAGAACAATCTACCCAGATACAGAAAGCCAGGAAAAATGTCTTTATAAGCAGAAAGTGAGTTCAGAAGTGTGAAAAAAGAAAGCAAGGTCAAAATTAAACCAGGAAGCAGTTTGCAAGTCCTTTTAAGAGTCAGGTTGGAGCATTCCTACCCAGGTGGGCTTTCAGTAGAAGTGAGCTGACATAAAGATGTCGAGATAAACATACTGCCGTAATCCTAGCTCACCTCCCTTGGTGATATAGTTCAAGACTTCAATATTGATAATGGAAAGTTGTTGCACAAATTGAATCTTTTTGAAGATGAATAGTTGTTATCACAAATATCACTCCGGTCTGTACAAAATCTACTACATCCTCAACTGCTTCAAGTGCTAGAAATTTCTAAAGTAGTAGCACAAATTTTGAAAATATTAGAAAAAGTATTCATTTCAGTCATTTAAAATTATAAAGCAAACCGTAAAATTATAAGTAGTACGAAGGGGAAAAGTAAGAATTTGAGTGGTATAAGCATGCTAAAAAGTAGCTATGCATGAACAGAAAGAGAATTTTTAATAAGATTTTTCTTGATTATCTTACTGTGAATATGCCCAAGAAATGACTCTCGAGTTACAAATATTGTAGAAACAGAGTCAGATTAAGTTTTTAACCTGCATACTTTTCCATGGAGCCTGGAGCTATCAGACTATCTTGTGGTTCCTTTTGGTGTCGTTCATAACTAACTTTAATTGATAAAATGGCATTGTAGGTCCAAGATGTGTTTCAGCATGTACAAATGGGAAACAATACCACCACCACCACCAACAAACCCAGAAAGTATTATGGGTCCAGTTCTATTTTAGTAAGAACTGGAATGATTCTGCCAGTTTAAAGATAGTTGGTTACTCTAGGTAAACAATCAAATTAAATACTTGAGTAAGTTTGACAATCAATGAAGACAAACATGTATCGAGCCCATCAAGGCAGGCCTTGAAAGCTTAATTAATTATGTAAGTGTTGACATCTAAGTGAAGTAAGATCTGTGGGTAAGTGAGACAAAAGCAAGAATCATAAAATATGGAGTGTGGTGGGAAATTTCTACCAAATCTATGTTAATGGAAAATTTTAAACAGGTGTAAATCTCTAAAAAAGGATTAGTAGAATTTATGAAAGTGATATAGGTCACACTTACCATGCCAGCCTGTAATACTACGTTATTCTTAGGGGATATGAAAAAAAAGTGGGTAGAGGATAGTGAAATAGGCAGACTGCCTTGTTACAGGAGAAGACAAATTCAAGATGTCATATTTCTGTGGCTATTACGTACTTTGAGAAATCTGATTTTCTTTAGGAATTTCAGTCTTGTGTGTATGAGAAATGTTACATATTTGAATCTCCTGGGGCTGATAGGGTGAAAGATACAGAAAAACAGACAACCTACAAGAAGTTTAATATGTATGGATTGTAGATGGGATAGTCTTATACCTTATATTTTCATTTTATCTATGTTATATGTACATTGCATGAAGCCTTTTACAGAAAATTTCTCTTAGAATTCAGAATGAAGCAAAAACAAACAAACAAGCAAAAATTATATCTGACCAAAAAAATCAATGTTCTTACTTTTGGATATCAAATCTAAAGCACATGCTTTGTATTTCTTACTCTACTCTGACTCCTTACTCTAAATTGCTCTACCCTTTCCCTTTCCTTCCTGAACCATTTAGTTTATTCTTTCCTTAATTTTATTGTATATTGATTTACTAATTTAAAGTGACAAAAAATTGGGGCGCCTGGGTGGTTCAGTTGTTAAGCGTCTGCCTTCGGCTCAGGGCGTGATCCCAGCTTTCTGGGATCAAGCCCTGCATCAGGCTCCTCTGCTGGGAGCCTGCTTCTTCCTCTCCCACTCCCCCTGCTTGTGTTCCCTCTCTCGCTGCCTGTCTCTCTGTCTCTGTCAAATAAACAAAATAAAATCTTTTTAAAAATAAATAAATAAATAAAATTGACAAAAAATTATTTTAAGTAGGGTGTATTTATAAAATACAGCACAGTTAAATAGCAAACAAGAGCTATTTCTAAATTAAAAATAAAGACACTACATAGGGATTACACGCAATATTTGAACACATTCAAGTTGTAAGTGTGCATATTCCCAAAGGTTAAAATAGTAGCAGAAGTTCATCCTATATATATATTTTTTAATTGGTAGACTTGCCCATGGATGATGTCTTTGAATTATTGTTACGTTTAATCAAAGCTATTCTAAATTATTCCACTACACATATAGTATGTAATTAAGTACTCTTGTGAATCAGCTTGGTTGGGAATATTCCTTATAATATTTTATGCAATATGAGGACCTTCGCATTAGCAATAATGGAGAAGAAATGATTATTTATATTTAGTCATGATGGGGCCTTTCGTCAAGCTGTAGCAATTTCTTAATCTAATTCAAATTTCAATCACTTGTTTCCAAATTATTAAGTCAATTGATTGAACACTGACAAAAAGAATCAGAGCAAAGAAAAACTAAAGATGGGCATTTTCCAATTGTCCAAGTATTTACATTTTCATTAGTATGATTGGTTCTATTTACTACTAAAATATTAGTGCTGCTTTTTCAAAATACTCCATGACAGACATCCAAATTAAAAATATACACAATTCATGACAATCAAAGACATCCAAGCCTTTAATAAGCCATACCATTAGACCTTAGAACCAGTAGCCTAAAAAAGATACAGCTTTCCTTAAAGAGAGAGGGGGAAATTACTCCTGCTTTTAGTAGACAGTGCCTCCCTGGGGAATTACCATGATGCATACTTATTTACCGAAACAGCAGTTTGGATTCATTTTCCTTCATTTCTACTTTTTCTCTAACCCTAATAAATATAACATATGAAGTCTGGGCCACTATGGAAATATGCATGAGAAATTAAGAAAAGTAATGAGTAAATGCATTGGCCCAGAAAATTCAGCTCTAGGAGTCTATTGTTCCCTTCTTTGATGATTCTCACCTCAGGGTTAATCCCTTCCCTTAATTCATGATTCTGTTGATGTCATAGACTGGAGATAGAATCCCACCCAGGAAGTGTGATCTCTGCCTCAAATATCAACCAACACACCTCTTCACATCTCCATGGGATATTATTGCTACTTAGGGAGAATTCCAAACATTATCTATGAAAGCTCCATGTCATGAAGGCTGCAGCAGATGTGAAAGACGCTAAAATTCAAAGTTTCAGTCTTCTGTAATCCTATTATTGTAAATAAAGTTAATTAATTCTTACAATAAATTCTGGCAAATGAGAATACTAACAAGAACAAGGAGGAGAAAGAGAAGAATGATTTAGAAAACACTCTCCTCATGATGATGTTTTCATCACTACTCACTTCAGTTTAAATAAAAATGTAAAAAGTGTCCTAACAAAATTTGCCACCACTAAAATGTGGTGACAAAGACAAGTGAGTGAATTTGTCACTTCTACCACAATATACTAAGTGAATTTTGATTGGGATTAAATTAAATGGATAGATCAATTTATGTATATACGATTATAATAAAGTTTTCCAATCCAGAAATACGATAAAATGTGCCAACTGTTTAGATCTTCTACACTCAATTTCTCTAATGTATTGCAATTTTCTATACAGAGGTCTTACACATATTTTGTTAGATCTGTTAGATTTATTTATGTTGTTAGATTTCAGTGTTTGATATTTTGATGCTACAAAATACATTCGGTTTGTAAATTGAGTATGCCAAATCATTGTTTTTGTTAACTAGAAATACAATGTTTTTCTATTGACCTTGTATCTGCCCCCCCCCAAATAAACCAATTACAATGCAAAGGATATTTTACATCTACTTCTATAATATATGTGACTTTATTTCTCTAGTATTCCTCATTGCACTGACTATGGCATCTGAAATACTGTTGAATTGCAGTAATAGTGAGCACAGATTCTGTTGTCTCCTTACTGAATTAAAGGAATAACACATTCAACATTTTATTACTTACTATTTTTTATTGTTTTTGTTTTTTACTGCATGTAAATATCTTTAATTAGGCTAATGAAGTTGTCTTCTAATCCTGGTTTGTAATTTTTTAAAGGATAATTGGATAATGGGTTTAATTAAGTGCTTGCTTTACATCTCTTCATGATCATATGATTTATATATCACATTCTGATATATTGATTTATTGATTTTACATGTGAAACAAACTTGCAGTTACTGAAATTAACCTATCTTCAGTCACATACCTTCATTTTTTTGTACTACTGAATAGAGTTTGCTTATGTTGGTTTAGGATTTCTAAATTTACATACCTGAGAAAGAGTTGCTTCTAATTTTTCTTTATTTGTAATGTCCTTGTAAGGTTATAGTCTCAAGATTAGCTGGCCTCACATAATGTATAAACTTGTTAAATCTGCCTTCCCATAATATATAAACTTCTTATATCACTATGTTGTATATCTGAAAATAATGTAACATTGTATGTCAACTATATTTAATTTTAAAAGAAGAGGGGGAAATATTAGTTGGTCTCATAAAGTGAGTTGGGAATATTTTATCCTTTTGTAATATGTATAAAATATAGAATTATTGTAATTTCTTTCTTGAATTTGGTAGAGCTCATTAGTAAAAACCATAATCTCAGTTTATTTGTTTTTGATATTTTAAGTTCTACATTCAAACTGACAGAAAAAAATTCCAATTTTTCATTTTATTTGTAATTTTGTTAATGGTGCTTTGTGTTTTAGAATTCTTTTTCCATTTCACATATGTATTTATCATTTTATAGTTATTCATAATATATCCTTTATTCTCTTTTTAAAGTCTATAGCATATATTTTTATTTACAGTAATTTTCCTTCTATGCCTCCTGTCTCATGTACATGGGATCTTACTCTATCATCATTCTCAACATTTATCAATATACTTTATTTGTTTACTTAAATTAACTTTGGTGTTCTTGGGTTTCATACAATAATGTTAACTACCTGAACCAAAATGTTTCCATTCAAGTTCCAAAAGTCAAAGAGATCAAACGGATGTACACAAATCCACAAAGCACCATACCTGCATCCTAAAAACAGATGTAGAATATTAAAAATATATATAAGTGACCCATATCTAGGGCAATAAACCATAAAATCCAGTAGGTCCTGGAGCCCAGATAATAGAAAGAGTAGGACAGAAGATTCAAAGTATATGCAGAATAGAAGAAATGTGTTCAGGAAACATGGATGGGAGAGCATAGATGAGCTCTCCCTAAGAAGAATAAAATTACACACAGAATTGGTAATATTGAGAACAGGGATGACATCTGAAAGATCAACATTTTGGCTATGGGGTCATTAGGAGAAAGGCATCTGGAAGACTATATGAGCCCGGGGTTGCCTCAGAGAGGTGTCTTTTTAAAGAAGGTGACAACTTGGAAGAAGGAGGTGCCCCCTCCAGATTTGGTGGAGAGGAAAATTAAACAAATCAAGGAAAGCCAAAGGACTTGAAGAAACAAAGAAAATTAAGAAATTAGGAGACAAATCAAAGAACACCTCCCACATTGTGAATAAACCTAATTAACCATTTCAAAAGATCAAATATTTTCAATATTTAACTGTTATTTTTACTTCAGGAACAAATATTATAAGAACTGAACAGAAAATGAAAGGACATAGCCATTCAGGAAGGGACAGTGACATTATTTCCTGGTTTAGCCCCATCACTCACTCACCCAACATAGCTGATACATTGTGGAGACTGAGTAAATATTTATTTATTAAAGACAGGTTGATTAAAAAATTGGTAATAGTTTACTTAAACAAAGTATGTAATATAAAATATCTGGAATAAAGTCAAGAGCTACTTTTAGGATTCACTGAAGAAATGAAAATTCTTTAAAACCACTGAAAGATCAGACTTGAGGAAAGTATATCATTCAGGACACATATATGTTTGAAACTTTTTTATATAATGATCAATTTAAGCAGTTTTTTAAAATCATTACATTAAAAAATGATCGATATATAATGAAAAGTTAATAATTAATTTTCTCATAAACCCTTAATAAGAATTGAAACACAATGTTAAGAAAGCAGTAGATGAATCAAATTATGAATTATTTGAGACATCTCAAGACCATCCATCAGACCATTGTGGAATTTTTATGATGCTTTTCGCAGGCTCTGAAATTTTTTACTTATGTCAAATTTATAATTTAAAAGTTGTAAAAGCTATACTGATTTTAAAAACTTTGAATTAGTTGATTTTCCTTCTTATCTTTATACATAGTTTACCATAATAAGTACAACCATGTGCCAAACATATTTACACACAAAAAATCATATTCAAAATTAAAATTTAATTCTTTGGGAAAAATATTTATCTTAGAAAGAGTAGAATTCAAGATATATTGTATATAAATACATTGTACAAGGAACCAAGGAACTTCCTATTTTAATGCATTTCAACTTCCCTAAGCACCATTCGCCACCCACTGAATGGAAATAACTTTTACACTAATATGTTCTAAATTATATATTTCAAAATAACATGTTATATATTACAAGCTATGGAAAGCAGAACTAAAAGTGGATGAGACATGAGAGGACAAAGAAAAAGTTCCACACCTCTTATGCAAAAAAAGCAGTTGTTATAATCTTAGTATATATATTTACGTAGGTATCAAGTCACAAGCCCCAAAGCACAAAGGTTATATGAGTTAAGGAGAATTTTAAAAATGAAGAAAGTGGGAAGATAAGATAGAAAAATATACCAGCTTTTACTGCCTAACTGCCAACCATAAGCTTTCAGCAGCACGGAACACTAAGAAGTTTATTTCAAAAGTGTGCGCGGCTGGATAGTGGCAGGGTAACCTTGCTAATGCAGTCTTCATTCTGGGCCCTGGACTGAAGAAACAGCAGGTAATCCTGGGAGGCATTTCTCATGGTGATAACACAGATACAAAGTACCTGAGTACATGCTCCATTGTCCTAACAATTTCAATAATTTCAACAAAAAAATTCACTTAAACCTGCATTAAATTTATTTTATTATGCGTATGTGTTGGACTGCATCAAATTATTTTTCTGCACAATTAAGTTTGTTAAATGATTATTCTGCTGATTCATTTTTTACCATTTCATCTCTCTCCAGTCATGTACAAACTCAGATTCAATATGCTATAGTAATTATTTTTATATATTGCTGGTTTCCATTTGCTAATATTTTAATAATTTTGGGGTCTTATCTCTTACATGAGATTGGCTTAAAGATTTCTTTTTCTCTACAATTCTTTGTGGAGTTTGGTATCAAGGTTATTCAATCTTCATATAATACATTGGGAATATTTAAATAACATAGCACTCTAATCTATCGAAGGTAATAGGGATATACAAAATGACGTGTCAAAGTTATTGACCTAAAGATATCTTTTGATTCCAAATTTTTTTCTAATACTATCCATAAGATTTATATAAAGTAAACCAGTATTAAAAATTTAAGAACATTTATTTTATCTGTAAGTGTGTCTCACATTAAACAGCAGAAAAGGCAACAAACACACATTTATAATGTGGCAAAGCTACAGACAAGGTTGAGTAGGTGTATCATGACGTCTTTTCCATGTGCGCCTAACCCTGGTCCCTGAAACGACAGCCTAGCTTTGGATTCTGCCTGTCAGCATTTCTAGCTCTTGCTTTCTTCATCAAGATGTCATTCGATTCCACTAATAAAATCTATATGTTGATTAATAACTCACTTCCACAATAGAACTACAATCTGTTTCCTCCTATCCTCCTGATTTTCTAGTTTTTCATTTAGGATTCAAGATTTGTGTGTGTGTGTGTGTGTGTGTGTGTGTGTGTGTGTGTATTCATATCATGTATGTTTTTATATAGTATCTATGGATGTATACATGTAAAAATATACATATAACCAAAGAACTCCAGTAAGGCATTCCCATATGGACATCTCAGTAAAAGTTACTCTACAGGTACAAATAGCACTGGTCACAGTTTCCCTGGACAGGACAGAGGGATTAACTGCAAAGGGTCACAAGTAAACTTCCTGGTGAATAAAAATGTTCTGTATCTTGATAAGCATTGTCATTACATGGGTTTAGAAACTCATCAAAACTCATTAAACTGCAAACAAAATACAGTTTATTGTTTATAAGTTATGCTTCAATAAAATTGATTAAAAATGGAATTTATTCTCTTGGAGTTTACTAGCTAGTAATTAACCAGAAGTGCTAGTTAATTTAGTGGCAATATTTTTTGAGGGGTACAGCATGTGATGAAAGGTATTTAAGAAAGTATATTGATTAAAGGTGACTTTTTCACACTAATTATTATTATAGGACTTCTCTAGGTAGTATCAATTAATAAATTTTATTTGGCCAAATTTACATACATTCAGGGCATTTGATAACAATTGAATTCAACAAAATTAACTTGAGGAGTATGTTATGAAAGTTGGAGGTAGCTTGTCAGACACACATTATATTAGGGGGAAAAAAAGCTAATTGGTCACACTGAAACAAAAAAATTGTACAGAAAAAACAAATACTCTCTGGGACGCCTGGATGGCTCAGTCGATTAAGTTTCTGCCCTCATCTCAGGTCCTGATTCCAGAGTCTAGGAATCAGATACCACAATGGGCTCCTTGCTCAGCAGGGAGCCTGCTTTTCCTGCCTGCTGCTCCCCCTGCTTAAGCGTGCTTTCACTCTCTCTCTCACAAATAAATAAAATCTTAAAAAAAAAAAAAAAGAAAAGAAAAGAAAGAAAGAAAAAACAAATACCCTCTAAATTACAATCTCATCTCATTTGTCTGGCCCTCTGCAGAAATTAACTTTCAAAACTACTTACCATCCACCAAATTAAATAACAGCATTCTATGTTTATATCTATCATTAAAATAAACCAATGGCTTTAGATCATATATTCAAATTTATATATGATTAAAACAGACTGTATAAACACTATTATCTTTGAAATTTAAAGTGAATATGAATACCTTTTAGAATAACTGATGCTCTGAAGATTGATCAATGAGTCTACCATGCAAATTACCAGGAAAGAAGGAAAGCGCGCCAGTCTAAACAAGTTAAGCTTCTTGCGTAGCTAAACAAGGTTTCTCAAAAAAACTGATAATCCCACACAGAACACTAATCTGTCATGTCTTTGGGCTGCTCTTTTAAATCAGAGGTCCACGAACTGTTAAAACAAAACAAAACAAACAAAAAACAACCCGGAGAGTAACTATTTTAAGCTTTGTGGGCTATATTGTCTCTATCACATTACTCAACTTGGCTATTGCAGTGTGAAAGCAGAAATAAATAAATGAATAAATAAACAAATAAATATTAATTTATTTTTCAGACTTTCCTTCCAGCACTCATTTTCACACACACAAACAGCCTTTTTGTGTTTGTTTCAGTTATATTGGTTTCCTTTTCCAGCAGGGGAACTAATAATGGATGGGTGTGGTTGCACTCAGATAAGAATTAGAAACAAAAGCAGGAGGCTGCGGGAATTGACCCACAGGCTGTTATTATTATTATATATTATCATAAGTCCCAGAGCTGATAAGCCGATGATGTTGTAATTGCAAAAGCTATTTCCTATCCCCTATTAGCAAATAAGTTCAGAAGTAAGTTTAGACCACGTTTAATTATATTTTATGAACCTTGGTGGAGTGTTCTACATTGTAACACTAACTGAGCAGTGCTGAGAAGGGAGAGCTCAAAATACGGTATATTTCAATTTCAACCAAGTTCTTCATATTGAGAAATAAATCAGGGGAGTAAACTAGAAACTCAAATGTCAAATATATTTCTGACAGAGGTCAGGTCAAAGGACACAGTTTAGTGCAAGAGTCAAGCAGTTCTGCTAAATAAATCTCAGAATTAGCATATTTATCCACCCCATAAAGTGGTGCTTGATGTAATGCAGCTCCATCCTTTATGTTTACATTGTTACATAAATTTACATTGTTAACTTCAAGAGAAAGAAGGTCCGAGTGAAGAGAAGCACCTAATTATTCCTTCCAAGTTTGGTTTCCTGATCATTCATTTCACTGCCTCGGATCAGAGGGAGTATAACGAAAGAAAGAAAGAAGCTTTTTCCGCTAACAAATAGTATCTCGTAGAGAATTTACATTTAGTTTACATACCTTAACTTCAAAGACTACTGCTTGATGCTTACATGTTTTAGTGATTTTTCCAAATCATTAATCTGTGGTAGATTCTGAATACTTTTTGTTAATTATTGTAATCATAGTCAATAGACACATCAGTGACACGTTAGTGAAAACACTACTGATTGTCATGAACTCATTTGAGATTTACACAGACTAATATTTATTTCCCTAAAATATTCTACTACAATACAGAATTAGTTGAGTTCTGCTGATTTCTAAGGTTCTGGATGTCTGCCAAAACTTAATTTTGTTTTGTTTTCCTCATTGTTTAGTTGTATTAAATGGTATTTCCCTTTTACACATTGTAAAATTTTATGGCTAAACTAAGCATATTACAACTATCAGAAATAGTGAATGAAATTTCCTAATTTTTGCTTAGATATGGATTAGACAAGTGCAATTGTCCCACATTAAATATCTAGCTATAACTTGATACACGTAATGTGTATACAGATTACATATAAAAAGATGCCATTGTTTTTATTACTTTTTTCTCCAGCTTAAAAATAAAACAAATAAATTGAAATAAACACACATAATAATAAGATAGAGTAAGTTCCAGAAGGGAAAAAGTTTAGCAGTAAATTAGTTTTTTTTTGCACACATGTAGATGGGTATGTATTTTGCCTGGATAAATTAGAATTAGGCAATAGTTGGATGAAAAAACTTACAATAGAGTACAAAAGTGTTATGAATAAGGTACTTCAAAAATTAAGGGGTATTTTATGAATGCTTCAAAAATAAATGGGTATTTTATGACACAGATTGATTTCAAAATTTAGGTAACATTTTTCTCTGAATCACAGGATAGAACCCAGTAATGTGCAGTGATTTCAGGCCCATATTTGATTGGGGATCCATCAAATAATAATCCCTTTTTCTTCCAAACTGCACCATGAGCATGTAGGGCCAGGAAAGTATATTTGAAGTCAGTATAAATATTTTTAAGGCTTTCACCAATTGCAAAGCACAGGTGGGAGCTATTAATTCTGCTTTGGGGGCAGACATGTTTGCTGACAGGGCTTTGCCCTCAACAGTCTTGAGTTAGACTTGACTATAGCATACCCAGTTTTTTCTTACCCCTCTTTTCCATGAAACTATTACCATTGGTGAGCTAATTGTTCTTTGTATTTTCAATAGGGACATCTTAAATCTGGTTGACTAGAATAAACAAGATCAATAACCTCTGAAAAGTTATGCTCTATAGAAGTACAATGGTCAGGTCCAGTCTTAAGGGTAGCTGGGTTTAAAGTCTGAAGGTTTCAAATATTGTTTCAAGCATTTCTATAGGCATAGCCTGGTATTTAATAAGTCAGCCTCCTATCATCTCTTGGTGGCCCTTGATCTCTAAAACATTCTGAACCTGATGTGAAGTCATTACTGTCCCATAATGAGCTATGAGGCTCCTTTTACCAGGAGGGCTATTGTATGCGTGGCTAAAGCCTCTCCTTGTAATTGTACATCCATAGAGGTGGCTTCTAGGATATAACTTTGAGGGATGAAACCATTAAGAAGCCCTCTTTGTTTGAGACTAGTTGAGGTCTAGCCTTAATATCTTAATTAACAAGGAATCACTGGCAAATGGGGGAAGACTTGTCAAGAGATAAGGGCATATCTCCATTTCATCATCCAGTCCAATCACAAGGCAAGTGTGATCTATCTATTATCTCCACAAGCCCATAGTTAATCCTATGGAGTGGGGTATGCTCTGGCTTTTAAGGAGCGATTTCATCATCTCAGCCACATAGAATTGATCAAGGTGATGGCTGATTATACAATCGCTGGGGAATTATTCTTATTTCCCAGTTGTTCAAATAATTAATTATATGCCCATGGGGTCCTGTTATTAGCCCCACAGAATAAAAAGCATGAAGATTATCTATACGTGAGCTATTGTATAGAAATAGAAAAAAGCTATTTCTCTGAAGTTTACCTCAAGTTGTCTAGCTTAGGCAAACATTTAAGGACAATCAGATCTAGAATTTAACATTCACAAAGGTGGGTTATTTAAACATAATTTTTCTCTCTAAAATAACCCTATTTTCCAGAGATAGCCAAATCAGGACTTATTTATTTGAAAAACAAGTCCAGTTTTAACAAACTTGGCCTAATTATTTACATAAGCTCAGCAAGAATAGTGATTGATCATATCAATCTTTGAGAATCTGCTTTGCTGGAACTTTTATAAGGAATCTCCAGGTTGAACTTTTAGTAGCCTCTTCTCCAGGCCAGAAGCCAAGCCAAGTACTTGTCATCAGACATGCCTGCAATACCTGTAGATTTGGGTGAATTCCTCTTCATGAGGTCCCCAAAGTAGCTTGAGGTTCCTGCACCTGCCAGGAAGTGACATTCTTTACTGACCCGGTGAGGCTACTGGGAACTCTGTAAGCAAGGTATCAGGCCAACATTTCCAAGGGGCTTTATGGCTCCAGTTTTCATAAAGTCAACCTTAGTTCCTTAAAGCTGTTTGGTCATATGAGTCTATGCATGTCTCTCAAATATGACATTCCAGTCAAAGCCTTGGTAATATAACCAGTGTTTCCAGTGGTGTCCTGTTACAAGGAGACAGATTCTTAATGAACTTATGCAAATGATTATGATTGCCATGGAAGAGAGAATACTTACTGAGACCTTTTTAAATTCAGAGGGTTCAGGTAGAGAGAAAAGTTAAATGGTTTAATTTGCTTTATTATTATTTACATCACTGATGTCTTAAGAGAAAGCTTCCTCAATCTGGAAGAAGAAACATTAGAGAACCAGCAATGTTTTAAACAAGAGTCATAACACTATAATCTTTTATTTAGTCCCATGTTACTAATTTTTGCTTAGTTTGAATGCAGCCCTTAGTTCTAGAAATTCTTACCCATTTCAGTTTTAGGATTCTATAAAGATATCGAATACCTGCATCTGTCCTAAAAGTCCTTTATATGAATCTCTTTGAAGATGAAACTCATTTTAGAAGACAATAAGAACAATTATAAATAACAAAAACACAGAATGGACATGGTTAGAGATCTGATGAGATGAGAGCTTACAATATAAGCTGTCAAGGAAATCAGATTATTTCTGTGACATGTAACACTTCAATAGCCAGAATAGAGTGATGATGACCTTATATTAAAACTTTAGGAATTGCATACCATCTCTAAAATAATTTAGCATTTACCCAAATGTAACCTAAGGCTTAGCATTTGTTTAACAGTGTTTCCAGAGTAACTTAACATACCAAATAGAAAGGCCTAATGAGTTAAAGGGACTTCATTTACAATTTAAATCTTGGGAAATTTGTTAAAAACCTTACAAAGTTTTGAAGCACATGCCTGAATAGGACTACAGATTACAAAACTCTATTTTTATTTAACCACGGTGACAGTCAGATTTGAAAGGCAAATATGTAGGGTTCTATAGTTGTTAGTAAAACTTAGCTCCCTTAATAATGAGAAGTTTTAACTACGTGATCTGATAATGACAAAACATGGAAACTTTGTTTTCTGCGCAGACAAAAGAGAAAAAAAAGAGAAAAAAACATGGGTTATGTTTTCTTATCCTGAGCAGATGAACAATTCAAGAAACCTATGTCTTTTAAACAGAGGGAATCCATTCATTTCCATCTTAGTCTGTTCTGACCACACCTAAAATTCCTTTCCAAGGATTTCCCTTCCCAAACCTCCTACAACTTTCTTTCGTGTTCTTAGAAACCTTAGTTTCCAGTGAAAAGTAAGTAGTAACCAACTGAACTGTTAACACCAGAATTCTTTAGATGGCAAATTCATGAATCAATTAAGCACAAAACATATTTACCAAAATATTTAAATATCCTTAGTTTCTTTGCAATAAGAAGTTAAAAGCACAAACTACATCCAGTACTGAATGCTTTAGCACTTTATCCTATTTGGAAAAAGACCTAGATGTCCAATAAATTTAATTCCATTTATTATCCAAGCAAATCTTTAAAGTTTCACGTTACCAAAGACTTTGAAAGCTATTCTAACAATTACCCATGAAAATGTTGATGAGACAATTAACCATTCTTTTAGTCATCTTTTTACTAACTCGCAACAGAGATAACACAAGTTTGTTTGACCTTCAGTAAACCTCGATAGAATAAAATTTTCACCTTTAGTTTTGGTAACTTTAAGGACATGTCTATCTTAATTAAACCAGCAAACTTAACTTAGTTTAAATACTGAATTATGTTCCACCTGGATCCTCCCCATTGTCAATTTTTATCTGAGACACTGGTGGGGAAATCTGGAGTGGGTGGTGTTGAGTCCAGGGAGTTTTCTTCCCACTCCTTGAAGGTGAGGGGAGGAGGAGCCATGGTGCCTCAGGCACCAAGGATGGTACAGAAGCCAGTTATGCACGCCTCACTCAAGGTGGTGCAGAAAGGCGGGGGGAGTGGGGACAAAAGAGACAAAGTGCTGCCAGAAGGCAGACAAAGGGCTCCCAGTTTTAGAGCTCATCAGCTCCAACAGGAGCAGGCGCCATGTTTTTCTGCCAACAAGGGGGATAGGCCATCCATGTCGGGCCAGAGAAGACAGGGAATTTCCCCAAAAACAAAGGGAGTTTCCCAGCTGCCTGGGAATATTCCATAAAGTCCCCATCCTGAAGTAGACTAACCACAGATGGCTCCAGTTAGAGCCATTAACCCGGGAAATGAGTGAGGGAGACACCCCCACCACATCTGTTAGGAGGAGGAAGAGAGAGAGTCTGAGTCCCCTTTGCTAGGGATGGCCTGTGTTTCCTCCAGCAACCTAGGTTTACTAGGAGGCCTACTTAGATAATTATCATCCAATATGTCAGGAGAGCGTTTACTAGCTGACCCATTTGGGCAAACAAATTCTGCAAGAGGACCTTAGGTCAGGGTCCTGGTGTAGAGCAATGAAGGCCTAGCTCTGAGCAATGAAGGTACCCTAGGTCCATTTGCCCTATTCCTTACAGAAGAGATCTAACTGATAGATCCCACTGAGGCCACGCAGTGTTACAGGAGATCAGTACTTTCCTAAATTTTGCAAACTGAATTGTTTCCAATGGGTTAAAAAGCACCATGAGGGAGAATCCTTGGGAACCAAAAGAGAAGCCTACTGAGGGCATGCTTCCAGAAAAGTAAAGAATGTCTATTACCAAATCCACCCCCGACTCCCGGGTGGCATCCCACACAGGATATGTCAGAGGTTCCTGTGTGCCAAAAGTGACTGGAGGCATCCCTCAAATAAGACATCACTATTGATCACAATCCTGCCTTCCCGTGAAGGCATTCCTNATGTAAAAGTCCTGCAGGAGGGATGCCAGCATCCCTCCCCTACCCCATCGCATCTTAGGCTGCCTGGTGAATGGACTGAAATACCCATGCCATGCCATCATATGTCCTGAGGGTTGTGTACTGCCCTGCCATTTTAACCCATGGAAAATACTAGAAAAGCTTTAGAAGGAGAAATTACCAAATTTTGTAGCTTAAGTAGTTAGTGGAGGGCACTGATGGAAAACAGTAAAGATAGAAATCCATCATGGTCTAAGCGACATTCCAACACATGGAGTTCTTACAGCCAACTTCCCGAGGAAATGGTCCCCAGCTGTGTTGTAATTCCATCGGGTACTGGTTTCGGCCAGCACCAAGTGGCCGTCCCACGGCCGGAAGTGGCTACACCAGGGATGTGGAAGGGATCACATTAGACCAGGAGGAAACCTCACATGGGAGTCTTAAGATTGGCAGCCGTGCTTGTCACTTAGGTAGCTGTCCCGTGCCCAAGACAGACGACTTTGTATGAGGAGAGCAGTAAAAAGAGGGTATCACATTTCTGGGTCTTATTGCCATTCTGGCCAGGGTACCAACTTGCAGCCAAAAGGCAAACTTTCTCCTCCCCATAAAATAGCCATGGGCTAGAGGACTGCAGCCTGACCTATCGGCATGAAAGTGTTCCAATAAGACTGTACTCCTTGAAGAGTCCCTGAAAGGAGAGTAAAGGAAAAGGAGAGAAAGTACTCACCAATTTTGCGCCGAAGTTCAGAGTCCAGATGTAAAGACTCAAAGCCCCACGTTCGGGTGCCATATGATGTGGTTTTGGAATATGGGTGAGGTTCAGCGGGGTGGAGTCCGGGGCCAACGACCAAGAAAGAATTCTTGAGACATCTTTGGTACAAAATAGTGGCTTCTTTAAAGCACAGGGACAGGATCTGTGGGCAGAAAAAGCTGCTGCACAGAGGTTGTGAGGAGTGGCTGATTATATACCACAGGGTTGGGGGAGGTAAGGAAAAAGGGAGGTTGAGAAAATACTTTCATATGTTAAAAAAGACTCATAGGATACCTGAGGCCTTGCCATTGTCAAGTTAAGGTTGTTTTTCCCTCTAGCAAGCATTAGCATTAAGATGGTTGGGAGCTTCCTGGAGGAATGTCACATTTGTCCCACCCAGGAGTGGGGGGTGGGGGGAGGTCGCAGGGTGTCACTTTATGCTTTGTCTTCAGCCATGATGCTCTCTCATCACAGTGATCATTATGTTGAACACCATTTATTTTATTTAAAGTGTAGAATAATATTCCATTATCTATATTTTTATATAGATGTAGTACAGTTTATTTATCTATTCACCTAAATGAAGGACAGCTCAGGTGCTTCCCAGTTTTGGCAATTACGAATAAAGCCACTGTAAACACTTGGATTTTGGGTGATTATGATGTATCAATGTAGATTCATCAATGATAACAAATGTACCACTCTGATGGAGAGTGTTGATAATGGGGAAGGGTATACATGTGTGGGTGCCAGGGATATATGGGAAATCTCTTTACCTTTCTCTCAATTTTGCTGTGAACCTAAAACTGCTCTAAAAAATTAAGTCTTTAAAAAATTAATTTAGAAAGCACCTGAATAGATGTTTCTCCAAAGAAATTATTCCACTGGTCCAACGAACATGGAAAGATACTCAATATCATCAGTAATTACAGAAATGCAAATCATAACCACAACAAAAATACCACTTCACACCAACTAGCACGGTTATAATCAAAATGACAGACAGTAACTAGTATTGGTGAGGATTCAGAGAAATTGAAATTGTCCTTCATTGCTAATGGGAAATGTATAGTGGTGTCACCACACCGGAAAACAGTTTGAAAGCTCCTCAAAATGTTCAACATACAGTTACCATTAAAACCCAAAAATTCCACTACTAAGGATACTCAAGAGTAATAAAAATATATGTCAATACACAAAATTATACATGAATGTTCAGAGTAGTGTTATTCATTAAAGCCTAACAGTAGCAAAAACACAAGGTCAATCATCTGATGAATTAATAGTAACATGGTATATTCATACAATGGAATATTATTTGTCAATAGAAAGACAGAAGTGCTGATACATGGCACATCATCGATGTACCTTGATATCTCTATGCTAAGTGAAAGAAGGCAGTCATAAATTAAGATCTATTGTATTACTCCATTTATATCACATTTCTTTAATAGATTCATAGAGACAGAAAACAGACTTGTTTGCCAGTTAATTCTAATATATAGTAGTTTCTTTTATGGTGTTGAAATGTTCTAAAATTAGATAATGGTGATATTTGCACACCTCTGTAACTATACTAGAACCACTGAATTATAGAGCCTAAAAGAATAAAATTTATGGTATATAAATAATACCTTAATAAAGCTGTTGTAAGAAAAATATCATGTTGTTATGCACATCTCTACGTCTCTTTCCATGCACAAGTGTATTTATTTTCTGGTATATGCTTCTTGGTGAAATTTCTTGGCTTGCTCTTGACCATATCACTGCCCAATTTTACTATCTTGTGCACTGAAAAAAAAAATTATGCTTTGGCTCACATACGGGAGGTAGAGAGCATTATACTGTATTAACTTAGGCCTCATCATAGCTCTAATAGACTGAAAAGATAAAGAAAACACACTGAGTAAAGGAAACATACAGAAAAAACTTAAGTCCAGGATGGATATCGCTAAGAATGCAGTCAAATTTACTGTATGGTGACTAATATAACATAATAAAATAAAAAAATGAAAAAAAAAGAATTCAGTCAAATTGTTAATGAATAAATAAAAGCCTGAAGGAAGAGTGACTAATGTTATGGGAAATAAACATGAAATGATTTCCAAATATACTTATGTACTCAAATTTCATACATCTCAAACATTTTCCCCTAACATGATCTCTTCCTGGTAAAACAACCGAACAGGGCTTCTTTCATTTAATTCTCTTTTGTTTCTATTTCTTGATAGAAATATTAAAGGAAAAACAGCTAATGCAAATGTATTTTTAAATATCTACATACCAAGCACATTTAACTTTTGACTTCTTTCCATTAGAAATAATTAGATGATTAATTGATAATGCAGTGCAAAATGTAAACATAATAGTAACACTTATCTAATGCTTACTATGCACATGCATAATTTTGAGCACTTTCCATAATTAACTGATTTAAAACTTGGGCAGTATAATTAGCAGATACTGAAAATGTAACAGGAAAGTACTGAATATCTAGCCCATACTATATGAATATAGAAATCCTGACTTTTAAGTTCACACTCTTTATTTAGTAAGCTTCCTCTGAAATTACAAAACATCAGTATATAATTTAATGCAAATTGTATCTATGCCTGAAACAAAATTGAACATATAGTCAAAGTTGAGGTCTCCATAACACAATTGTTTGGTCACCTTTAAAATCAATTTTTGTGGGTCAAACATATGCTGTTTTCTAACTACTGAATTGGTAAAATAGAAAAATCATATATTTATGTGAGTAAGCACTTCAAACCTATATGCTCTGAGGTTGCCTTTTGCTTCTCTGAGTTGAACATTACTTTAAAGTTCTGTATCAGTCAGGTTCTGTAAAACATAAGTGGATTCCCTTCTACTAATATCTCCCACTAATCTCAACAATCCAACCATGTCTGATTATCATTTACCTGGTTTCCTGGCTAGAATTCATAACTTTCTGTATATACTGACATCTTTAGACCCAAATATAAACAGCCCTTATTCCAGAATATGGGAATATAACTGGATTCTGCTCCCAATGAAATTATGTGTATCCTAATTTTTCTTCTCAAAGATCATGATATATTTTCTGGGCTGCATATTCTAACTTTGTTGAGGGGTTATGACTTCTTTACAGTCAGGACACTAACAGTATCTGTATCCCCCTTTTCCACATGACTCTCCATTGTAGTAGAAGTATACTAATGTAGCTATTTTGAGTAGCAACTCCAGATTACACTGAAGGAAATATCAATGAATAATGCTTCATGAATTGATTATATCCTTTGAACTCAACATTTGTGGTCTTTGCCAATGGAAAAAATATAGACATAAATATTTATTGTATTATACAATATTTTATGGCTTACACCAAAAATGAGACTAAGTGGTTATAAATCAAGTCCGTTTACATGCTGCTGGTCTTAACTGGCAAATAATATGTTATTCTAAAACTATTTTTCCAACTTTGGAATGTAGATGACATTTGTTACATGTATCAAATAGAACAAGCTAATAATTGGTTAAACAACTTTGCAACTCCAGGATTAAGAATTGGAGAAACCATAATGATTTCCTTTATCCAATAGCAACATGTTTGTACCTGTGAGAAACTGCCTAATGTTTTTTTAATAATGGAAAATATTACAATTGTTTAGAACTGTGCTTATCTTTACTTGACTGGGTTATCTCTATGTTAAATAAGCTCAAGATAGTATCATACCTGGTTAGGAATGGCCAAAATGATTTTACAAAATTTATTTCCCTGAAAACTCTAATGCGAGGAAAATATATTTTAAATATCCAAAAATAGTATACCCCACTATTTCTTTTTCACTTGAATCTGTTTTGTTGGGATTAGAATAAGATCTGATAGACCAATATGAGAGCTTTAGCTCTGCTAAGCCATTATAGTAGTAATAGTGGTCGTAACATTACATTTATTGATTTTTTAAATTCAATCTAAAATATTTAGTAAACATCTTGTGCCTTTTTAATCTCATTTCCTACCCTAGAAACAACTGAAGTTAACAGTTTATAAGTACTCTTCTTGACTTTTTCCTATGCTATACAGATACATTTATTTATATAAAATAGACAATATTTTTGAAATATTATTTGATTTCTAGTAATGCAACAAAAAAATGTATTCTGTGTGAACGTTTGGATCAGCCTTGCAGTTTCCATATTCCTTGCACCTAATGAAGAAATAAAGACAAATTATTTGAAAATACAATTTGAGACACTATGGTCTAGCTTCATCCCATATTTCATAAAGCGAAATGTGTCTTGTTTACATGAGTCAAAATATAGGAGATAGAAATTAGAATTAGAATAGCATTTTTCCAATTAAACTGTCATATTTACTGGTATTGAAGTAACCTATAATGAAATCTGAGGAGTTTTCACTTACTAACTTGCTATCTTGTGCAAGGTAGAAACACAGAATTCACATTGAGTAAGAAAATATTCTGTTCAATTCTAGAGTCATAATACATGTAAAAAATACTATTTTGGGGGTGCCTGGGTGGCTCTGGGGCGCCTGGGTGGCTTAGTTGTTAAGCGTCTGCCTTCAGCTCAGGGAGTGATCCCTGCTTTCTGGGATCGAGTCCCACATCAGGCTCCTCCGCTGGGAGCCTGCTTCTTCCTCTCCCACTCCCCCTGATTGTGTTCCCTCTCTCGCTGGCTGTTTTTCTCTCTCTGTCAAATAAATAAATCAAATCTTTTTATTTTGGAAAAGCATAATGTGGACCAAACTGTGGTCACATATTATATTTTTGGGATTAAGGTCTAGCAGCCAGGACAATACCATAATTCAAAGATATTTAAGGAGAAAAGAAAAGAAATCTAAGCCAGTAAAAATCTCTTAAACCTAACAAGAATAAAAAAATCTTATTAACAAATCACCTTGACCAACAGCATGTATTTGGTCTATTCCATGGCGTAGAATTTTATTATTTTATTGTATCTTGTTTATTTGACTGTACATACAATCTTACCTTTCAAGTTCCATTTCACAATGAAAATATATTCATCACTTACCAAGTGCTAATGAATATATCAAAACACTTCCTAAAATCAAGCTTTGATGAGTCATTGGATAAATAAGGTGATTTCCTTTTTTTGGTATCATCCTGTGTTAGTGTATAAAAAGCATTTGTTCATGCCCCTTTCTTGAGGGCATTTTTATATCAACCCGATGATTAGAAGAACAGAGCTAAACCATCAGCTGATACAGGAACTTTCTTTGTAATGAAATGCAGATATTCACATTACTTAGTTCTTTTATTTAACAAGATTGTGAATAATCAAGAATGCCTTTTAAAAAAATGCCTTTCTTACACCACACACAAAAATAAATTCAAAATGGATTAAAGATCTGAATGTGAGACATGAAACCACAAAACTCCTAGAACAAAACATAAGTAGTAATATCTTTGACATTAGCTATGAAACTTTTTTCTGGATATGTCCCCTCATGCAAGGGAAACAAAAGCAAAAATAAACTATTGGGACTACACCAAAAACAAAAACAAAAAACAAACAGAAAAAGAAGAATTTTTTACAGTGAAGGAAACCAACAAAATGACAAGGCAACCTACTGAATGGGACAAGATATTTGCAAATGTTATATCCAACAAGAGATTAATATCCTAAATATATAAAGAAGTTATACAACTCAACACCAAAAACAAATAATCTGATTAAATAATGGGCAGAAGACCTGAATAGACATTTTGCAAAAGAAGACAAATAAATGGCCAAAGGATACATGAAAAGGTGTTCAACATTACTAATCTCAGGGAAATGCAAATCAAAACCACAATGAGATATTACTTTACACCTGACAGAATAGCTAGAACTAAAAGGATAAGAACAAGTGTGGGCAAGGATGTGGAGAAAAAGAGCCCTCGTGCACTGTTGATGGGAATGCAAATTGGTGCAGTCACTATGGAAGATAATATGAAAGTTCCTCGAAAAATTAAAAATAGAATTATCATACAATCCAGTAATTCCACTACTGGCATTTACCCAAATAAAACAAAAACCCGAATATAATATTATTCAGTTATAAAAAATGAAAGCTTGAAATATTTGGCTTCTTCAGGAACTCTGCCGATTTCTGCAAGTCTAAATTGATTAGAACCCAGCTACCACTTTAAACATGGAGACCTGGTTTGTGAGTCTGGAAATTGGCTTGCTTATGTGATAATTCTGAAAAATGCTTGTGAAAGATTAAAATATTTGATACTATTCTATACTATACTATTTGATTATATTTAATTACAAATTGTCTAAAAATTATAGAGATGAGGAAACTAACTTCTTGATCATATGTAGGATTATTTTATATAAAAATTTATAATATTTTCATTTTATGCAATGGCATGCATATCCTAAAACAAAATGGAAGGATTCCTGACTATTTATTTATTTACTTATTTGTTCATTTGTTTGTTTTTAAGAGTTTGTTTATTTATTTTAGAGAGAGAGGGAGAGACAGAGCACGAGTGAGCGGGGGTGGGGGGGTAGGAGCAGAGGGAGAAGGACAAGCAGACTCCACACTGAGCGTGGAGCTCAACGCAAGGCTCATCCCATGACCTTGAGATCATGACCTGAAAGCAAGAGTCAGATCCTTCACCAACTAAGCCACCTAGGCACACCAGGATTTGTGACAATTTAGTTTCACTTTCATATATTTCAGTCACATTTTTATTATTAAATTTTTCATTCTTTTTAACTGCTCTTGCACTTCCAGGTGATGAACATGCAGCAGAAATTAATATACCGACTGGTATTTGAGGTGTTACTGGCAAAGAAAACAGTGAATCTTCAAGTTAGAATCAAATAATTTAACTGTTTATTTGTAATGGCAATTGAATGAAGTCATCTGTAAAACAGACTTCTATACAATCAGAGAATAGGCAAACTATCACTTTAATACCTTGAATGGAACCATAAGAATACATAGGAATGGACCAAGAGGTTGGTCCCTTTAGCAAACTAGTCATACTAGTGACCTCAAGAGAAGTAGATCTAAAATTCCCATACTATGATATATCATTCATTCTTGGTTCATATGAGACACAGGACATTTAAATAGAATGGGAAATAATCATCTGAGGGACTATCAGAAAACCACTGGGTACTCACCTGAGATTATCTAAATGCAAAGAAAATTCCCTTTTGGGGGGTGCTTTTTCCTGATTCCAACGATGAATTTTTAAAATTTTCTAACTCCTAAAATATTGAGAAGACTGATTTTCATGAGATAAAATAAGACACAAACATAAAAAGAAAGTTGAGTTGAATGTCTCTGCTAAGAACTGAATAATAACAAAAAAGAGGGAAGGAAGGGAATCAAGCTATATAAAAGAAATGTTTTATACATCACTGGAATTAAGCTAGTATAAATCTGAAGTTAATTCTAATTAGTTAAGATGTATATATTATACCCTATAACAATCATCAAACAATTCTCAAAAAATATGGTGAAAAACCATGAAATAAAAATTAAAATGCTACATTAAAAAAGTATTTAATGCCAAAGAAAGCACTAAAGGAAAAATATAGGATCATGAAAAAATACATGATACTAATGAAAACAAGAAGTAAAATAGAAAACATAAATCTGGCAACACCAATAATAATATCAAATGGTAATGTATTAAATAATCCAATGAAAAGTAGGACATTGTCAGACTTGATAAAAAATATTGTCCAACACTATGATGTCCACAGAAGTTACCCTTTAGATTTTAAGATACAAAGAGGTATGGGAAAAGGGATGTAAAGGATATTTCATGCAAGTAGTAACTGCAAGAATGCTAGATAGGCTTTACTAGTATAACATAAAACAGACACAAAACAAAAAAGTTGCTAGTGTTGAAGAGGGACATTTCAGAGTGATTAAAGGGTTATCAGGAAGATGTATTATAAACATATATGGATCTATTAATACAGCACCATAGTACATGAATCAAAAACTAACAGAAATGAAGAGATAATTCAGTAAGAGTTGGAAATATTCTTCTCAAGTCCACACAAAACATTTCCCAGGATAGACCATATACTAGGCCACAAAAAAACAAAAAATCAAAAAACCTCAACAAATTGAAAAGGACAGAAATAATATGAATGTGTTCTCTGATCACAATGGAATGAAATTAGAAATAAACAGGAAAAATAATTTGGAAACTCACATACATGCAGAAATGAAACAACACACTTCTAAGTAACATATGGGTCAAAAAAGAGAACAGAAGGGAAATCAAAAAATACCTGGAAATGAGTAAAAATAAGCCTATAGCATATATAATCTTATGGGATGCAGCTAAAGCAGTACTTAGAGAAAAATATTTATAGCTGTAGATAACTGTGTTAAGAAAGACTGAAATCAATAACCTAAATCTTTAGCATCAGACACTGGAAACAGAAAAGCAAACTAAACTTAAAAGCAAGAATAAAGAAGAAAATGATAAAGATTAAAATAGAAATTAATAAAATAGAGAACTAAAAACAGTAGAGAAAAAAAATTATTAAATAAAACACTGATTCTATAAAGAGACAGAGAGAGCTAAATTACTAGAATCAGAAGTGAAAGAGGAGACACTACTACTGGCATTACAGAAATACGAAAGATTATAAGAGAATAACTTGAACAAGTGTATCTGACAAATTAGATAACTTTAGAAAAATTCAATAAACCAGAAAGCAGAGTAAAGATATTAAATTGAAAAAAAAAAAAAGAAAAAAGCCAGGTTATTGAAGGACCTAATAAAGTGGTAAGTATCTTGATAAACTGATTTTAAAAAGACACAGATAAACATCATTAGTAATAAAAAGTGCATACAAAATAAAATTTTTAAAAGCTTAATAAAAAACAAAATCTTTATCCCAATAAAGTAGAGAGATTTGAAAAAGATACTTTTCTATAAAATATAATTTATATAAGCCCAATAAAATAAGAAAATGCAATGACTAAAAAAAGAAAATGCAAGGATAACAGGCTACTGGAATAGACTGAGTTCTTTGAAACAGGAATCCATACCTGTGCTTAAAAAGGAGGAAAATAATTCAAAGTATGCTAAAAGGCGATAAAACACTTAGGAGCTTTTAAATATTGGCTACAGAAGATTAAGTGTAATGGGAAGGAGTCTAATGGAGAGTATGATCACCACTTTACATAATTTTATGAGAACTTGGAGAAAATTAAAAACATATACCCATATTTGTACAATAATAATCATATTCTACTACTATAAAAAGTAGGAAAGTCTGCTATTAAGCAAATCAAATACTTAAATAGCTTTCAACCCAAATTTGTAAGCAGTTTTTATATCACCTCAGAGATTTTAAAATAAATTTAAACTTTTAAATGGAATTTTTAAAAAAGAAGCATTTGAGAAGTCATATGAAAAATGTTTCATAAAATTAAGATAGTGAGTTTGTCTTTTGTCATATTTTCTGTAATTGAACCATGGGGCTCACTTATGTCCTAAGTGGGAGCCCCAGTTGAGATAGAAATTGTGACATTGCAAAATAGTAAATAACTACACAGATCACAAACACGATTATGACCTAACCCTCTAACACTGATCCAATTTGAAGAGGAGGTAATACAAACTCCAACCTACCTTTCATTACAATTGATAGGTATGTTTTTTTTTTTTTTCTTTTTTGAGGGGTTTAGGGAAGCCTGTACTCAAAAGTTGCAGTAATAACCCAAAACCTAAATGACAGATAAAGAGAGAGTAGTATCACCCTGGAAAGCCTGAAAAATGAAACATAAAAGTCCTTTAGTGTGGAGTTGAACATGCTCCTCTAGGATAAGTAACCCCCAAATCTGAGCTCCCACCTGAGGGAAAATCAGAATATTTACTGAGGCAGCAAAACTTGAGAACATGACAAATATTTCAAAATATTAAACCCAGTGTTGTCAAAGAGGTAGGTTAAAGGGATCCATCATAAATTTTTTGTGGGAGTGTAAATAAAACAGACTTTTAAAGGGCCACTGGGTGATGTCCAGGAAAACTGAAGATGCACCTGCCTATGACCCATCAACTATATATAGAAATATATCCCAGAGAATCTCTTGCATAGCTGTTGGGTTGGACATATATTAGGATATTTATTTATTACATTATTTACAAAATAATAATAGCCAACAATCCAGGGGGAGAATAGATTAATTGTGATCTATTTAAATTATCTTATATTTTATAGAATTTTAACTGAAAGACCTGGATTTCCATGAATCAAAATAGTTGAGTCGCAAGAAAAAAGTGATACTGGGTTGGAAAAAAGGGGGGGGGATGGCAGAGAGATAAATATAAATTATACAAAGTTTTTGAAATACACAAAACAATAACTTATTATTCGGGGATGTGAATGTACATGGCGAGAAGTGCACACACCAAATTCTGCAAAGTGGATCTCTTTGAATAGAGGGAACAGATGTTGGGATGGAGGGTTTAACTTACTTGTAACATATGATTACTTTAAAAAAATACCTGAGGCAAAGCTTGCAAATGCACATGGCTTGCACATACTTTTACCATTTGTTAGATTTAGGCACATGGTGCACTTTTCTCTAGGTTTAAATATACCATTATTTTTTTTTAATTTAAAAATGTCTACCAGGTGAATGTCAACTAAAAGAATACAGGTGTGGTTTATTTAAATAAAAACACTCTTCAAGGATTAACATAAAATGTTATGTTAAAAAATACTGATGAAAAGTTAAAATTCAAAAATTAGATATAGCAGTCATTAAATATTTATTCACTTATCAAATTTCAAACACAGACCATAAACTGGGCCACAAAACACATCACAATAGATTGAAAATATTAAAATTTTGCAGTATATGTTCTCTAATGATGATGGAATCAGTGTAGAATTTAAAAACACACTACTATGTGGAAAATCCAAATATTTGGAAATGAACCAACACAATTCTAAGTAAGGGATGGTCAAAGAAGAAATTTTAAAAATATATTTTAAACTGAATGAAAATGCAAACATAAATCACAATGGAATATAGCTAAAGCAGTACATAGAGAGAGAGATGTAGCTTTAAATACTTAACTTTGAAAAAAGAGAAAAAATCAAGTATTGAAACTTCAACTTTAAAAGGCTAGAAATTAACTTAAAGATAGTTAAACTATCTAAAGATAGTTTCTACAAGTTTGACTTGTAGAAACAAGTCAAATACAAAATTCCATGGTGCTCCTACAATTTTCTGAAAGTTGTGATATAGTTCCTGAACCAATTATAGGCTCATGTAAGTGTTCTATCCCATATAAATCATTTATTCACTTTCTCTGTGGGGATATATTAAAATATTTTCCAAGTATCTAATAGTTAAATATGAAGCAATCAACAAAACTCCCTTCACGAGTAGCCATTAATCTTGTCAAAAATTTAAGTATGTTTCATTTGGCTTTACTTTGTTTGACTTTATGAATTTATGTTAAATATTAGAGATTTCTACTTTCTTTTACTTAATATTCACCAGCCAGCTATTTAATCTTTTAAAATGAATTCCAGAATTCAAAAAGCAATCTCAACTTGTTTGGAGATTCTGTAGTCCATATTTTGAAGATTTTGAGTTCTTTTAAAAAAATTTAAGTCTTTGCCGTCTTTCCTATTTAGAGTGGTCCTTGAAAGTTGCCAAGAAGACTTTCGCAATCTACTTTGGCAATGCCTTAGCTTTAACTTAAACACATAATGTGATATCATATATTTCCCATACTTTATCATAATTGGGTTTCATCTTCCAAAGAACATTATTTCTTTTATTTGTAGTGTCAAATAATTATTTTGAAAGAAAATAATCACAATTTTTTTATACTTTTATTAAAGTATGAAAGTGCTTAACATATATTAGGTATTATGTGTGTTGGGGTGCACGTTGTCTGGTGAGAAAGAGAAAGAGACAGAGATTTTCCATTCTCACTTTAAAGCTTGACTCTTCTACCCTTCTTGTTCCTTTTTCCTTCTTCTTCTTCATCTCCTTCTTACTCCCAGTCCCTCCTTCTTTAAACCTGGCATTCTTCTGTGTTTGAAATGTATTAGTTTAGTCTGTGATCTTGAACAGCATATGTTATTATTCTTCCTTTATTGGCTTACTCACTAGTATTCTCTTTAAAGAGTGATAGAAAAGACACTTTCTTAACTGAGTTATATAGTTCTTCAGTCTCTGCTGTGAAGTAGTTTCCTGATATCTAGTCAATTTATGTTTTCTAAAGTTTAAACCTAGTAGCCCTTGCCCTTTAGTTAGAGAAAGTAGAAACTGGAAACTGCTAATTAATTTCTAATATCTTAAGCAATATGAAATGGTTTGTAAATGATGTTTTAAATTATGTGTTACTAAATATTACAATATAGTGATAATTGTTACAATAAAAGTAAGTACTAAGGGCCATGAGGAAAGTAAAAAACATTAACCCTGTTCTAGTAAGAACTAGGGTAGGTAATAGGGTGAGGGATAGTGGTTGAATTTACAAAAAAAAGAGGATAGCATTCCAAGAGGAGATGCGTTGCATGCAAAGGACTACTATTAGGAGAAGAAACTAATTCCAAATGGCTGAGACATGTAAAATGGGAGAGAAAAGAAAGAAGCCTGCATACTGGTTGGAAACACAGCTTGAAAAATCATTGAGGCCAGATAGCTCTGCAGAACATGCTGAGGAGTTTTATAGTTTAGGTGAGAAACTGTAGAAAGGTCTAAAGGGAATTGACAAACAAAAGATTTTTTTTAAGATTTGTAAATTGAGGGGCGCCTGGGTGGCACAGCAGTTAAGCGTCTGCCTTCGGCTCAGGGCGTGATCCTGGCGTTACGGGATCGAGCCCCACATCAGGCTCCTCCGCTGTGAGCCTGCTTCTTCCTCTCCCACTCCCCCTGCTTGTGTTCCCTCTCTCGCTGGCTGTCTCTATCTCTGTCAAATAAATAAATAAAATCTTTAAAAAAAAAAGATTTGTAAATTGAAGGTTAACAATAACTGTCTCAGTGGGTTTTCCTACCCTCAATAATGCCTAAAAATTTGACCCCTGGTTTAATTTTTCTTGTATCACTAACTCAAGAAATTTATAAGAAAGTACATTTATAAGATTAAAAATATTTGAGACTCTAGTCAAAGACTATGTTCTACAGATCAAGCATGTGTGCTTCTTTGTCAAGATAATTTTATTATGTAGGGAATAAACAAAATTGATAAGATGCATTTGAACAAGAGAATAATAAGATTTAGTCCGCTGCCCCTGAACAGGGGCCAAATGCCCAGTTTATCATGAAAGATGAGGGATCCCCCAAAATGATGGCTTCCCTAAGCTGAAATAGTTTGTGCCTGCCCATACTTGTCATTTTTTAGTACACATGTCCAATTATTGGAGTCACCAGATGACAAAATTTGGAACTGGAAGACGTGAGAACTCTGTTCTACTGTTGCTCTGAAAATGTTGTTGTGGTCTGTCTTGTGTTATTCTTCAAAGCAAAACAAATTTGTTGCTAGAAAAAGCCTAGCATTTCTCAGGAATTTGTTAATCCAAACCTAATTCCACACTGCTGTGGTAGAGCAGAGTAAGCACTGCAAAACCTATTTACTAACACATTCCAGTGATGGAATAGTAGAAGTAGGGAGACTTATATAGAAAGCTGAGCATTCTGCTAATAATTAGGACAAGAGATGTAAATGACACAAAATACAATAGAGGTAGTGAGGATGAAGGGGACAAGATAGGGTTAGAACACAGATTCAGTAAAACTGGAGGATAAATGCCGTATTAAGGATGAACTATGAGGGACAACATGAACTTCTGATTTTCTGTCTTCAACTATTGAGTAAGAGACATAGAATGAAGATGAGGATTAAAGAAGTAGATGATGAATTCTCTCCTATGCTTTTGGAGTTCTACCAAGAAAGGGTGTTGCAATTACTTGCAGTTTGTTGTTTCTTTGAAGAGTTTAGTTGAATGCGAATCAAGCCTCTTTTTATCTTAGTAATATCATAGAAGCATATTTAGTGTTGCTTGAGCTCTTGTTTTATTTTCTATCAAAATCCTTCCCTTGAATGGATAAAATGTATTATTTAATACTCTCACAGATTCACTGCATTTTTTTGGCTCACTGTTATTGTTTAATTTTTAATAAACTGCTGGACATCTTCTTAGGTACCCAGCTCAAATAAGTCTTATTAATCTACAAGACTGCTGTGTTACACACCTACAAATAAACTCCTCATCTTTGAATTCTCAATTTGTAATATAAGTAAAAATAGTAAAATTTATTTGAAGATTTTCTTTGTGCCAGACAATATGTTAAGATATGCTAAGATATACATATATAATTTAGGATGATGGCATATATGTGTGTATGTATATATACACATATTCAATATATCTATATAAACATATGTATTTATGTGTATATGTGTATATATATATGTGTGTGTGTGCACATATATAGATATATTCCTTATATACTCTTTCTTATGGCACTTAATTCTTCCTACATTCAATCCTGTGTATGTGTGTCTGTGTGTATGTGTGTTTGTTTACATATCTTCACCTATACAGGATTACTAGACTTTCAAGGGATAGTTCTATATCTGACTTAATATTCATACCCCTTACAATGCTTTCTTTGTGGCTTTCAATACATTTTTTGGTTGAAAAAATGGCCAAGTAAATGAATAATGAATCCTCTATCAGAGGAATATATGGGGAAAAAAGAACCTTGTATGTGCGCTCAATAGCAGGAACAGGAATTTGTAAAGCCAATAACACTCAAATAGTATGGTTTTGGTCCCTTAGAAGCTCTATATACTTTCATACTAGCTACAAAATCACTCTCAGGTAAATTAATCATCATAATCTCTTAATTATCACAAATAAAGTTGAAGATACTTTCTCCATTTAGGCATACATCGTGCTTCTAAACTGGTAAATACTGAAATCTTTCCAAGAAGATAAAATTTCTAGAATGTATGTATGTGTACCCATAGTAAAGAAATACATTCTCCTGAAAAATCTGAAACTTAAAAAAAATGTTAATATAAGCGAGTCAGTTTCCCAGTTCTGAAGAAGTACTTTTTTTTTTTTTTTAAGATTTTATTTATTTATTTGAAACAGGGAGAGAGAATGAGAAAGCAAGCATGAGTGGTGGGGAGGGGCAGAAGGAGAAGTAGATTCCCTGCTAAGCAGGGAACCTACCAAGGGGCTGGATTCCAGGACCCTGGGATCATTACCTGATTCCAAGGCAGCTGCTTAACCAACTGAGCCACCCAGGTGCCCCCTGAACAAATACTCTTAAACAGAGTATTTTTCAGAAGACAAATTAGCCAAGAGTGATTTTGTTGCTTCTGTTGCTTTTTTTTGGGGGGGGGGGTATTTATAAATATATTCTTAGCAACCTAAAAAGCCCACAGTTAAACACAGAGGGAAAGAGTAGTCTAATTATATTTTCTATAACGCTGTCAATGTAAAGCCATGATTTTAAACAGAAAATTTCCCATATAAATGCTATCAAGTCAAATGTTATCCAATAGAAATTTCTCTAATGATGAAAATGTTCCATTTATGGGTTGTCCTATGTAATAGCAGCTAACCCCAACTCATTACTGAAACTTGAGATGCTGAAGAACTGAATTTTTATTTCCTTTTAATTAATTTTAATTTAAATATCCACATGTGGCTAATGGCTATAATATAAGAAAGGAGGGAAGGAATTGATAAATTTTACTCAGTCAGGACTTCATGTACAAACTTGCATCCTCTAAGACCCATTATACATAACTTTTGTGAAAATGAATAATCACTTTTAGCTTTAAAAAAAAAGAAATTGCCACAGGGATCCACGAAAGCCTAATTTTGGAAAGAACAAATGAGTATAGATTTACTGCCATGTTAATTAGTGTTTAAGGGTGTTAAGAAACAACAAACAAACAAAAAGATAATAAGGATATGAAAAGCTACCTGTTGGAACTAGAAAGCATTTTTCTCTGATGGCCCAATTTGACAACATTTCAGTAAGTCTGTCAAAAAGAATAGTTTGCTTAAAGACAAAATTATCCAATTAAAATATACTATATGAAATTTTGTTAATATGTTTATTTTAAAACAGAGATAATCTTCATTTGTTTGAGGTCTAGCTGATAGGGAAATATATAAATCACATTTATCATCTTTCTTATTTCCAGGTATTTTGTGTGACTTCTTACATTTATTTGGAAGAAGCAAAGGAAAACTTACAATCATTTTGTCCTGGCTCCTTCGGTAATTTGGAAAACCTTTCCAAATTAGTCCGAGTCTTTTTGAAATACTCAGATTTGGATTAAAAATGAGCATTTCTGTTAAAAGATTATATGATATAATACAATTCTTCTTGGTTAGACAATTGGGTAAATTTATTTAGTATAATTTTCAAGAAACTGTAGAGATACACATGTTCTAGTTCTAAGTAACTGATGTCAAAAATGGTTTAAAATGCTCTTATAAAGGCTCATAAAGTAAATTAAAATGCAGTCACATTGATTATAATACCATGAATGCAGAAAATACTTCAAAAATAAAGACTAAAGGGCAAAGCACACATAATAAAGGGACATATAGCTAAATTCACTAAAAATCATTAGTTACATTAAGCATAAACTCTTGAACCTAAAAATTAACTCAGTGCCTTTACCAGCCTGTGAAACATGGAATCTAAATGAATTATGCAGATCTTACTTTCCAATAAGATGACTCACATAATACCATCAGAAAAAACAAAGTGTTTTTTTTCTCTAAACTCTGATGAGAATTAATTTGGTGTGTTATATTTTCAATGATAAATGTATAGATTTATTTAATAGAGTCATTCATTATCTTGACCCAGTACATTAAAACCCAAAACTTAAGTGCATACTTGTCAAAATATTAACTTAAATTTTTGCTTCTGAAACTATTCAGATCACAAGAAAACTTTATGCTTTTAAAAACAGAACTACCCTACAACCCAGCAATTGCACTACTAGGTATTCACCCAGAGAATACAAAAATGATATATATATCATTTTATATATATATATATGTATATATATATATATATACACACACACACACACACATATATATATATTATAGTAGCATTACCAACAATAGCCAGATTATGGAAAGAGCCCGAATGTCTATCAATTGATGGATGGATAAAGAAGAGGTGATAAATATACACAATGGAATATTGCTCAGCATCAAAAAAGAATGGAAACCTTGCCATTTGCAACAATGTGGATAGAGCTAGAGTGTATTACGCTAAGTTAAATAAGTCAGACAAAAACAAATACCATATTTTTTCACTCATATGTGGAAATTAGGAAACAAAACACATAAACATAGGGAACATAGGGGAAACAAAGGAAGAAAAAAAAAGAGAGAGAAGGAGGCAAACCATAAGAGACTTTTAACTATAGAGAACAAACTGAGGGTTGCTGGAGGGGAGGTGGGTGGGGGGACGGGCTAAATGGGTAATGGGTATTCAGGAGGACACTTGTGATGATCACTGGGTGTAATATGTAAGTGATGAATTTAGTGATTCACCTGAAACCAGTATTACACTATATATTAACTAATTAGAATTTAAATAAAAACTTGAAACAAACAAAAAGGAGGAAAACTTTATGCCTGAGTATGCATTACCCTTATTTGTTTGCGAATCTATAATATAATAAAAACTGCAACAAATAAGTACCATAGGGTAGAAATTAAAAGAATTTCCCCGAAGCAAATATTAAATAAAGTATGTGTGTGTGCATATTTATATATTCTTTTAAGTTATTTTTATCTACTTGTCTGTTTGAAGACATCAGACATGTGCTAAAGCAACCAGGACCTGAAAGGACAGGATCATGAACATAAAGGGAGATGACTTCTAGCCTGATGGCAGCTGCATCTTTCCTGAGACATTTGCCACTTCTGTGTGCTGTAGAAGAAGCCGAGGATCTGAGTTCCCTTAGCTAAGGGCCAATATGACCCAAACAAAACAGACACAAACAAAAATTTGAGAGGTTTTGTGAGACAATATTAGAATCTATGAGAATGAGAATCCTGGTGAGAAAAGCAGGGCATAGAACTCAGTCATTTGCTCTGTTTTCCCCTCAAGCCAATAGGCTGCAATCAAAAGCCATACAGGGGAGACTAAGAAATCAAGTAGAACGTTTCTTGAAAGCAGAGCACAAGGGTTGTGACTATTTCAATCCCTGGGATCCAAAGTATACAGCTCAGAACGGACACTGACGACCCTGGGGGACTCAAAGTAATGTGGTTATGACTGCGAGGTAGGCAAAGATAAAACTATAAAATTGTTAAATGAGTTTAAAAAAATCATTAAATGTAAAGAGAAAAAAATGATAAATTCGATTACATTATTTAGAACTACTCTTTACCAAAAAATTTAAACAAAGCCACAAAATTGAAGAATATGTTTTATAATACATGTATCTGACAAAAACTTAGTCCATATTTAATTAACATAATTCTTTATATCAACTTAAATAAGAGAGAAGCGGAAAAAACAGGAGAAAAGGTGAGCAAAACACTTCAACAACACTTGCTAATAGGATATCTAAATAACCAATAAACATATGAAAAAGCACTCAACATCATTAGTGATCAAAGAAATGCAAACTCAAATTACAGTATTATCACACATAACCAGCATGACTAAAATGAGAAATACAATGTCAAATGTTAACAAGGATGTGAAAACATTGGCACATACATTGAAAATGAAGGTTTAATTTTTTATATTTTGAAAAATTATCAGCATCTATTAAAGTTTAACAAACACACACCGGTAATTCAGCAGTTCCATTCCTGGCAATATGTAGCAGAAATCCACATTCATGTTCATGAAATACATGTTTACTTTTATAAGCAACTAACAAAATGTTTTCCAAGGTGACTGTACTGTTTTACATTCTCACCAGCAATGTATGAGTGATCTTCTCTGTGCATTTTTAATGACATTTTGTGTTATCACTATTTTTATTTTACCTATTCTGATGTGTATGTACTGATATTTCATTGTAGTTTTGATTTTCATTTCCTTAGTGACTAGTAATGTTTAACATCTTCATGTGCTTATTTTCTCTGTGTGTATCCTGTTTGGTGAAGTGTCTACACATCTTTGCCCATTTCTTAATTGGATTGCTAATTTTTTTAATGTTAAGTTTTGAGTTACTTAAATTTTGTTTTGTTATTACTAGTCCTCTGTCAGATATGTTATTTGCAAATATTTTCTTCTTGTCTGTTATTTGTCTTTCATCATAACAGATTCTTTTGCAGAGCAAACCATAAATTCTAATTTTATGAACTTTCCTTTTATGGCTCATGCTTTTTGTGTCAAATCTAAACAGTCTTTGCCTATACCTAGGTTCTAAAGATTTTGTCATTTTTCTTTTTTCTAGGAGTTTTATAATTTTATGTTTAAGTCCATGATCTATTTTTGTTAATTTCTACAGGCTGTGATTTAGTAAAGCTTCTTTATTTGACTGTTGATGTCCAATTGTTCTAACACCAGTTATTGAAAAGACTATTACTCCTCCATTGAATTGCTTTTACTCATTTGTCAAAACTAAATTGGGCATATTTGTATGGATCTATTTCTGCATTCTCTATCACAACTTCATTTTTAATAGCCAGAAACTAAAATCAATTCAAATTTCCATGAACTTTAGATTGGCCAAATAAGCAGTGGTAGGTAAAGTCATACAGTGGATTATTAGAAAGTTATAAGGATATAAAATTATTACTGCACACACACAAACACGCACAAACAACAGATGCATCTCAAACAACACTGAGCAAAAGAATTCAGGCAAAAAAAAACAAGGCATAATATGTAAAATGTTCGATATGGTCAAAACTATTTACATTGTTATAATTCAGAATAACAGTTACATTTCTCCTTGGGACGTTACTGGCAAGGGTCATAACAAGCTTCTTAGGTGTCAGTAACATTCAATTTTTTGATGTGTGTGATAGCCTAGTGTGTTTATATTGTGAAAATTTTCTTAATTGTACATTTATGATCAGTGCATTTTTCTGTATGCTGGTTCTATTTCAAGAGCTTAATTAAAATATGAGTAAAAATCTCCTAGTCTCTTTCATTCCTTGATGAGTTTGAGTGGGGAGAATATATACTGTTCATGTACATGGAAGACATGCTGGACAAAGAACTAAGGACTAAGAATCCTACTCAACTTGTATATTACTCAATATATTGCAGAGCTTTCTCACTGATAACTTACAAACACATTTTTTCCCATGTTTCCCAACACTGAGAACAATTTCTTCATATTTTGTGTTGCTTAAATACTGGATATGATACTATGAAAATCAGGAATTAACTTCATACACTCAAATTGTTTGACAATAGCAAGACATTTTTTATTTAGTCAAGTTAAATTTATATCTTAAAGACTTTCGAAGAACTTTTGGCACATAACGAGTCCAATGTATAAATAGAGCTTACAAATAGAATGAAAGTAAAAAGGCAAATATGCAAAGCTGAACTTAACTTTTTACTTGATATAGTAAAGAGATTTGGTGAAATGAGATTATAATGGGATAACAAAATCCTTTGATGCATCTCCATCTTTCAGTATCTTATAATTTTTACAGCATTGTGAAAACAATGAATCAGAGTAAAATGTCACACAGAGAAGAGAATAATCCCTTATTTTGAAGAAGTTAAGATGGGATCCTTATGGAGAAATTCATGACTCTCCAAAAATTCTCCTTATTGTAATCTCTCTCAACTTTTAGAAAAGATAACCTATAACCTACAGGGTTATACAGGCTATATTTCCCTCATTTTTAGAATTGTGTTGTACATGTATAACATACCCTGTCTGAAAAAAAATGTGTCAATACATGTTTCTTTCTATGATATAATTTACATGTAAGGTTTTATTAACTGTTAGTACTTGTTTCCACTTCACATTATTATGCAGAACATTGTTAATTTCCTCTGTACTCTTTGTTCTGTCAGCTTTCTCCCTCTCTCTCTCTCTCTTTCTTTCTTGATAAAAGGTACAAACTTTTCACGGCTAATGGCTATTCTATTATACAAAGACCCTGTCAAAGCTTTTAAATACCCACAGTGATCTTTCATTAATCTCTTGGACAAGGCAATTTCCTACGTTTTCTGTTGGCTATGTTTGTGGATACTGTGGTTCATTAAGTTATAGAAGAAAAAAAATGCATTGACAAATAAAAGATACAGGGAGATTATATATATCTATATATATATAGATATATAGATACATAACAGGGACGCAGGGAATTAATGGCCAATAGTGTTGAAAGAATACATTTTTAGCTGGGTCTTAAACATCTGATAAACAATTCTAGCTTAAATTAGGAAATAGAAGTGAAATAAACAGTACAGTAAGTAAGTTGGCAACAACACTCTGGATGAATTAAAGAAAGGTATAAAGACTAGATTCTGATATGTCTCTTAGGGCATTTGACCAGGAAAGAAAAAGTAAAGTTTAAGTTAGTGAATTTGCAGCAAATGAGGAAAAGATATGATCTGTATGAATGATTTAAAGAGTATCAGGAACAATTTGCAACTAATATATTATGGGGACAATGGCTAAGATTATGATGTGACTGGAATAATGGCTATGCATTGATGAATTTCTCAACCAAATTAGAGAATTTAGAAAGAAAAGCTGCATTTGAGTATAAAGAATAAGTTTTATATTGGATATTGCATAAATTAAAAAGGCAATATCTATTTATAATTTTTAATCATTGATTATATTTAACTTTGGACAACCTAGTTTTTTTTTTCCCATTCATTATCAATCATAGAGAATAAATTGGACCTTATCTGGCATGCAAGGGTCCAGATGCAGAAGCAAGGGACAGTATCACAGTGTTTGTCAAAATCCAGGTCAAAATCTGTTAGTAGGTCAAAAATCAGCACTTCTAAAAATGTAGTGAATGGAATGGAATAGAATGCAATATAAAAAGAAAGTATTTGAATGTATTCCAAGTAGTAAGGGTAAGTTTGTGTGTGTGTGTGTGTGTGTGTGTGTGTGTCTGTGTGTGTGTGTGTGTGTGCACATGCATGCACGTGTATAGGATCATTACATAAAAAGAATTTAGCTTTTAGTGTGGATCATTCAAAACATGATAAAAACTACTGCTATAGGGACTTAAAAAACACCCTGTGGAGGCAGATATCCTGGGTTTGAATCCTGGATCCACCAGTGTCAAGTATGTTACGTTGGCACGTTACCTGAAATCTGTAAAATAAGTGAAAAATCAAATAAGATCATAATTCATAACATGTTCACAGAGTTGCTGGGATGGGTGAATGAGTAAGTATATGTGGAGGGGTTATAATGGTGCCTAGATCATATTAAGTGCAATGAATCAACTCAGAAGTGTCCTCCCCATACAACAGGCAGTAAAAATCACTTAGTATTCAGCAGTCATTAGAATATCAAGTTTTTTACTGTTGATGCCAGAATAATCCCTACCTTTAATAATGCAGCTGCTAAAAGAGAGTGGGACTCTGGAAGTAAATCTTTAGACAGTCATATTATCCACAGGACTACAGAGAGAAAGGGTTATATAGCGTAACTGGCCAGAGCCCTTGGATTTAAAGGTCTTTCAATTCCTTTCATTTTTCTTAGTCTCCATGGAGGCAGACTTCTAAGCCAACGGGTCAGTCATTTCTATTACAGTATCTGAAAAATCCTCTTTGGCTCCAGAAAGATTTTATTGGACATCAATTGAAAGTTAAGTGATTTAATATGTGATCAACAGTACCAGTCTTTTATTCATTGATTTTTAGGACTTTGTAATATCTAGTTCAGTAGCCTTTGGAAAAATTATAAACCACAATGATTTCTGTTTATAAAGAAATGGAAACAATTGTGATTCTTTCCAAAATCTATGCTTGTTTATTTAATGCTTAATTTAACAAAACATAAACTTTAATTTTAAGAGGCAGTGACTATTACAGGTGTTACATGTGCTATTTTACACATTTTTTATAACAATTCCCATTTTTTCCACAATAATGCTGATTAAGTTAAAATATTTTCACTGCTCTCTTTCTCATGCCCTTTGGACCTTGTAGTTGATGCTTTATCTATTAATGTCTTCTAACCTCTCTTCCTTCCTCAGATATAATTCAAACATCATTGCCTTTCCCCTTGCCATATCACCTGTACCTATTTCATACCCACTTTTACTAAAGGATCAGTCTCAAACCAAATTAAGCATTCCATTCAAAACACAAAATAAATACATCATTGTTTTAAATAAAGCTGGTAAATAAATTACTCTGATTAATACCTTGGGAAGAAGGGTAAGAAAACAGCATCTTAGACATATATTTTTCTAATACTTTTTATGAGCATTACTACCTACAAAGTAAATGTAAATAGTTAAAAGAGAAGAACATTTATTATAAAATTATTACACAGTAACTACACTTATGCTGTTTTCAGACAATTATTTTTCTTTTTTAAGTATGTTTTATATACATATAATTTAAAAACATAAAGATTTAAAAACCCTCCAATATGAATCATGTTCTGAAAACTCAACAATGACATCATGATCATGAATATTAACATATTTCAACAGGTAACTTTCTTTGAAAATAAATTCCTTGAAATTTCAAAAGAATACCTTCAAATGTACAATCCATTAAAATTAACTTTCACATGGTAGACCCTATATGCATTATAAATAGATTATTTAAATGTTATTCCATTGAGGCAATGGGCACATATTGGTGAGCCTAGGGAGTTATCTGTGTACTTTCATTGCAATCAGTTAAGTTCCTTAAACTTTCTATGCTTCAGCTTCCTCAACCATAAAACAAGGATAAAAGAGGAACCACGCCCAATGGATAGCAATGAAGACTAAGAAAGTTGTTATACACAAATCACTTAGAACAAGGCCAGATATGTGAGCCATAAATGCTACTTATTTTTTATTAATTACTTTAGAGATCAGTATTACAAAACACTAAGACCTCAAAATTTAAGACATTTTCATAACTTTATGTTATCTAGTACAATTCCTTTTCCTGGGGAAGTAAATTTAACAATTCTAGTTTCATTTATTCCGGGAATTTTTTATTTAATGTATTATTAGGAGTTTTATTATGAAGGGAGATTCTTTAAGTGGACAATGTTTCTGGACTACATATCTGAATTTGAATTATGGAAAGAGATTAAGGCTATAATTCTCAAACTTTACTATGCAAAAGTATCATTGAAATATATGCCATTTTCTATCCCCAAAATCTCTGAATTCAAATTCTGGATGAATGTACATATTAACCATGTGCAGGAGATTTTGATGCAGGTAGACTTAGGGAAACACAGTATGATAAAAAAAAGCCATTTCCCTCAAAGACTATCTCCAAAATTCTTACCTATTTGAATAGTATATAGATTTATTTAATTTCACGTGTAAACTCAAGAAGTAAGCATTCTAAAAGGCTGTTCTTCAATGTTAAAAATATTATTAAGTAAACTGAATACTCAAGAAAAATTCAGATCAGATAAAATAATTTTTAGTATTTTTTCTGCCAATAGATAGCTTCTAATTGCAAGGTTAAGGAGAGAAAAATAAGGATAAAATGAAGATATTATGTGCAGAATGATTATATCTTCTTAAAAATGATAACTACCTATGTTTTCAGTTGTACAAATAGCAAAAAAAAAAAAAAGGACAAGGTTAACACTAATGACGTGGAACAAGGAAATTTACAACTGAGCTGTCAGGATAATTTCATAAGATTTTGTCTAGTGAAATACTGGGGTGGGGTGAAGGATGTTCTATATTAAAATCTTAACTGAGATTTAACTGATTAAATTCATAATGATGCAAATTGGCTATCTTTTCATGGATTTCAGAAACATGCCTAATAGAACATTCTTAATGGGTAATACACATTCATTTACAAACAGCTGAGGCAGCATATACAAAAAATGGTTGTTGGATACTGAGAGAAGAAGAAAAAAGGCCTAAAACTAAGAAATGAGCAAATTATGTTTTGCTTCACTGTTTGCAGCTTGAAAAAAAAATCACTGGTGATGGTCTCTTTAAAATTAGAATATACTGCCTGGTACTTTGCTTATGGTCTCTGTGTGACACCATTTCCTGTCTTCATGCTTATCGGCCCTATTGGATCCTACTGACAAGGGATGAAATCCTGTTATTCCAATTTCAGACACAGATGTGGCTTTCTCATTTGCTTCTTCAGTGTGTTAATTTTGCCTCCAGACTGGTATTCCACACACCTGGCACCTCTCACCACCAAACCCCAGACCTCCTATGTAAAATCCAATATGGACATGAAACTTTTAAGAATGTGTGAATTTAAAATGCAAAGCTTTCTTTTTCTTAAAATTAGCTGCTTATATAAGTATCCTTGAACCTCTCTCCTATCTGCCACTGTCCTGCTTTATTTGCTAGCAATTTTAAAATTTGGGGTGTATAGTTGATATTAATAAAATTTTGCTTTGAAAAAAATACTTTAACAAAACAATACTATATATTAAAGGAAGAAAAAGAAGAAAGGGAACATGAGTAAATTTCATAGAATGATTAAAATGGGAATTGCCACAGTAATATTTGAGTAATAGGAAATATATATTTAAAAAAAGAATAACGTATGAGTAGCACAGCTTTCTAATCCATGAACTGTACTTTCTTTTTTGTCTTATAAAAGACTTTCTCCCTTCTTCCTTTGCCTGTTTTGACACAAGAAAAGAGAAATATCATTAGCCATCAGGGAAATTCAAATCAAAACCACACTGAGATACCACCTTACACCAGTTAGACTAGCAAAAATTAACAAGGCAGGAAACAACAAATGTTGGAGAGGATGTGGAGAAAGGGGAACCCTCTTACATTTTAGGTGGGAATGCAAGTTGGTACAGCCACTTTGGAAAATAGCATAGGGGTTCCTCAAAAAGTTAAAAATAGAGCTACTCTATGACCCAGCAATTGCACTACTAGGTATTTATCCCAAAGATACAGATGTAGTGAAAAGAAGGGGCACATGCACCCCAATGTTCCTAGCAGCAGTCCACAATAGCCAAACTGTGGAAGGAGCCAAGATGCCCTTCAACAGATGAATGGATAAAGAAGATGTGGTCCATATATGCAATGGAATATTACTCAGCCATCAGAAGGGATGAATACCCACCATTTGCATCAACATGGATGGAACTGGAGGGGATTATGCTAAGTGAAATAAGTCAAGTAGAGAAAGACAATTATCACATGGTTTCACTTACATGTGGAACATAAGGAATAGCATGGAGGACATTAGGAGAAGGAAGGGAAAAATTAAGGGGTTAAAATCAGAGGGGGAGATGAACCATGAAAGACTATGGACTCTGGGAAACAAACTGAGGGTTTTGGAGGGGAGGGAGGTGGGATGGGTTAGCCCAGTGATGGGTATTAAGGAGGGCAGGTATTGCAGTTAGCACTGGGTGTTATACACAAACAATGAATCATGGAACACTACATCAAAAACTAACGAAGTACTGTATGTTTACTAACATAACATAATTAAAAAAATATAGAAATACTGTGCTGTGCAGTATCCAGAGATAATTACGAGTTAAGAAGGCAAAAGGATGCATTTTTTTCTCTGATAAGAACAAGTAGCTAGTTATGGCCCACTTGCAGAGATAATTTTCAAGAGATCCATGTCACAACAGAATGACATGGCAGAGACCCAAAAGCAGACTCAATGGTGGGAGACAGGATAAATGTACCTTTATTCTCAAATTAGAACCAGGTTAGATTATTTGTGACTGATGATAGCTAATGTCCATTGGTGTAAGGAATATGTGGATTGAAACTGTTTTAAATTAGCTATGTATTTTTATAAAAACTACATCCTAAATTATATAGTAGCTAATTTTTTATTATATTTATAATATTTGAGTTTTGTGGGGAGAAATAGTTTAATGTCTCACATACTAAAAATATTGAGTTTAGTTATACTATGGAAAGGTTTAGCTTATTAACTTATGCTTGGACACAGTGAGTTGCCAGTTAGTGGCAAGTGCACACATTGTGTACATAACCTAGGTAGAACAATTTAACTTTATAAACAAGAATTTGTATACAGTAGAGAAAATATTATACATGATCACAGATTCTGCCAATACTCTTGAAAATTCACCACTTGAAACTCTTCTTTCAATTTCCTTCGTTAAACGATTATTTCCTTTACTGTATACTATGCAGTTTTCTAGATATTGGAGACACAGAATTAAAAAGACTTGATGTCTGCTTTCATAACATTTTGACTATTAAACAGATACATAAATAACTAAACACAAGGAAGTAAGAATATGAAAATTAATGCTACTAATAAATTATTACAGATTCTCAAGAGAAGTATGGGTAAGATACTTTGAACTTTAGAGGCAGGGTCAACCTATTCTGATGGTGTATGGGGGAGGTACAGGAAACAATGTATAGGGAAAGGTGATGCTCAAGATGGAATGCCAGAATGAAAATAAAAACTAGAATCTTAATGCTACTATGACAAATTCTACCAGTAGAAGGAAAAACCATGTTTTAAAACTTGCTAGAACAACTGTTACAAATTGACTATAATCAAATAAAATTGGACATTTAAAAAATATAATCTAGAGTCCATCTGCAATAGTTCATGAATCTACTATCATGAATATGATTCAAAAGGCCTTTCACAAAAATCAGGGCATATTTTTTTCTGGATTGAAAAAAATGACTGTTTTCTTGCCGTCACTATACCTAAAACAACTCTTTCAATACCCAATTTTGCTCTTATTTTGCTAAGCATTCTCAGAAGAAAGCTTGTTTAGCAAAATACCTATTCAGATATTGTTACAAGTGGCATTTCACGAAATATCATTTTAATATGAGAATAAAAGTAAAATGACCGATTAAAAAACAAACACCTCCTTGTTTTTGGTGACAAGGTGCTCAATGGAAATTTATAAGAAAATAATATAAGTAAAAAGATGATTGGTGATAAAAGTTTGAAAATCAAAATAAATAAATAGATGAATTGTAAGGAAATAGAATGATTGCATAAATGATTTCGAGTAAGAGAAGTATGAAGGTCAATAATGTGAAGATGCCAGGCTGAGAAAGATGTTAGTTAGTTTTCTATTTTATTTTATTGATAAGGAGAATTATTGGTAAGTAAGCAAATCAATTCACAAAGTACGTATACTAAGTTGACCATGTGGAAATCATGGTCCTAGGTAATATGGAGGCAATACAGGAATCATCTTTTTTTTTAAAAGATTTTATTTATTTATTTGACAGAGGGAGGGGGGGAGCACAAGCAGGGGGAGCTGCAGATGGAAAGGGAGAAGTGGGCTCCCCACTGAGCAAAGAGCCCGATGCTGGACTCAATCCCAGGACCCTGGGATCATGGCCTGAACTGAAGGCAGATGCTTAACTGACTGACCCAACCAGACACCCTGAGGAATCACCTTTTTAATCACAAAATTAGCCAGTGCAAAGAAGTACAATTCAAGATGCAAATGATTCAAAAACCATTACGGTAGAGATGGAGAATAATCCTGAAGAAATCAAGTCAGCTTTATTCACTGACTAAGCACAGTCTACTGTGTCAAAACTAGGACATAGCAGGAAAGAAATGAATGTCACTCAGTTGCTGAAACTTTGGTTCCTGAGTTTTTAAGTTGTAACTCTTTATTTCTAATCAGAAATTAATAATATAATAACAAAAATCACTATTATAAGCACTACATACTACTATGAGTTATAGAAAAAAGAATAACTTAGCAGTTATTACCAAGTGATGAAAATCAAAGTGTTAGACTCAAGGACACATTCATTGGCCTCAGTAAGATAATAGATCACTTATTCACCAGAAATGAGATTTAAAAAGAGGAAAATATGAACAAAAAGAGCTATTGGTGGAAAGAACCTCAAAACAAAAAACAACCACAACAATAAATGTCATATGGCTCGGCCAGGAAATACCACATTTAAGTACAATTGTCCTGAAGAAAGTCTTTTTATTCTGGGATGTTGATTAAAAAGGTATCTTTCATTAGCTACATAAAATACATTTCATTCAGAATATTTATTTAAGTAACAAGTAGACATTTTGAACAAAATCAGTATATAATTTACTTAAATTAGTGATATAACCCTTACATGCATGAGAAAAAAAGGAATCATGAAGTGTTTTATAACTCAACTAGTTCATTTTAGGTAGTACTTTTGGGGAGTTTCCAAAATACTACAGAGTTGCAACTGTAAGAGGAAAATCAGTCAAGATTCCCTTGCTAATCTTTTGTAATACAATTGTAAAGTACTGGAAATCCACTTACATGTGATTGCGAAGCATTTAGGGAAAATATAAATAAAAAACCTTTAACCTTGAGAGAGAGTGTATGTGTGTGTGTGTGTGTGTGTGTGTGTGTATTTTCAAACAGTTAATTGCCATGAATCTGATCAACATGATTAGGTTATGAAGGTTTTGTTGTTGTCGTTGGAAAGGGTAAGATTATGGGGCACCTGGGTGGCTTAGTCGTTAAGCATCTGCCTTCGGCTCAGGTTGGACCCTGGGATCAAGCCCTGCGTCAGGCTCCCTGCTCAGCGGGAAGCCTGTTTCTCTCTCTTTCTCTCACTCCCCCTGCTTGTGTTCCCTCTCTCACTGTCTCTCTCTGTCAAATAAATAAATAAAATCTTAAAAAAAAAGGCTAAGATTATATTTGAATATTGGAATTATAAGAAAAATCTATTTTATTTTAAATTGCATATTAAAACACAAGGGAATACATATTGAACAAACAGAACACATAACTGTCAGTGCAATTAAAATGTAAGTTGGCATCTTAGGACAAAATGAAATCATTTTTAAGAAATCAAATTAACTAATGCAATATCCATACAAACACTGGCGGGGGAGAACTTTCTTAGCTAAGCTGTTTGGAAAGCAAAGCAGACATTAAACACACTTTTCCAACATGTGCAAACATTTAAAGTTGCCTATTCTATAGAGTAAGCCACTCTGCTGTAGCACCAGATTCTGGCAAAATTGGTATATATTTAAGTGACTTCAATCTACATCCCTTCAACATATTAAAAGTTGACAGACTGTGCAATTTTATCAATCAAGTTCTAGTCAGGAGACAAAAGCCACTTTAGTATTTTGTATAGAGGGAATTTAATATAAGTGATTGGTAACTAAGTATAAATTTGTTAACTAAGTAACAGAAGGGATAATAGGAGACCCCAGCCATTAAGAAAGTAGGGTCCTTCAGTAGCAGCTACCTCTCCAAAGATGAAGGAACAAGAGAAGATGTTAAGATTGTTAAAATTTAGAAATTTAGAGGAGGGCCCTGAGAAGCTGAAACTCAGGCGTTTGAGGACAGGATGCGCCTCAGCTCATGTGGCATCTGTCACAGGAGTGGTCCAATGGGGCTAAGACCCCCCCCCCCAGGAGGAGGCATCTGCTACTTGGTGCTTTTGTCTCTGAAAGAGTACAACAAGGCTATTTTTGTAAATGTTGGGAAAAGTTCAAAGAATCCAGGTCTGCTCCAGGAAGGCAGTGTTTCTACCAAGGTCAACAAAGGAGGCTGGGGTGATGCTCACAGACTTGAAACTGCTAGTCTCAAATAGTCCATCTGCTGCCCCTACTGAAAAATCCTAACAGGGAGGAGCTGGCAGGGGAGAATATGGAAGAGTGGCTTGGGAGCTGAGAGGAAATAATTTAATAACCTGTCTAGCATTGAATCCTGTGCCAGAAGATTAAAAGAAGTTATTGAGGTGAGTGTAAATAAATTTAATATAAAAACATAAAGCAGGAAACTTATTCTTTGTTGGAATCTACCCTAGATTTAAACTAATCCAGTAGCAGTTTGACCAATTAGTATAAATAGTTCATCAACAACAAAATCAAAATGTAATCATAATATCATACACTTCAAACACTGAAGAATTTTAGGGAACATTTTTTAAAGGTGAAAATATTTCAAAAAAATAAGGGTGAAAATATTTCAAAGGATCATTACACAACTTGCTCAAAATACTAACAAAGATTACTGATGGGAGGAAAATTGCAACTCAATTTCCTGACCCTTGTTTTCTATTTCTTAGAATACAAGGCTCCTCTGCTCATTTGCAAATAAGTAACATTTGTAGCAAAAAAACATTTTTAATATCCTTATTTTTGATATAAGGAAAGTGATGAGGTCTTAAGTTAAATGACTATAAAATCAAACAAGTCAGTACTATCGTTCCATCTTAGACTACTACTTTTCCCTCTAATGTATGCTATCTTTTCTACTACTATTGTAAATCTGATTCAATTATGGTAACAGTAACAGAGTTATTGTTAATTATTATTTTCTTAATATCTATTGATTGAATATTTAAACATAATATTTAGACATTTAATGTATTTAGATAACTATAAATGTGCCATATGCCTTCAAAGTGTATCACTGAGATATTGTAAAACCTAATGAATTGCTTCTTGAGCCTAGATGTAGAATTTGCAGAAGAAACTGACAGTACAGAAAAAACAATAACCTACCAATATTCTTTTTTTTTTTTTTTAAAGATTTTATTTATTTATTGGACAGAGAGAGACACTGCGAGAGAGGGAAAACCAGCAGGAGGAGTAGGAGAGGGAGAAGCATGCCTCCCGCTGAGCAGGGAGCCTGACGCAGGGCTCCATCCCAGGACCCTGGGATCATGACCTGAGCTGAAGGCAGACGCTTAACGACTGAGCCACCCAGGCGCCCCTCTACCAATATTCTGTATTAGTTATCCATTGCTGTTATAAATCATCTCCAAACTAAATGTCTGAAAACAATTGAAACAATGTGACAGTTTCTGTGGCTCACGAATGAGATCTAGCTTAGTGAGGTCCTCTAGCTTAGGGTCTGTCAGAAGGCTGTAATCAAGCTGTTCACTGGGCTGCAAACATCTCAAGGCTTGACTGGAGGGAATTCATCCCTTACTTCATGTGGCTCTTGGGAGGCTGTAAGTCCTCAGTGACTGTTGATTGGCCTGAGAAGATCTACTTCCAACTCGCTTACATGACTGTCATCAAGCCCCAGGTTCTCACTGGCTGTTGGTCAAATACGTCCCTCCTTTGCTTTGTGGGTCTCTCCATAGGGATACTTACAACAGGCAGCTTGCTTCTCCCAGAAGGAGGATACCATCAAAGAGAAGTTGGGAGATGACAAGAGGACAGAGATCGCATTCATTTTGCAACCTAATCTTGAATGTGACATTCAACTACTTTTGTTATATTCCATTCATTAGAAGTCAGTTGCTAGAACTGGCCCATATCCAAGGGGAAGGGTTGCACAAAGGCACAAATACCAAGAGGTGGAGGCCATCTGTAAACATTTTAGAGGCTGTCTACCACAAGTTCTATCTCCAGTGCCCAAAAGAAACAAAATGCAGAGGGAATTATATTGACTTTTTTCAATCCTTAGTCATTACAATTCCCTATTTAAATCCTATCAAATCCTATTTAAATATCCTAATTAAACTTTACAACAGAACAAATAAAGAAAAATGTTTTGAAATATGACAGAACTATCAAAAACACATCAAATAGATAACATAATTTGTGAAATTGGAATGGATTAAAAAAAAAAAGAAACATTACGTAACTGTTCTACCAAGGATCTCTCTCTTACTGAATGCTTTTTTGAAGTATAGTTGGCATATCATGTTACATTAGTTTCAGATGTGCAACATAGAGATTCAACAGTCTATACACTATGCTATACTTACCAGAAATGTGGGTACTGTCTGTCACCATACAATGCTTTTACGATTATCATTGACTCTCTTCCCTATGTTGTTCTTTTAACCCAGTGACTTATTCATTCCATAACTGGAAGCCTGTGTGTCTCAATCCCTTCACCCATTCTGCCCAACTCCTCGATCCCCATCCCTTCTGGCAAGTTTGTTCTCTGGATTTACGGATATGTTTCTGCTTTCTGTTTGTTTATTTTCACTTGGGATTTTTTTAGATTCCACATATAAGTGAAATCCTATGGTATTTGTCTTTGATGACTTATTTCACTTAGCATAATACCCTCTAGATCCATTTATATTGTCTCAAATGGCAAGATTCCATTCCTTTTTATGACTGAGTAATATTCCATTATATCCAAGGATCTCTTTATTACTATAAAAATGTTATCTACGAAATTGTGATTTAAAAAAAAAATGAAATCTGTTTTCATTATATGACTGTCCTAAACCCAACAGCTTCAGACTTCAGCTTATAAAAATGTCAAGCTTTAAAATAGAGGCACTCAGAGGGGAGGGGCGTGGGGGAATGGGATAGACTGGTGATGGGTAGTAAGGAGGGCACGTATTGCATGGTGCACTGGGTGTTATACGCAACTAATGAATCATCGAACTTTACATCAGAAACCGGGGATGTACTGTATGGTGACTAACATAATATAATAAAAAAAATTAAAATAAAAAAAATAAATAAAATAAAATAGAGGCACTAACAATTTCAGGCCACCATGCTTTCCAAAACTCCTGTACCATTATCAACTATTCAGATTGACTGTTTTATTTCATACTCATTGTAATATTAAATTAACTGGTGATTCAAAATCACTGATGTAAGTAGTGTAGTGTAACTGACATTTGCATTTTTATCTTCTAGCACTACATGTTCTTTTTTTTTTTTTTTAGGTAAGAGACTCCACGTTACAGGAGACCCTTCATCTCCACTCTCAAGCAAGTGCTCAGTGAATTCCTTACCCATGGCCACAGCCATTATTTTGGAGATAGGGATTTAGCCCAGATTAGGCTATAAAGCTTAGGGCTGGACTTTCCTTGCAATCAGTTGAGATATAAAAAGTTCTCTTCTTTTTGCTTGTTTTACCAAGAAGAGGAACCTAGGCTGCAGGTTCTGACCCTAAGTCTAGAGACCTTACCTGAGAATGACAACAATGCTGAGTGAATCTAGACCTTAGAGAAGTAGTAAATCAGTGAGATCATTCTTGAGCCCCTTAATTCAGCTATGCCTGAAATAAGCCTTACTAGTAATCTGATTTCAAATAACTAATATTCTGTTTGTTGTGCTTTCACTAAGCATGTTTGAATTGGTTTTATCTAGTTTGCTACCCAGTGAGTTCCAACCTCTATAATCAGTAAGTAAAAATGTGTTTACCTGGATGCATGCCTTCCCAGTGTAATTCAACAATGGAAGTAACAACCAATTGGCTACCATATATTGAATTCAGAAAATTTTTAGATTTAAATATGATAGAAGCAGAAATGACTTATTATTTGAATAAAAAACTTCCAGTACTTATTTGATCAGTCACATTTGTATGCAGAACTTAATTATCTACTGAGAAAAAGATGTACCTTCACTTCAGAATCAAACTTTTAAGCAAATGCAGGGAATGTTTAACTGCCACTTGATATATCAAGTCACAACTTTACAAAGAGGGAACAAATTCTTTATCTGCAATTAAAGTAATTTAATAATGTACAGTTAAGAGGAATCCAAAAGCTATTTTTATATAACACTTTCACCTTGTTATTAAACTGTTTTTAGTTATTAGCTTGACAGATCAAAGATGCTAATGTGTGTAGTGGAAGAAAATTGTTCTAACATAATTAAATGTAATATTTTAGCAGGAATAGTGAAATCTTGTTGCAGTCCTGCAGTTAAGAAGCTGTGTGATTTCAGAATGTTTTCTGACCTCTCTGATATTTTAAAGTCAAGTTATTTTCTGTACCATAATTGTCGTGGACTTTCTTCCATGGGTTCTACCGGATAAAAAAATCAAATGATCCAATAAAATAATTTGGGGAAATATACTCTAAGTGATATACTAAAAATGAGATGTATACCATTTCATTATCCTGCTTATTATTTTTCAAGCTTATATGCCCTTAAGATGGTGTTTATCACTTTTAAGGAGGACTGTTAAGCCTGAATATCTGTCCTTTGCCTGCCTTTCCAAGCTTTTTCTTCTTTTTTTTTTCATTCCTTACATACACTCTAGCTAATCTGAACCTCAATCATTTCTTCTTCTACCTTGTTTCCAGCCTTATATACTTTGGAAATACTATTTTTTTTTCTCTCTCTCCAGAATGGTAGCTTCTATATTCTTGACCTACCTAACTTCTCCTCCTTTTTCTTGTATTACTTTAAATGTCATCTGCTCAGTTATTCCTTCTTTAACCCATTACCACTAATCCAAATTTAGTCCTTCTTTCATCCTTTTTCATAGTATTTTGATATTTGCCTAAAGATAACTTGCTACAGTTTGTAATTTTACAGCTACACATATATATAATTTATTCTCTATGTATACACATATATGTATATGTGTGTAAGTATATATACATGTATGTGTATGTATTTTACTCTGTTTAATAAATCTGTACCATCGTACATGCAGTGCCTGACACTCTGTCTAGTGAATATTAGGATCAATATAAAATCTTAGATTGATTCATATTCTTAAAAACTGGCAGAAGAAATAGTGTGGTGATTTTTCTTCCTGAATCCATATCTTTTTGGAGGTTCCTCAGAAGTTAAAAATAGAACTACCCTACAATCCAGCAATTGCAGTACTAGGTATTTATCCAAAGGACACAAAAATACTGATTCAAAGGGGTACATGCAACCCGATATTTACAGAAGCATTATCAACATAGCCAAACTATGGAGAGAGCCCATCGACTGATGAATGGATAAAGGAGACGTGGTATGTGTGTGTGTGTGCGTGTGTATAGTGGAATATGTGTATATGTGTATATATAGATATAGTGGAATATTAAATATTATTCACCTATCAAAAATAATGAAATCTTGCCATTTGCAACAATGTGGATGAAGCTAGAGTATATTATGCTAAGTGAAATAAGTCAGTCAGAGAAAGACAAATACCATATGATTTCACTCATATGTGGAATTTAAGAAAAAACAGTTGAACATATGGGAAGGGAAGAAAAAAAAAAGGAGAGAGAGAAATAAGCCAAAGTGACTCTTAATGATAGAGAACAAACTGAGGGCTGATGGAGGGACGTGGGTGGGGGATGGGCTAGCTGGGTGATGGTGATTAGAGAGGGCACTTGTGATGAGCACTGGGTGTTGTATGTAAGTGATGAGTCACTGAACTCTACTCCAGAAACCAACACTGCACTGTATGTTAACTAACAAAATTTTTAAAAAAGACATAAATGATATATTCAAGATTTTGCAATGTCTTATTATCTTTATTTGCTCACATTTCTAATTAATTTTTAAAATTTAATGCATTAAAATATAATTAAAAAAATATTCATCATAGCACACATCTTGACAACTTAGGGTAATCAAGGGCGGTACATGAAAACACACTTAAATGATAAACTTATTATATTCCCTTCAGAAGACACTGCCACTTTTACTGCAGATAAAATCTGAATTTACACTTACTCTATTTTGTAAATCTTATGTCCCACATAGATAATGATCATTTTCTTTCTTTATTATTATAAATACATACACTTTGGTCTACCTATCTACCCTTACTGTCAGACTTGCGTCCTAAATTCAAAACTCTAATCATTATTACCTGAATCCTTCTGCCTCTCCCTCCCCTGGAATATGTCCCTATGTCTCTTTTCTGGCTGGGGAACTCATATTTATTCGCTAAGATTTTATTTTAAACAGGCACTTTTGTTGATACTACTGTAACCACCACTCTCGATTTATTTTTTATTTTCTAATGTTTTTATAGAATTATAACATGCATACAAAAGTTGAATCGTAAGTTAGTAGCATGACAAACGATCACAAAATGCAAATTTCCACATGATAGAAATGGAACATTATCACTGTCCTAAAGTTCCACTGTTCTCCTTCCAACTACTACCCTGTACTTCCACTCCAAAACTTATTATTCTGATCACTAACAACATAACTCAATTTGCCTGTCTTTGAACTTTGAAAAATGGAATCATGCTTACGTGTTCATTTTGACTTGGCTGTCTTTCGTCAGTATAATATTTTTGAGACCCCTCCATACTATCTCATAGAGATGGGTTATATTTTCATTGCTGCTAGTATTCTATTGATACAGCTAAGATTTTTTTATTTAACCATTATAAATATTTATGTGTCTATTTCCTATTATAACAATGTCACTACAGACATCCTTGTGTATGTCTTTATTTGACTTCTACATGCTTATCTGTTAATGATACACACAGGCACATGTGCATGAACGAACACACATACATTCAGGCGAGAAATAGTCACAGGGCATCTTTATGAGAATACTATCAAATAGTTTTCTTAAAAACTCCAGTGAATAGATGGTACCAAGTAAAAGTACCAATTGTTCTATGGCCTAGTCAATACTTGGTTTTATCTTTTTTATTTTGGTCTTTGCCATGCACAGGCACAGTTCCACATTTTTTATTTATATACATGCATTCTCATAAACATGTTGGTACACTAAGATTCCATTGAATGTATGATAAATTTGTGGAAAATCTGTGACTTTAGAACATCAAATTGTTTATTAATGAACATAATACACTGATTCATGTATTCATGTTTCTACCCATTCAAATATGTTGTCTGTAATTAATGACAATTTTGAGAAAGAACAAAGCTGGGGGTATCACAATCCCATATATCAAGATATACTACAAAGCTATAATAATCAACACAGTATAGTACTGGCACGAAAACAGACACATCAGGGGAACAGAATAGAGGACCTAGAAATATACCCATGCTTATATGGTCAATCTACAACAAAAGAGGCAAGAGTATGCAATGGGGAAAAGACAGTCTCTTCCATAAATGGTACTGGAAAAACCAGACAGCTACATAAAAAAAGAATGAGAAAAGACCAATTTCTTGCATCATACAGAAAAATAAACTCAAAATGGATTAAAAACCTAAATGTGCAACATGAAACCATAAAAATCCTAAAATAAATCATAGGCAGTAATTTCTTTGACACTGGCTGTAGAAACATTTTTCTAGATATGTGTCTTGTGGCATGGGAAACAAAAGCAATAATAAATTATTGGGACGACACCAAAACAAAAAGCTTTAGCACAGCAAGGGAAACCATCCACAAAATGAAACAGCAACCTCCTGAATGGGAGAAGATATTTTTGCATGTGATAAATCTGAAAACGTTAATATCCAAAATATAGAGAGAACTTATACAACTCAACACCAAAAACCCAAATAATTGTATTTAAAAAGTGGCAGAGGATCTGAATAGACATTTTTCCAGAGAAGACATACAGATGGCCAACAGATACATGGAAAGATGCTCAACATCGCTAATCATCAGGGAAATGCAAATCAAAACCACAATGAAATATGATCTTACACCTGTCAGAATGGCTAGAATAAAAAAGACAACAAATAAAAGTGTTGGTAAAGATGTGGAGAAAAAGAAATCCTCATGCACTGTTGGTGGGAATGTAAACTGGTACAGCCACTATGGAAAATAGTATGGAGGTTCCTCAAAAAAACTGAAAATAGAATTATCATATGATCCGGTAACTTCACTACTGGATATTTGCCCAAAGAAAATGGAAACACTAATTCAAAAAGATATATGCACCCTTATGTTTACTGCAGTATTATTTACAATATCCAAGATAAAGAAGCAACCTAAGTGTCCATTGATAGTTGAATGTGGTATGTATATATATATACACAGAGGCATACTACTCAGCCACAACAAAAACATGAGATCTTGCCATTTGTGACAACATGAGTGGATGCAGAGGGTATTAGGCTAAGCGAAATAAGTCAGAAAGAAGAAAGACGAATACCACAGAATTTCACTTATATGTAGAAGCTAAAAACGAAACAAAACAAAACAAAACAAAAAGCAGAAACAGACACATAAATACAGAGAACTGATAGTTGCTGAAGGGAAGGGGGGTGAGGAGATGAGCAAAATTGTTGAAGGGGAGAGGAATGCACAAGCTTCCTTCCTTCTTTCATCCCGATGAAAGACACACTATATGAAATGATAATGTCAGTGATAATGTAATAGGGTTGTATGGTGACAGCTGGTGAATATAACATAATCCATAGAGTTGTTAAATCACTACATTGTACACCTTAAAAATAATGTAACTTTGTGTTTCAACAATACTTCAATTTAAAGAAAAAGGTTCTTGACTGGCTAAGAGTTTATATTATAATTAGAAATAAATTTTATTGAATTATTTTTCTGCATCTATTGGTATACCCTTATGATTTTTCCTTTATTCTGTTAATCTGGTAAATTATACTTAAATGTTAAGTTAGCAATACATTCCTGAATCTAATTTGGTCATGATATTTTTTTTTCTTACACTTAAATATTTGAATTTGATTTAATAATATTTAACTTAAGATTTTCACATCTATGTCTATGAAAAAGATTTGGCGTAACTGTTAACTGCAATATCTTTGTCAGGTTTTGTTATCCAGGTTATTATATCTTCCAAAGCAAGTTTAGATATGATTTTTTCTTTATTCCTTCAAATTGTTTTGAGTATCTGGAGTTACTTCTTCCTTAAGTATTTGATCAAATTTATCAGGGAAAGCATTTTGACCTGCAGTCATTTTTCTTTTTGTGAGAAGGATGTTAATAGAGATAAATTTTGTAAATATAGAATAATTCAGATTGTAAATTTTTGTTATGTCAGTTTGTGTACATCATGTTTCTTAGACATTTTCCTATTGCGTCTATATTATCAAATGTACTTCTATAAACATACTTTTATAAGGTGTTCATAATGTGCTTTTATAATCATTTTCATATTGGTAAGATCTCTATTCATATTTCCTTTATCATTCCTGTTATTGATTATTGGGACTTCTCTAATATCTTGATGTGTCTCACCAGGAGTTTATTATTTTTAGTAATACATATAAAATATATTTTTATATGATTTTTATTATCTTGATTACTTTTATCTTATTTCTTTTGTTAATTTTAAAACAATAAGAATGCTTAAATCATTAATTTTCTTACTTTATTGTCTTGAATATGCAGTAAGTTTCACAGCTAGACTTTTTGGCATTCAATTTAAAAATAGTTTCTAATTGTATTGTGATTTTTTTCATCTCAATTGGATATTTAGAATTCTGCTTTTTAATTTCCTAATTTAATTAAACTTGAGGGTTTTACTTAATATTCTACCATGTGTCCTAACAAAGAATGTATATTTTGAAGTTGTGGGGCTCAGTTCAAATTTATTAATCAGATGATTCATATATTATAAAGGCTTACTGTGCTTTTTTTTTTCTTTTCAGCTTGTTTTATCAGTTTCCAAGAAAGCTGTTTAGTATTCCATTAGTTCTGTTAATTTTAACTTTATATATTTTAGGGTAAATTATTAGGGCTTGCATACTTACAATTTTAAATCTTCATGGTGAATTATAAATTTTATTATTACATTTCATCATGTTATTTCATTATCATTTTGAATTTGCTCTTTATCTCTATAAATGATATATAATTAACAAATGCTTTGGGAGAAATAATGGCAATATATACAGAGCTAACTTCCCTGGGCTTCGCTTCCCTATAATACCATGACCACCAAACATTTACAATGTTGATTGCTTCCTAATACTTTCAACAAATGGTTGTCATTTGGTTTAGGTTTGTCCAACTATTTGTTTTTAGGCAGGTTTTACTAACAACCTAGTCCACAATTTGCAGAAGATAATCATTTTATTTTATTTTATTCTTGCTATTTTACCAATTGAGCTTTAATATCCAGAAAGCAGATTTAAATTCTAAGCACAGAATTCAGTAACTGCATTTAAGCTAGTCTTAATGACTTTTAATATGTAAATATGTATATGATGAACACATAAGAAATCCCCAAAAGGCTTAGAATAGTACAAGCAAGTATAAAAGTTGTATAACTGGAATATAATTTAAATCAGAATAATCCTTCCACAGTAAATCTAAAATCCACAAATGGTGGGAAGAAGATAAACTTTATAAAGACAAAAGTGTATTAAATTAATTTCTCTGATTTCAAAACTAAAATAGTCATGACTCACACTTTTACAAAAACACACTTAAAAATCTTTTTATATATGTATTTTATTCATCCCTAATAAATCTCTATAGTAGCTAAAATACTGTCATTCCAAAGTTTTCAACTCAAGGGACTGCTGTCCCTCTTGTAATGAATGCATAAAGATAGAAATGACACATCATTTCTGTGTCTACTCCCAGGTACTTCTCCAGCCTAAGATTATATAATTTTCTGCCTTTAAGTCACTCAAATATTCTACATGCCTTAGTCCACTGAGCCTCTGTATGCATGTTTTTCTTATCACCAAAAGCTCAGTTTTTATCTCTTTGACTATCTTATTCCTATTCATTCTTTAAACTTAAAATCAAATACAATTTCCCAAGTAAGTCTTGCCTCATCTCCCAGACTAAATGAGGCTTGCTTTATTGTTATCTTCATAGTATTTTTCCTTAGACCTGAATGGATATAATTGATAGTACCCATCTCATAGTTTGGTGTGTGATTACTGAATAAATTGAACATGGAAAGCAATCAGAAGACTACCTGGCATATAATAACAATTCAATAAAGTTTAGCTACTGTAAAGACTATTTCCATTTTTATATAAAATGGTGGATCTTCAAATGAATAAAGGATTTTCCCCAAGGAAAATCACTAAGTACCCATGTTTTACCCCATATACAATTATTATTTTTAATTTTTCCTTCCTGTCTTTTTTCAGCCATGTTGCTTATTTCCCTGTTACTTCCCTGATACATGTATAGGTATATTCATGCATATGAATATACAAGTATGTATACACACATACACACACAGACTCACATTCACCCACTAACACACACATTTGTAACTGAATACTTGAATGGAATTTTATTATAGAGTTTGTGATATAGTAGTTAAATAAACATTTAGTAAATCATTGCTTTCAAAAAGTAGAAAACTCCATACTTTATTGGAGTAGTTATTTCAAAAATTAAAAAAAAAATTTTTCATCTATGATATTGTTTTCAAAATATTTTAGGGATAATATTCCTTTATGTTCATTTTATTTCTAAATAACCAATATTTATCCAGGATAGCAACTTGGAACCATGAGTTTTTATGCAGGCTACAGACAAATTTTATTATAATTTATTCATAGAGTATCACTCATATTTCCTAGAATTCATTACTTAAACGTGGTTGAACATAGAATTTTCTACATCTAAAATAAGATGAAATGTAATTGATAATAAAAATATTGAAATATAGGAGATTTTGATTTGATGTGATGTGGTACATCATCATTTGCTTTCCTTTTCTTTTCCTCAGCTACTTATGGTTGTTTATTTTCCTCCTAGTGTGTAAGGGGCAAGTAATGAAAATTATCAGATTTTAGTCATAAGTACAAGTTAACTCATGATCATTAATGTGTAGCACTTGAACTAATTTTAAAACAGAAAAGCAAAAATATAATGTATCTTTTACTCCAAACTAAATATTAGAAATGTGAAAATATGTGTGTATTTAAACAATTTTAAGATATTTTACAATTGAGATTATTTCTGGCTAAAAATTTGTGTAAAATATAGTCAAAAAAATACATTTAAAAATATAATGTTTCTGAGTTTTATTAAGCTTTTGTGTAGAAAAGTGTGTATGTTTGTGTGTATGTGTGTGCCTGAGTGTGCATGCATTTACAAAAAGAGTGGAGAAGAAAAAATATGAAAATAAATGTTTCCTATATGGATTAATGTGAATATGGAAGTCTGTAGGAAAGTCATTGTATTTTTGACAATATAAACTCACATTATTTTATGGAAAAATGGATGAATGCTGACTTCAAAAATTAAGCATATTCATTAAGATTTTATTTGATGGCTACTTGAATATGGGTAGATGCTGGCATAAAATTGAGAATATTCATTATAAAATCTGTCATTGTTTCTAAAAATATTGTTCTATGATTTCTAAAAGAATTTTCATTTTCGGACTCAGAGGACATTTATTTTTATAGTTTATAAGACACTCTCCAGATTGCTAAAGTTCTCAAGGAAAATTGCATCATATCCTAAATAGACTGCTTGCTTCTGGGTGTGTTTTCTCAAGCTTTCTCTTCTATTTGTCAGTAACAAATGTTCATTTGTCAGAGGCAAATATATATATACATATATATTTGCAAATTGTATTTAATGATTATTTTAGAAACACCTACGTAAACTTAAACACAGATACATGAATCAGAAATATTTAAGACAATATATTCCAGATATCTTTTTCCTGTCTAACCTATTGTTTCAACATACTAAATATTTGAAACTTCTGGTAAAATATAGATTCTTTCTTTGGTGAGTTTTCTGTCACAAGTAAAGTTTTAACAAATGTGAATATCTAATTTGTTACATGCCAGAGTACACATACCATTATTCCAAAAATAATACCAACAAAAATAACCTTAAATACAAACACAAATCAGCAATGTTGAGTATAGATTCATTTCATTTATAATACATATTTTCAAACTGGAAGCAATTTGGCTTGAATTCATTTTCATAGTTTCATTATTTTCATAAATTTATAATTCATTTTCTATTAATTTATCAATAGAATAAAGTAAAGATAAATTAAATAAAATCCAAGGAATATGTGTATTAACAGATTATTTTTAGTGATCAATTAGAATTGCAGTGATTAATTAGAATTGAGATTATCAGACAATCTAAATTTTCTTCTGAGTGTATCTCAAAATGATATCTCAGATTGAGCAATATCTGGTTACTATAGTGAAGAAATAACATTATTTTAGATATACTAAATTTTAAACAGACTATATAAACTATTAATATGTCTATAATTTTAAAAACATATACAGCAGGAAGATCAGTAGGAGAAGGAAGGGAAGAATGAAGGGGGGATAAACAGAAGGGGGAATGAACCGCTTGAGACTATCGACTCTGGGAAACAAACTGAGGGCTTCAGAGGGGAGGGGGCTGGGGGATTGGGATAGGCCGGTGGTGGGTATTAAGGAGGGTACATATTGCATGGAGCACTGGGTGTTATACGCAAATAATGAATCATGGAACAGTACATCAAAAACTAAGGATGTACTGTATGATGACTAACATAACATAATAAAAATTATTAAAAAAAGAAAAATATATATATAATTTATATCTGTACCAAAAATGTTGGTTTTTAAAACATAGTCCTTTTTAAAGACAATACATTGCTTGGTGTGATTATTGTATACCTTTGAAGCATAGTTACCACTTTTTGAGCCATGAGAGAAATTTTCAAATTCCCCTCTAATTAGAACTGTCCAAAGTTAGGGGAAATATCATTCTTAGTAAAATTACCACAATAAAATTTTTTCATGTCCTGTATTTTATGCTATTTTTTTTGAATTTTAAGAATATAAAAATATTTTTATTTCTTTAAATTGAAAAAAGCCATAGTAACTGACGATAATAAAGAAATTTCAAATTTTTAATCATATTTAACTCTTCCAAAGTATATCTAAAGGATAGGGCAAGAATTATTTAAGATCATCATATTGATATAATTGATATAATTGATAAGATCAAATAATTATTAATTTACAACTGGTATACAAAAATACTGGACTTTATGTTTGTTTCTTTAACCTTAAGGAAAAAAATTGAAAGCGAGAATGCCTTCTATTTATACTTCTTTACCATCTTTCCTTAACTTTTGCTTGCAGTGAAAGCCACGAAAGAAATATTTTCCCATAGTCAACGCTGAAAACAATCCATGCCACTGAAGAGTAATCCTCTTTATCGTGCTTCTTTAGATCGTACACAGATCCCAGCACAGTGCCATATGCACATGGAAGATAGTACAGCAATGCATTTTATGTGGATTTGAGTATGGAGCTTATATTTAGTGTTGCCTCTGCTTGAAAGAAGAGATGTAGG
>NW_024423453.1:23060295-23130800 GCF_017311325.1 Ursus maritimus | reverse complement strand
TACTCTCTGATACTGCCATGCTATAAAAGGGCAGAAAAGAAGTGTGTCACAAGGAAAGGGACAAATTCTTACAGAAAAAAATAAGAAATTAAAACCCAGTTGGGAAAGAGAGATCCAAATTTTCCAAATGAGTAGATTTATCTGCTAATGGATGCTACATTCCTTCTTTCAGTATTTTTTTTTGTCTGCTGATGGGCGAAGAGGTACCATTAGAAGTGACGATGTAGCCATATGCAGCACAGAGTAACTTTTCCATTTCCAACATCTGACCTCATATATGTGTTTTGCTATCAGTTATCTCTTCAACTGGATAAATTAGAAGTTGCTCCTTGTAAGGGAAGTTTGGAGACTACCAATTTGGCCCAAGTTCCTCATTTTACAAAGGGAAAATTGAGGTTGAAAAAGGTTAAATGACTTTTTCATGATCATGCATATATTCAACAGGAAGTCCGTACAAGAACTCTTGTTTCTTTGCTATCCTTCAGAGTTCAGAATAAGACCAGAATATGAGATATGAAAAACCCTGAGACTGAGTCACACACTTTTACCTCAAACAGTGTATGTGTGTGAGTATGTGTGTGTATGTATACACAATCTATACATATTATATATATATAATATATATATATACACACACTTTTATAAGTTGTGTGTGTGTGTGTGTGTGTATATATGTATATGTGTATATATATATATAACATACTGTTTTATACATATTATTTATTGGCTATAAAGAAATTATATATATATTCACTATTAAGACTTACCTTCTATACATGTTATGTACAGTTAATGACTCAGAAAAGATTTGAAAATTAAGAAAAACAACATTAATCAACTTATAGACCATTATAAGTGTATAATGGAATCTGAAAATATTTAATTTAATCACAAATCACAAATTTATTTGCATTATTTAAAATGAATCACGTTTATATTAAAATATTAATTGGGAGAATAATTTTCTCTATGTTAAAACAATTTATTATTGAGTTATGTTAAATTTCAAAAAATAATAAAAAAGAAACTAAATGTCTTAGCTTACCTCCGTGTTATCATTTAAATTCCTATGAGTGAAATATGGAGGTAGTATGTTTTATACACGCAACTTTTTAAGAGTTGGGGAAGTATTTGAAGAAAATAAGGTCATCACCCTAAACATTCCATTAAGTTTATAATTTGACTGGAAATTTAGTAGACTTTAAAATGTATTTTAACCTAGGACCATTTTCCTTATTTATTATTTTCTTTGGAACTCTTTCAAAGGTATATTTCAAATTAAAGTACATGTACTTTTGTTTTGGGGCTAGTTCACAAATGTACTTCCTTAATTTCATTGTGATGAACTTATTTTTCCTCAGGATACAATCAAAATAATCATCTCAATTTAAAGTACAGTAAATAGAGTAAAATATTTTCTCCACATATTAGAGTTATTCTCATATACGCTCTGGTGGAGGAATTAAAGCAATTGATTTAAACTGAAAAGGGATCAACAGATGTAAGAAAAGTATCTCCAAAGAGTAGAGACAAAAATGAATTAATGAACTCTAGTATTTTCACACAAGGTCAAGTTTTATTAATAGAAATCTGTAAAATTGGCACAAACTCTAGTTACGTTTTCACTGAACTGTTCTTTTAAGTATTGTATCACTGAGTTGGATTGTATTGGAACATTATATTCATCTACGATATCAATCAATGTTTGTTACTTGATATTAACTTCCATATTCCTATATAAAATTTCATACCTGTTAATTAATTTATTTAGCATATTTTAGAAACAAGTATTTACCATTCTGTGATATACTGACTACTGGTACTGTAAGAGAATAAGTGGCTTGAGCCATTAGTTATTCTGTCCGATATTAGGACTCTGTGTTTCTGGTGGAGCTCATAGGAGAAGAAAAACATCACTGCCTTTGAGGTCTTTTCAGACTTGGATCTGTGAAGATCTAAGGGAATTTAGCATCTTAAAAATCCTATAAATGGTGATATTGCATCATTCATGTCATTGGAAACCATCACCATTGTTTATTTTGTTATGTGTTGTCCAAATATATGACCTTAGACTCTAATTTGAACATTGCATACTAGGGTGTTGTTATGATAATTATTTCTGTATTGAAATGAAACTGTGAAATGTTAAATAAATTTAAGGAATAGACTTTAAAAACTAAAACAGGGTTTCTCAAAACTAGTCTCCAAAACTCTTGCACAAGCTTAACTGAAATTTTTGATGAAATGAAGATTTTTTAAAAATCTTTTCCAAGACATACTGAATCAAAACCTCTGTGGCTTCAATTGAAATATCTATAATTTTAAAAATTTTAAGTATCTATAAACACTCATTTTAGAACCAGTGATGTAAACTGTACCATGCTACTTATATTCTGATTTCATTTGGGTTACCCTAGAGGCAAAGACATGTGCTGATATATTTATGTGGGGATGTCAACAAGCAAAAGTGAAGGAGGGAAGTGGGAGTCAAAGAGTGAATAAGCAAATAAATATGAGTAATTTATCAAAATCACTGTTCCGGACAAAATATGTTCATTTCCATAGGGATCACTGAGAAGCACATAGAATTGACCTCCATTCTCCACTAGTTGAAGGTTGCCTGCAAGGAAACCTGTCTCCCACACTTCCAGGAGACATTTTTGTGCAGGCCAAGTGATTTCCCACAGCTTCAGAGCAGGCCTATGGGCTAAGCACAAAATGATATGTGGCAGAGACTGGGGGGGGGGGGAATACCATTAGAATGAGTCTGAGCTTGCAAGAACATCAAAACAAACAAACAAACAAACGAAAAAACTTAAAACTGACCATCACAACTGTGGTGAGTCTAGAAATTTAAGCAGGACACTGAGTATCTTGCTTATATGTGTCCTACCACTGCTCAGATCCATTCATGCTACATGCAAAGTCCCCTCTGTTGTAAGGTTTCGAAATGCTTTCTGGTTGGCAACTTCTATGAAAGCCAATGCACAGAAGAAGTACTGGAAAAGCCAGAGACTCTGCTGCTATAAGGCAGCATCATTACTTTCTTGGTGAGAGAGAGACCATAATCCTGACTCTATGCGAAGCACCATCCCTATTACCAATGCTATTCTATGTATGGGCACATTAGTCAAGCACGAGATGGCCAATACAAAGGATGGCTGACATATAAAGGACAAGCCATTTTACCTTTTGAAGGAGACCACAGGTAAACAAACAAACAAATAAACAGAACTTTTTAAAAAGGTGAGTGAAATACCACTTCTAACCTTTAAGCAACCCCTCAACCTAATACCTTTATTTTCCTTTCCGTCCTCTTGAAAACATTTACTTTCTCTCATTTATAATTTTTTTTGGCACTTTCCTTCAGCTTTCCTAGGACACACTTGTAATTTGAAATAAATAAATAAATAAATAAATAAATAAATAAATGTCATTTTGTTCTACATATTTGTTGAGTATCCTCTCTGTAGTAGTTTTCTGTTCTGTGAGCATTAATGTGAATCACAACCCTCACAAAAGTTGTACCTACTCCTATAGATAGTTCCAGCCAGTTTCTTTCCCAGATCTCCTTTATGTCAGTTTTTCAATAATGCTCCTTCAGGGTCTTAGAAAAACCAGATGAACCACTTAATCACAGCTCAGAAATACTTATATTTTCTTACCTCATAATTCTTCTCACACAGTATAGACTCTCAGTACCATGAATAACATGCTGCCCAATTGGGAGAATTTCCTGTCAATAATATGGTTCAGAGTCATCCTTAAATGGAATTACAGCTTATCAGGAATCCATTTTCAGATATGTTCCAAAATATTAAGCCACCCCTTTGTAAATCAGGTGTAAGCATTTTCCTTTTCTACCAACTAATCATGAAGAGTGCCTAGCAGGCCACAGGTGAGACTTGAGTAAGACGAGAAGATACATAATAGTAGCTACTGTAAGAATCTGGGACAACTGGACCAGTAACACATAACAAACTTTGTCATATGAATTTGTTCAGGGCTGCTCTGCCCACTTGTATTGTGGTAGATCTTAAAATACCCAGCTTTGATGGAAGGCAGTTTGTGTCACATAGTCATTTAATATAATCTGTTGTCACCTTTCATCCAGGAAGGCACTGGTTTGTGGTTTGTCATCAGAAAGGCAGGTAGATATATATTCTTGGTATATGTTTGCCATTTCTGCTGGCAGAGCCTCAGCCAGCACACTATCCAGGAGAGAATACCTGACCCACAGGCATGTGATACAACACAGTTTAGCATATGATTAAGGGATCCACTTCATATCAAAGAATGTGCAGGAATGGATGCATCACAATAGGTTCCACAGGTTGCATTACACAGCACATAATCCAGAAAAAGATGGCTTTCCATAATACTAAAATAACCTTCTAAAACCACAGCTAAAGTGTCTTCCCTGAAGCATCACTGAAAATACCTGGTACTGTCGTTCAGGATGAAATATGTGCATAAGGAAGGATTTTCCAGTCTAAGACCAAGTAGTGGAAGCAGGAACAACTCCACTTACCATCCTTCCTAATGACCCAATAGGGGATTTTGTGCATCTTATGCATTCCCAAACTCAGGACTCTTCATGAAAAGCAGATGAACTCTTCCCAGAGACCCTTACATGGTCCCATTGAACTATAAGCAATAGCTACCACCAGGAAACTAAAATTGTGATGTCTTAGAGACAGCAGTCATAAAGAAGTGTAATTGTGACCAGAGTAATTGACCTTGATGAACAGGAGCCAGCGAATAAGGCTGTTTTTATGTCATAAGAGTAGGAAGAAATATGTGTTGAAAACAGGGGATCTAGTTGGGTAAATTCTGGTACTTGCTTCCCACATTATAATCGTGAATGTATAGGTGCAGCAACCCTAACCTAAGAAGGGTTTTTCAGATCTCTCAGGTTTCAGTCATACCACCAGCTAAGCTACCGAAGCTACTGAGATGTCAGCTGAAATTTAAAGGAATTTAGAATGTATAATAAAGGAGAGAGGGAATGGATATCAAGTTGTGGCTCTGAGACTGACTATAGTATAGGTAGCTCATCCCATTAATTTCCTCTTTTATAATTTCTGCCAGGAAAAAAGCCCACAGAAACCGTGGAGGAGCTGATCTTTGAACTTGTGAGAGAAATAGATTTATGCGGGGATTGGCAAATGTCCTGAGGGACCAGCTCCAAAATATGAGCAAAGTGGGCCTCTATTAGATAGTTGTCTCATAAGCTCTTATTGTTTCAACATCTGTGATATGATAAAATAGTTTTGTTCATATGTAATTTTGTTTTTGTTGTTATTTTGAGGAGAGATTTTTGTCTTCTATAAATTATTCTATCATAGCCAGATGTGGATGGTCCCCTAAATTTAAAGAATTCCTGGAAATTCCACACAAAATATTCGTTTGTTTTCTAGTGACAAAAATTTAATCACATGGCTATACAAATCTACAAAGGAGCATAAAAAATATACGCAGTCAAAAATCTTAAGTTCTATTAATGAAGAAAGAGATGATAGTTAATGAATGTACAAATAACAAGGCCTACTACAATCATGAAGTCCAGTTTAAGAAATGGGAGGTGGAGATAATCAATTAGGAATGAGGAAGCTGATGTATTCTGTGAGCACTGAATCCAATAATTATTGAAATAAGATTGGAAACTTAACTTACATATAAAAATAGTTTATAGAGAGGGGTTCCTGGGTGGCTCAGTTGATTAAGGTCTGACTCTTGATTTTGACTCAGGTCATGATCTCAGAGTCATGAGATCAAGCCCCTGTGGGGCTCCACACTCAGAATGGAGTCTGCTTGTCCCTCTCCCTTTCCCTCCACCCTCTGCCCACTCCTGTGTACGCATGCATTCTCTCTCTCAAATAAATAAATAAATAAAATCTTTAAAAAATAAAAAATAAAAATAGTATGTACATGATAGAAATATTAACAATGTAAAAATTATACAATGACCACATGGATACCACTTTACTTCCAAGAGAATCATTGTTTTAAAAAAAGGAAAATAATAAGTATTGGTGAGAATGCAGATAAATTGAAACCCTTATACATGTCTAGTAGGAATTTAAAATGCTATAGCTGCTGTGCAAAACTCTTTGGAAGTTCCTTAGTAAATTACACACAGAATTACTATATGATCCAGTAATTCTACTCCTAAGTATATACTCAGCATAACTGAAAACAGGTACTCAAAAAAATATTTGCACTTGAATGTTTGTAGCATCACTATTCACAGTAGCAAAAGGGTGATTTCAAAGTAAGCGAATGATTCACTATAATTATTTTCATTCTTACATCAGTTTTCTTAATATTTCAGATTTAAAATTTATGTTAAAAAATTAATGAAGTCCTGGTGCTCATAAGACATTTAAACTCCAAGATATATGTAAATAATTCCTATTTATGTATATATTAATATGCACTAATTTAAAAAAACACTATTTCATTGATAATTTTATGTAGGTACTTAAGCAAGTGTGAAATATATTACACATTTTTTAACAAAGCCCAAGCTATTCAATATTAAAATTTATTCCATTGACCACTTGCTTCAGAACCACTCGGGAATGATACTTGTAATAACAGATAATTTGACAAATTCCAACACCCATTCATGATAAAAACTCTCAGGAAACTAGAAATAGAGGGAACTTCTTTACCTTAGCAATGAATATCTCAAAAAAAACCCTACAGCTAACATTCATAGTGATGAGAAATGACGCTTTCTCCCTAAGATCAGAAACAAATTAAGAGTGTTCTTTCTCAACATCAAGTTGGAAATCCTGGCTAATATTAGCAATAAAAAAAAAGGAAATAAAAGATATACTGATTGGCAGGAAGACATCAAAGAGACTTTGTTCACAGATGACATGATCATCTATATAGAAAATCTGAAAGATTTGCCAAAAACAAGACAAAACAACTCCTGGTACTAATAAGCAATTATAGAAAGGTTGTAGGATACAAATTTAATATATAAAAGTCAATTACTTTCCTATGTATCACCAATAAATAAGTGGAATATGAAATTAAACACATAACTTCATTTACATTAGCAATCCAAAAATGAAATGCTTAGATATAAATCTAACAAAATATGTATAAGATCAATGTGAGGAAAACTACAAAATTCTGATGAATGAAATCTAAGAACTAAATAAATGGAGAGATCATTCCATGCTCTTGGATAGGAAGAGTCAATATTGTCAACAATATTGACAATAAAGACTCAATAATGTCATTTTTTCTCAACTTTATGGATTCAATGTAATCACAATCAGAATCTCAGCAAATTATGTTGTGGGTATTAACAAGCTGCTTCTTAAGTTTGTATGGAAGGGCAAAAGGCCCAGAAGAGCCAACATAATATGAAGAAACAGAATAAAATCGGAAGATTGATCTAGCCTACTTCAAGACTTACTACAAAGCTAGAGTTATAAAGAGAGTATGGTTGTGGCATAAGAAAAAACAAATAGATCAATGGAACAGAATAGAGAGCCCAGAAATACACCTGTATAAATACAGTCAATGACATCTGACAAAAAAGCAAAGACAATACAATGGTACAATGATGGTCTTTTCAACAAATGGTGCAGTAACAACTGGAGATTCACATGCAAAATAATAATAATAATAATATGAATCTAGACAAAAATGAATGAAAATAAATGAATCTAGTCTTCCTATCCACGAACATGGAATATCTGTCTAGTTATTTAGTTCTTCTTAGATTTCATTCATCAGAATTTTGTAGTTTTCCTCACATAGATCTTATACATATTTTGTATAAAAAAATAAATGAATCTAGACTCAATTAAAAAAATGGCAAAAGACTTGAACAGACACCCCCCCACACATACACACACACACAGCTATATAAATGGCAATTAATTTAATTAAATTAATTGATTTAATTAATTTAAAACATTAATTCAAAATGTATCAGAGACTTAAATGTAAAACACAAAAATGTAAAATTCCAATATAGAATGTTAGTGCCACCCTTCCTTGTACCACAGTGAAGTCCTTACTGACAATGTGATAGTATTTAGAGTAGGACTTTTGGAAGATAATTAAGTTTAGATGTCATCATGAAGGTGGGGCCTCCCATATGGAATTAATGTCCTTATAAGAAGACAGAGACCATTGTCTTAGACCATGTCTAAGCTCCCTCTTTCTCTCTCGCTACCATGTAAGGGAATAGCAAGACAATAACAGCCATCTGTAAGTCAGAAGGCAGCTCTCACCAGGAACTGAATCAGCCAGAGTGTTGATTATGAATCCCCAGTCTCTAGAACTATGACAAATATATTTCTGTTGTTAAAACCACCAAATCTATGCTACTTTGTTACAGCAACCTTAGCAATCAACGGCAAACTACTAAAAGATAATATATGAAAAAAATCTAGATGGCCTTGTTCATAGCAACGACTTGTCAGATACAATATTGAAAGTATAATCCATGAAGGAAAGATTTGATGAACTGGGCCTCATTAAAATCAAAATCTTCTACTCTGTGAAGGACAATGTCAAGAGAATGAAAAGACAAGCCACGGAATGCAAGAAAATATTTGCAAAAGATATATCTGATAAAGGACAGTTATCCAAAATATGCAAAGAACTTTTAAAACTCATCAGTAAGAAAACTAAACCACTTAATTAAAAAATGGCAAAAGACTTGAACAAACACCTCACACACACACACACACACACACACACACAAATGACAATTGAGCATACGAAAAGATGCTCCACATTATATGTCATTAGAGAACTGCAAACTAAAATAAGAAACAATGAGATACCTATTAGAATTGTCAAAATCTGGAACTGCGACAACACTAAATGCTGACAATGATGTGGAGCAACAGCAATTCTCATTCACTGCTGGTGGAAATACTAAATGGTCCAGACACTTTGGAAGACAGTTTGGAAGTTTCGTACAAAACTAAACATACTGTTAGCATATGATTTAGCAATTGTACTTCTTGATATTTACCCAAAGAAGTTGAAAACTTATGTCCACACAAAACCTATATACGTGGATGTTAAGATCAGCTTTATTTATATTTGCCAAAGCTTGGCAGCAATAAAGATGTCCTTCAGTAGATGAATGGATAAATAAACTGTGGTCCATCCAGACAACAGAATGGAATTTAGTTTTAAAAGATAATTAGCTATCAAGTCATGAAAGGACATGGAGGAACCTTAAATGCATATTATTAAGTGAAAGAAGCCAATCTGAAAACTTACATACTGTATGATTCCAACTATGTGACATTCTGGGAAAGGCAAAACTATGGAGATAGTAAAAGGGTAAGTGGTTGTCAGGTGTTAGAGGATAGGGTGGAATAAACAGAACATGGAGATTTTTAGGGGGTGAAACTACTCTATATGATATAATAATGTATACAAGCCATTAAACATTTGTCAAAACTCACAGAATGTACAACCTCAAGAGTGAACCATAATGCAAACTATAGATTTGAAGTAATAAGGATGTCTCATTGTAGGTTCATCAATGGTAACAAATCTACCATTGGGGCGGAAGACGTACATAACGGGGGAGACTATGTACACTTGGGGACAGGAAGTATTTGGGAAAGCTCTGTATGTTCCTCTCAGTTTTGCTGTGAACCTAGACCTGATCTAAAAATCAATCAATAAATAAAGTCTGTAATAAAAAAGAAATACATATTCCTAGAGTGTACTCAAACCAATAGAGTCAGAATTTCTGGGAGTGTGATCTTATACATTTATAAGTTTTCCAGAAACGTTTTATATACACAAATGTCTAAGATGGACCATGATCTCTCTCTCAAACTTGTGTCTCAAACTATGATTGCTTCATTTCATAAAATTTTATATTAGAAAATTATATAACTCATCTTTTAGTTCATCCATACCTTCTGAGATATTTTACAAAATTGCTACAAGCTTAGGGAAATAATGTAATACACTTAAGTTTAATTTCTAAAAGTATGATTACTCACCTATTTCTGACTTATTTATTTTTTAATGAATTGGTTTATTATTATTGAATAAGCAGAGAAATGACATAATCTAAAGCCCTTCTGTGTTTTTAAATAAAAATCAACAACTCTATCCAGCAGTCATATTCTATTTGTGTATTTAATTTTATGTATTATAATACTGCATTATAAATATTTTACTTGTCAGTTATGATTTTTAAAATTTTATAAGACTTTATGATTCCCACATGAATATTTGACTCACTCTAAAATCCAAACTAATTATATTCCACTGTTCACACATTGCCCATCTCATGCAGTCACTCATGTTGTCACCCTTCTCTGCTGCCATCCCCACATTTTCTCAAAATATAGAAAATATTAGTTTATAATCTACCTTAACATAGTTGTTTAGATTTTCTTTCTCTGATCTCTCTGATTCTCTTCAAGATATGAAAAGTTGAAGATAAAAAACTAAAAGCAGAATTACTTTTATGGTGAATCAGAATTATAAACCATCTTGAATTGGTTTTTCTATTTAAAATGGTTACTGGCAGCAGAGTTTGTATCAGCTTTCAATATAATTTTCAACTCACTTGATACAGACAGTTAATACTATCAGTGATGTATCCAAGCAGCTCTGTAGTTAAAATCACATCCCTAAGATGATGAAAACTTAGCAGTCAATTAAGAGCAAATTGCCATTTTATGAAAAAATTGGGATAAATTATTGTGAATCTACAATCAGAACACAAAAGACTTTTGATAATACAGAACTTGTCCCTAAGAATCATATTGGACATTCTAATTTGTGTAGCCTGCCTCATGTGAATTGATGAAATAAAAATAAAGATTTCATTCCAAGATTATCTTTATGATGAGAAGAAAAATCAGGCTATTCAAAATTTCCTCTTAATTAAAAAAAAGGGGACATGAAAAGCCATATAGCTTCCAGGAAACCAGCCAAAGACTTTTTCTTTTGATTGTGGTTGGGGAAGTATGAGAGTTTAAAAGATATTAATTTAATATTTTTTCTTCTTTTGGTTTTTAATCCAATTATTTACATGGGTTATTTTTATATTTCAATTTGACTTAACAACTTTCTGAACAATTACCTGCTATGTTAGTGGAGAATTTAATGCTCCTTAAGTAGTTACTACTTTTACCCTCACAAAATTGTTGTATCAGAAATTTGAATTAAAAAATTGTTAATATCGGGGTGCCTGGGTGGCTCAGTCATTAAGCATCTGCCTTCAGCTCAGGGCGTGATTCCAGAGTCCTGGGATCGAGCCCCACATCGGGCTCCCTACTCTGCTGGGAAGCCTGCTTTTTCCTCTCCCACTCCCCCTGCTGTGTTCCTCTCTTGCTGTCTGCCTCTCTCCCTGTCAAATAAATAACTAAAAGCTTTAAAAAAAATTGTTGGTATCTATACTATTTGACCACATTAACATTACTCACTATTAAACTAAATAATAGCCTTGGCTTCTGATTAACTATGCATACATAAACACACACACACATATATGCACTTGTATATATGTGTATGTATGTACATACATGTGTATATATGTACTTCTATTATTGCTATCTATATGATTCTTATTTCTCTTTATTCTCAGTGTTCTGAGTTTCCTTTCTAAATGGCTTTTATGTGAGTCTTTATTAGCTTATTTCTTTGGGCACTGGATAGGCCTCTTTTATCTGAGTAACAAGTTCTGGAATTACTTTTTTTAAGATTCTTTTTATAGTCATCTTTTCTCTGTTTTTTAATTAATATTTTGGAAAAAATTCATATTCGTGGAATACTGAAACTTCTTGTCCAATCTTTAAATATCCTTATCTTTCTTCACCTATTGTGTTCATCATCCTTTTTGTTTGTTTGTTTTAAATTTAGAAACATTGCCTAAATTTTATTTTTTAACTTTCCTACTATTCTTTTTACTGTTGGATATTTTTAATTTCTAGGAGATTATTATTGATTTATAATTATTCCTTTTCACAAACTTACTTTTTTCATGATTAAAGAATCTAACATCTCTGAGGATTTCAATTACACTATTTAAATATTTTTTCTCTCTATTCCCTCCCCAACATTATAATGAGATGCTTCCTTATGTCACTTATAGGCAAGGCTTGAAGAAAGCAAGGGCACAGTCCAAAAGAAAAAAAGAGATTAACATTAAAAAATGTCAAAGTAAGTCACCAAAAGCTATTTAGAAGGTTCACCAACATCTAGAATAAAACAGATTTCAAGGAGGATTTATTTGGAGAGCATTTGACTGTGAATCTCTCTCCCCAAAGAGGAAAGTGGATGCTGGGAAGATGCCATATTCAATTACAAGCTTAGGGAGTCATAAATGTTTCCTTGCAGGTGGAGGCACTCTGGAACAGGTATCTGATTCATGGCTGTGATGGAAGGCTGCAGAGTTGCCTCCAGGAGAGTCAGTGATTGACTGGCTTCATGAATGAATGCATGACTGAATGAAACAAAGGACATCCACCACTATTTATAACGTGCTGCATACACAACTATAATGTAGTTATATATTTATATATAGTTATATGCTTATATATATTATATATAAAAAATCAATACTGACAATAATAAATCTGACAACAAATAAATTATAAAATCATGCAAGAATTTTTCACTAACTTTATTTAGTTGTGACTGTGGAAGCAACATTTGTTGACTGATTCATCTATACTCATCCTCAAGTTGGATAGGAGGAAGTTCCTTATTTGCCATATACTACTAGCAACATGCCCTTTATGCTATGTTTCAAAACATTCAGAGTTAACCCAAGTAAATTTTCTATTATTACTGTTTTAATGGCATACAAGATCGTACCTTTCAGAAAACAGTAAGTGGGCAGGGATGAACAAGGGTGTAGGGTTCATCCTGTACTATAAATTCCACACACATTAAGTCTAAAGCTAAGTAGAGAGCAGATATTATGGCATATTGCAGACTGCAGTATTTTTTAATTGAACTATAGCTGACACACAACGTTACATTAGTTTCAGGTATACAGCATAGTGATTAGACAAGTCTATAAGTTATGCTATGCTAAGTGTAGCTACCATCAGTCACCATGCAACACTATCACAATACATTTGAATATATTCCCTATGCTGGACATTTTATTCCTGTGACTTATTCATTCCACAACTGGAAGCCTGTACCTCCAACTCCCTTCACTTGTTCTGCCTATACAGTATGTTTTAATAAGGCACCCAGAGTCCCTGAAACGGAGTACCAAAAATAAGAGTTAGAGAGAGGATCTTTGATCAGCAGAGCCACTCCAGGATGCTGGGCTGTGAGATTGGAAACAATTTACTATATATGTAACTGTAGATTTGTTGAGTAAGTATAACTAGAACCCATCTAATTGCAATCATATTAGAGTAATCTGGATTTTTCTCTCAGTTGTAATTCTGAAGGAAGAATTGATAAGAAGGGAAATCTGTTGAGAACAGATAACCAAGATCTGAATTTTTGAAATGTCTATACATCAAAAGCAAGCTAAAAAACAAAACTTTGACTTAGCGTTGCGGAGAAGCAGGAAGAATACTTTAATGTTTTATATGCCAAAGCAGAAAATGTTAAGATTAGGAAGTGATGAATGATGAATATATATGGTTAGCAGTTGTCAGCTAAAATTACAAATCTTAACAGAGTTTTTTTTTCTTTTTTTTTCCCCAAATGTTGATGTTGTCAGTGAAAAACTGCCTGCCACGGTAGCCACCCCTTGCTACATAAGAACCTTCATGATTACGACATTTTGACAGCAGAAAAGCATTCCATCAACCCCCACTTGTTCCAGGAAATAGCCGGCCATGGAAAACTCTCCACCCCTAATATTGAATAATTTTTCCTTTTCTGAAATGACCCCAAAACTGTTACCCTGCCCCCTTGTAGCCAACCAAAGGCTGTCAAATGTACCAGACCAACTAAAATGTCTCCTTGCATCTAAAATCTTCACCTTAGTAGAAAACTTATTAATCAGAGACAGTTTTCCCTGTTTTTACTCTATAAAACTTCCTTTCTTTCTAACTCCTTTGAACCCCTGTTGAAATGTAATTGATGACAGATGGGTTCCCTTACACCAAGTTTGTGAATAAACAACCTTTGTATATGTTGTAGCAGACTTAGTTTTGTCTTTGACATCAATAAAAGGACCCATACATTTAAAAGAGGAATAATTTAAATATGAAATAACTAAGTACACAAATGCCAAATCAACACTGTAGTAATCTTTAACATTTTTGTAGTCTGCTCTAATTAACAAAGTATCTTCACCTAGATTATTTAAATTTTAACACAGATTATTTTACAGATTATTACACAGATTATTAATAACACAGATAATAACACAGATTATTAACACAGATTATTTTAACTTTAATGAAGACAGTCTTCATTATAAAGGATATTGGAGACAGGTTTTATATTTTGATTTCTATCTTCACAAATTCAGTAAATATGAGCTAGAACTTGAACTGAGGCCCTCTGTTACAAAATCCTTTTCCTTTGATGATTTAGCACATTGCTTATATTATATTACAATGACAAAATTGAGAGTGTTGTTCAACATTGGGAATGTCTAAAATGAGAAATAGAACATGGTTTGGCTTCTTAAAGGAATTTAGCCGTGGCTAAAGTTCTAAAAAGTGATATTCACAGATTGGGAAGGAACAGAAGAGTAAAATGTCATTAGAATAATGAAATTTGAAAAAAACAAAAACACAAAACAAATATGTTTTGCAGACTAATTTCTTTTTCAGTTTCAAACATGGAAAAAAGAGATAAAAATTTACCATCTGTTATGTTCAACCTGTAGATTAATAGATCATCAAAGATCAAATGTTACATCTAAATTTGGAGAGAGTTTGAGAGGGGATTGCAAATATATACATGGCATTTATTATATGATTATTACATAAAATATAAATGATTCTTTTGGCTAGAAAATCTGGCTTTTAATCGCCAGAGGATAAGCTCTTGTACTTAATATGTGTACTCCCTGTTGGATAAAACTTTTCACAAAATCCTGACTCTCTTAGTTTCTAGCTACTTGGAGTGAGAAATATGAATACATAAACATTTAAAAATTTCAGAAAATGTTTGAACTTTATACTAACATACATTAAACAGAACAAGGAACTTACCTTTTAAAATATTATCAAAGTCACTGGTATCTTCATTTCTATTGGTATGAATAAAAGAAAGGGCAAATTTCTTCTTTACTGTCTAAAAGTTTTAGTATTAAAAAAGATTTCCCTTTTGCACTTTCTTCCCCTAAACCAAAACCTCTCTTTCTTAAATTGATCATGTTAATTCAAGTTTCTTCCATATTTAGGAAATTTTATTACATAGGCATCATAATATTAGTATACAAATAAGGATATAGTACATGAAAATCCAGTTTTCTAAACAAAGTATATAAAAACTTGGCAATCAGAACGCCTAGGTGGCTTAGCCTGTTAGGCATCCAACACTTGATTTTGGCTCAGGTCATGATCTCAGGGTCGTGGGCTAGAGCTCCATGTGGGGCTTTGTGCTCATTGTGGAGTCAGCAAGAGATTCTCTCCCCCCCTCTCCCCTTGCCCTTCCCCTGCTAGGGCTCTCTTTCTCTAAATAAAACAAACAAAAACTTGCCAATCAATAAACACTACATTAGTGTACATGCTATAATCTTTTAAAGCAGTGCCTAATCATATTCCTATCTTATCAATCAAGTTTTAATGATGAGCAATTCCACATTTAAACATAAACATCAAGTCTGAAATTTTCTAAAAGGAAAGATGGAATGATTTTGAGAGCAAAATATCCCACATCTAATCAGTAAGGTTGATAATCTTTGACAAATACTCCTTCTTGGAGTTGTCATATCCAGAAAGCATCTCCTCTTAGAAATGTGGCTCTATCATATGCACTTGATACAATAATTTATAATTATTGCCACTGATAGCTCTAAATGTGGTCCATTGACAGTGAAATGATATCTTAGGAGATACACTTTTATAGGCTAAATTCTGTCCAGGCCCAGCATCAAAGAAGATTACTTTTTTCTTCCTAGGAATTATAAATCTTTCTGTAATTATTTTCTTCTTCCTCCAGGTCTTTATATTTCTTCTACTTGACTATATTTCATCCATATAAACCTACAAATCTGATCACATCATTACAATACTTAAAATCTTCTTCTGACTTCAGGGTGAAAATCAAAACTTATTAGCACATAAAGGTTACGTATGCCACAGCAGAAAGATCGTGGTTTGGGGAGTCAGTGAGAATTAAGAATAAATCGGGATCTGTCATTTCAAGAGACTCAATTTCTTTTTTTTTTTTTTTTTTTTTAATGATTTTTTATTATATTATGTTAGTCACCATACAGTACATCCCCGGTTTCCGATGTAAGGCTCGATGATTCATTAGTTGTGTATAACACCCAGTGCACCATGCAATACGTGCCCTCCTTACTACCCATCACCGGTCTATCCCATTCCCCCACCCCCCTCCCCTCTGAAGCCCTCAGTTTGTTTCTCATAGTCCATAGTCTCTCATGTTTCATTCCCCCTCTGATTACCCCCCCTTTCTTTATCCCTTTCTTCCCCTACCGATCTTCCTAGTTCTTATGTTCCATAGATGAGAGAAATCATATGATAGTTGTCTTTCTCTGCTTGACTTATTTCACTTAGCATTATCTCCTCCAGTGCCGTCCATGTTGTAGCAAATCTTGAGAACTCGTTCTTTCTGATAGCTGAGTAATATTCCATTGTATATATGGACCACAACTTCTTAATCCAGTCATCTGTTGAAGGGCATCTCGGCTCCTTCCACGATTTAGCTATTGTGGACATTGCTGCTATGAACATTGGGGTGCATATGGCCCTTCTCTTCACTACGTCTGTATCTTTGGGGTAAACACCCAGTAGTGCAATGGCTGGGTCATAGGGTAGCTCAATTTTTAACTTTTTAAGGGACCTCCACACTGTTTTCCAGAGTGGCTGTACCAACTTGCATTCCCACCAACAATGTAGGAGGGATCCCCTTTCTCCACATCGTCTCCAACAATTGTTGTTTCTTGCCTTCAAGAGACTCAATTTCTTAATCTTTGAATAGACATGCTAATAGACACTTTATAGGTCTGTTACACAGATTGGGCAAGAGTGTTGTATGAACAGCACAGAATACAGCAGGTATGCATTAGGGATACATGACATTTTTTATGTTCCTTAGCATTTTCATTTAGCAGTCTTTATAGCCTTCACACAAATATCACCTCTTGCCCATTAAAATATATTTATCTTGTCCTTGAAGCTCTTCTACTTTTATTCACAATTTTGCTCTTTCCGACCCAGTTCTCACCTGTGATAAAGAATGACAGAAGGGTAGAGGGACTGCGGAGGTAGGGAGGGGAGTGGGGATCTTTTGATGATTCTATCACCAGCCTCCTTCTCAATGTCGAGAATTCAAATAATGGACATATTCAGGAGGGACAATTAAGAAAAAACTCCATAGGTTAAATTTATCTCCATTGTAAGGAAATGAGAGAAGGGAAATTCTGCAATTCCTCCAAATTCTATTATAATAAACTTGTGTAGTTGTAACATTCTCTTTATTTTTGTACAATATTTGAAACTGGAAAACACTTAAGATATGTTTTTGTTTTATATAATTTTTAGCCAAAATGAACTTTCTTAATTTCAGTTGTTTTTTCCAGAACCTATTTTAATTTCACAAGGTTAATCCCCTTCAATATCCTCACCGTATCAGTTTTCACCCCTCAAAGCAAAGAAAACATCCAGTTACAAGGATACATATAAAAATACACCTTAGACATTTGGGAGTTTCAAACAAAAACAAAGATTAAAGAATGAAGGCAATACATCACATGCATGAGACATTTTGTTTCCAGGAATGTTTGAAGCTGGGGACCTGAGGTTCCCCTTGATGCGGTGAGATCAGAGGTTATGTTTCACATATAACTGTAATAAAATATTTGAAGTAAATATTCTTTTTTAATTAATTAATTTATTTTTTAGAGCAAAAAAGAGAGAGTGAGAGTGAGCAAGGGAGGGGTAGAGGAGGAAGAAGAGAAGCAGACTCTCTGCTTCACAGCAGAGCTCAACCCAGGGCTGGATCTCACAACCCTGAGATCATGACCTGAGCTGAAATCAAGAGTAGGATGCTTAACCAACTGGGCCACCCAGGAGCCCCTTGCAGTAAATATTCTAATTTATGTACTCATTAGAGAATGGGTAATTTAATGAAAGCCTATAAATATAACAGATGCTTTAAATTTTCTGCTTGAAACTTTCACTACATATGTTAAAACTGCAATAACATCTAAAGGTAATTATGTTTTATATGTGTGTGTATGTCAACTTCAAAAAAGAAATGGACATTTGTCTATATTTTGGGAATTATATTCCGCCATTGTAATAAAAACATTAGAATAACAGAGAAAAAATTACAAACTGAAATAGGGATATAATAAATGCCTTTCACAAAACATTATCTGAAATGCCTGCTCTTAAACTTTGAAGCCATAATGTAGAAAGAGAAAGAGAAATGTTGTGATGCATTATCATGAACCTGTTATGTCACACTCCTGGAGCAGTAAAAGAGAGTGGGAAAATAAGGTGAGCAAAAATTATTTTTTAGAAAAGATATTTTGGATTCATTCCAATGCATAGAAAAGTATTGAGTAGGTAGTATGGGAAATAAACCAGCATGAATTTTTTAAACAAAAATTCCTCCTCAATAAAACAATAGAGATTCCCTAAATATATATAAAACACAGATGAAAGAAAAATAAGAACCCACTGAAGTAAAAGAGAGATGAACAGAAGAAAAAGACATTCATTTAAAACTCTCCTCTTCTTCCACTATGAATTAAAAATGACACAGTGGTCCCCAAATCATAGTTTTCTTTATCCTCTTTTCTGTGGAGAATTTAGTAGGAGGAAAAAAAGACAAATAATATGAAGGAATGTTAACCAACGGTTTATTTCCCCTACTCACTGAATCACTTAAGATTGGTAAAAATCTGAATTCTATGAGGACAATCCCACTGGATTTAACTGTGTCCTGGTCTTTGTTTCAAAAAAATAAAAATGAACTATGCATAATTTAAGCAAAATGGTCATTTGTTTGAGGACTCACTGAACTGCTGAAGTAGGATTGGGGAGGACACTAGTGAAGCTTCCTGAGAATTCAAGAAAGGCAAAGCTGCATGGCAGCCACATGACCTCCTGGGACAAAACACTTGCAACACATTGATCTGGGAATTTGTCTCTGTTCCTCAGTTTTTCAAATCACCCCAATCACAGAAACTAATCTCTACCTTTCCCCTGTACCTTTGGTCATTGAATTAGTTTGCTGAGCCTGTCATGACAAAAGTACCAGAGGCAAGGTGGCTTAAACAACTTTTCTCACAATTCTGGAGCTTGGAAGTCTAAGAACAAGGTGTCAACAGGGCTGGTTTCTTCTGTGCCTCTCTTCTTGCCTTGTAGATGGCCATCTTCTTCCTATCTCTTCATATGGTCCTTCCTTTGCATCTGTGACCAAAGGCCATCTTCTTAGAAGGTATAAATCATATTGGATTAAGGCCCACCCTAATGGGCTCATTCTAGTTTAATTGCCATTTCAAAGGCCTTATCTCCAAATATAGTCACATTCTGAGGTACTGGGCGTTAAGACTTTAACATATGAATTTTGGAAGGGGCATAATTTTTTCCTAATAGTAACTCAGCTGAGATTTAAAGTTCCTGAAAGGCACATCTGATTAGCCAAGCACAGGTTTACATTCCTAGTCATGAACTACAACTTTTGTTAACATGGCACAAATTTCATCTTACAAATGGAAACGGGTCCACCATGTCCACCACAGTAAATCAACCTAAAGTTTCGTGGCTGGCATCATGTTCAGGATCTATGGATTGATTCTTCCTTTGTGTCTATGATGATCTCATCTCGCTATTTTGCATATTGTAGACTATATTGTCACAGTATCTACTGTCAATATGCCCTATTTATTTATTTATTTATTTATTTTTAAAGATTTTATTTATTTATTTGACAGAGATAGAGACAGCCAGTGAGAGAGGGAACACAAGCAGGGGGAATGGGAGAGGAAGAAACAGGCTCATAGCGGAGGAGCCTGATGTGGGGCTCGATCCCATAATGCCGGGATCATTCCCTGAGCTGAAGGCAGACGCCTAACTGCTGTGCCACCCAGGCGCCCCAATATGCCCTATTTAAAACAGTGAGGGAAAAGGCAAAAAAAAAAAAAAAAAGTAAGTATTTGTGCTTTCCACAAATATACCACAGTTTAGAAGGACATCCAGGTATGTACAGTGCTATTTTAGACATGTACTTATATATTTGTAATTTACATTCACATCTTGTGGCAGACTCATCCCATGATTTCTCAAGTAAAATGACAACTGAGAATTAAATTTGGATATAGCAAAGTGGCAGTCACTATGATCTTTAAAAAATAATGATTTAAGATCCGATTATGATGGGTTTAAGAAATAAAGTGGAATCTTATGTACGGTAAATACAGAAAACCTTTAGGAGGATTTTATTTTTCCTGTATGGAAAAGAGTATGGATGACTAGCTAGAGAAAAATATGAATGCAAGGGAGCATTTTGTTTGTTTTATTTTTAATAGTGGAGAAATTATCAAAAGTTTGTATACTAATGGGAACCATTTAGTTGAGAGCAAAACCAATGTGGTGTGAGAAAGAAAAGGGACATTTCCTTCCTTCCTTCCTTCCTTCCTTCCTTCCTTCCTTCCTTCCTTCCTTCCTTCCTTCCTTCCTTCCTCTTTCTTTCTTTCTTTTTCTTTCTTTCTTTTCTTTCTTTCCAGCTTTTAATTTATTATTTACCTATTTTTTCAATACGTAATGTATTCACAGGAATCAAAATCCAAATGGCACACAACGATGGACTTTGAAAAGGCATTCCTATCCTTGTGCCGATGTCCATACCATATTCCCACCCCCCTGGAGGAAACAACTTTTATTACTTTTTAAAATGTATCTGTTCAGTGTTTATTCATGTAGACATAAAAAATGCAAATATATAGGTTTATTTCTAAAAAGGGACATTTCCTGAATGTCTTTCTCCCATAACTATGTGAGAAGGAATGTGTCTCCAGGGCAATGGAGAAGGTGAGATCTGCCTAGTGAGGCTTCATAGGGATGTGTGTTTTAAAGAATACTTTTAAGGTGGAAGAAAAAAGCTGTTTCAAACACAAGAATAGCATGACAAATAATTCTTGATTGATTGATCATTGATATAGGGTCGTATATTTCCAAAATATTTTTTGAAGATTTTTACCTCATCCATCTCTCATTCTGTGATCTAGGTGAGGCAATTTTGAGGCTACAAAAAATTAATTTTGAGGAAATTATTTTGTCTTCAGAACTATTCTGTACAATGTGTTCTTTTTAAAAATCTATCTCATATCTGTGGATATCTTTCTGGTGTTGTCTTTCATTTAATTTCATGTGTTCTTTTGTTAAACACGAAATGCTCTTCTTGAAATATTCATATGTTCTTTTCAGAAAATATACATATGAGGGTAACGTCTGTAATTACTCCACTGTTACATTTTGTACCCCTTTCCTGTCTCTTTGAATCTAGTTTGTTGCCACTTACATTATCATTGAATTAACATCCTGTACCTTTTGAAAGAACCATATAATGTGGGGAAAATAGAGACATTTCCTTAAATGCCCATATCTATTACATATAATTTAATCAGCGTATTTAAAATACAAATGTCTATTTATATAAACAAGCAATATGTTCTAAATATTATCTAAATATTAAGAACAGGGAAGCACATTGATGTAGGGTTTTATATTTTACTTTTTAACATGTTTACTCTTTGGTAATCAGACTTATATTTAGAAATGTATACAACATGGTATTACCTTTATCATAAATCTTTTGAGGCCAGCTATTATAAGAAAATGTAAAATTAAAATTAAGGTTTACTTTGTATGTATTAATATATATTAGCATATAAGTAATTCAAGGAAACTTCAATGGTTTGAATATATTTTTCAATTCTAATTAAGACCTTATGTTATTCCTGAAATTATACTATTGATTTCTACCTTTGTTAACATCTCATGGTTCATAGTAACTATGGCATTAAAATTAATAAGTGTAATAAGTAGTCTGACTCATTTTTTTTAATGTTTGATCATTGACTTCTTTATAAGTCTAATGCTCTTTTTCCTTGACCCTACATCTGAACAAGCCCTTGTTAATCTCCTTTGGAACTTCTTGAGAAATTTAAACCCTGTAACTTTCAAACCTACCATAGGAACCTTTCCTCTGTTATGCCTTCTAGCTCCCATAAAGACCCAACTCAGTCCCACTCTTCTCTCAAGCTAGCTCTGCTCTTCCAGGTATCTGTTGTGTGAACAATAAACTGGCTCTCAAATTACCTTAGTGGGTAGACTGTCATCAGCTTTGACATCTGCTGTAAAAGTAACAGAGGTCCATTTCACTTCCACACAATGGCAAAACACTGAGTATGGAAACAATTTATTGTTCTAGAATGTGAATTTCTGTTCTTAACCTGAGTAAATGTAAGAACATTTTAAAAGAAACCAAAACCCCAAAAACATATGTTTCTCACTTATAGCTATATAATTGTGTGATGTCGATTGAACAAAATATACAGAAAGACAATGATAATTATAGTGCAAACAAATGTTAAGATTCAGGATATTCTAACACAGAGAATGAAGCCAAACATTATTCTTTAAAAGAACATTGTATGTATTTAGTATGTATATGTATTCAATAACTGTATAGAATGTCAGGTATAAGTAGGTGAACAATCATATATATGTGTACATATGTATTCATATCTATGTATGTATCTCTGTGTGTGTGTGTGTGTGTGTGTGTGTATCCAAATGAGGACACTTATGAGAGCAAAAGAGAATCTCCCAAAGGTTAAGCTGATTCAGGGGGTATAATGCAAAACCATCCAGAAAATTGAATCGTGTGGTGATTTATACAAATCAGATTCAGATATACCTGTAATACATGTAACTTCAACTAACTCTATTATCCTATGTCTTTTCTTCATTTGTATATCAATATCCAAGCCTGCATTTATTCATTCTAAAATGGTTTTAAGGGTCATTATTCCCTCTCCTTTACTACTGTCAACAAATAATATTCTGTGTGTCTAGATCACTAGACTGAATGAGTATTTTGTCTCCTACCTTAAGTCTCTCTTCCTTCTGTCAAACTGTATACTACTTGTCAAATTTAATCTTCTTAAATTATACTTTGTATCTCTTTATTCAAGAAAAATTTCCCCCATTACTTTTCAATTCCTCCATTAATCAAACTGAATTATCTTCCCCTTTCTGACCTACCAATTCAAACCCCATCCATAATTAACAACACTATCCAATTCCAGCTTCTCTGTAAAACCACTTCTTTCTCTTTCCTGTTGCAATTTCCATTAAATTCCCAAACATCTGGATTCCCTCTGAGTATAAACTGTTTGCCATACAACCTACCATTATTGTTTCTCTCGCTCTCTTTCTCTTCTCTTTGTCTCCTTCCCTCCTTTCTTTCTCACCTCCTTCATATATGTTATCTCATCTCTCCAGTCTCAATCTCTAACGAATGTTTATTTTTATTATTATTCTTTCAGCTGGGGCTCAAAACATAACACAGAAACTCATTTCATTAGAAAAAAATAGAGAGACACAGAATAACAATGTTAAAGGTAATGGCTGGAGTGCCTGGGTAGCTCAGTCAGTGAAGCATTGGGCTCTTGGTTTTGGCTCAGGTCATGATCTTGGGGTCATGATCTCGGGGTTGTGAGATCAAGCCCCATGTGGGGCTCCACGCTGCACAGAGTCTGCCTGTCCCTTTCCCTCTGCTCCTCCCTCTCCCTCTGCTCCTCCGTCTGTGCTCTCTCTCAAATAAATAAATAAAATCTTAACACGCTTAAAAAAATAAAGATAATGGCTAATGTTTAGTGAACATTTACTATGCACCAGATTCTGTACTAAGACCTGTACAGTCAGTATGTCATTTTGATTTCACTCAAAATTCCATGGTTACTGTGATCATCTTCCTTTTATTGGTGATAATTTTGAGGCTTAAGGAAAGTAAGCATTATCCCCCAAGGTCACTCAGAGCAAGGGACGTTATTCAAAGTCTATTAACAGTTGTCTTCAAAGTCCGTGCTATTAAAATTGACAACGTGCTTGAGGATTATGTCAGTTAGGCTGTATGCAAAGCATACGCTATAGGACCGGCAGCAAGTAGATTTTTGTTTTGTTTTTCTTGATTTTTTTTTTTCAAAACTGATGTAGTTGGAACTCAACTGATGTGTCATTTGGCCAGAGAGATGATGTCAAATCTGAGTGTTAGTTCACTTTCTAAATTGTTTAGCGTTCTTTTAGATGCAGCTTCAAAATATATTTAGTGTTCCTAAATTTCACTTTGTGTCTTACATACTAATAAAGTTTAGTAACTACCCAATTATATATTATTATATTATCATAAGCAGTGTAATAATGAAGTTATTGTGCAAACCTAAGGCTTTAAGAACTCACTTTGTATTATAAAATTGCCAATATGTTATCCACTCCTATTTAATATATGTTGAAGGCATAATGTTAAAACAGGTAGGAAAGTAATATTGGAGAGCATCAATATCTTATCAATTTTAAATGTATAGACTATGGCAATGGTATGCTATAGATGAAAAATATTGACCTAATACCATAAGCATGAGAGTTAACCATGATACAAATGACAACATACAAACAAAACAAAACAAAATAAAATGAAAACTCATACAATGTATATTCCTTCAGAAACATTGTCTCTGGCTATTAACTGCTTACTCCTTTTTTTGTTTTGTTTTGTTTTTTGCTTGCTTTGATCTAATATTTTGTAGAACTCCTTTTTTGAAACATTTGATAAGAAATTGGTTGTGGTTTAACATTAGAGTGATTCTTCTTCCTGGAAGAACACACCTTTTTTAATATTTAGGCTAACCATACAATCATCTGGGTAATTCAACTTCTAAAAGGTGGAAAATTATTTGTCTGCAGATGAATTAAAAAGATCACTTTATTCTTTGCATTGTTAAGAATTTTAATGCATATTTATTATTACAATCTGTGGTCCCTCATGCATTATTTAATTTCATTAGAGATAATAGGTAAATTGATACTCAGGACACTTTCCTTCATTCCACTCTGTCTCTATGCTGGCATGGAGGAAATATAATCAGCTTATAATCAGATAAGTATTATGGAATACATTGTCCTTTGTTTCAGACTTAGAGGTCCCTTTCAGCTTCTTTTCTGTACTGAAACTCAATAGCATTACTGACACATTTTTTTAAGATAACATTTCAAACAACAGCTTAATGAGGAAGAGACAGCATTTTATGTTTTCAGAAAAATCATTAAAGTGTGCATATATTTTTAATTTTTCTCTCTGGTTTCTTATATAAAACATAATTAACATTTAGAATTATTTACTAAAATTCAGGCAACTTATACTCTTGTGGTTTTATTGATCAGGTCCTGATTAAGAGAGAAATATCTTAGCTTTAAAATCATACTACTTATTGAGATAATAGAGCTCAATCCGGATTCAGGAGACAAATAGCAATGACAAAAGCAAACAAACAAAACCCAAGGGTTAAAGCAGCAGTCTATTCCACTAGAGTCTCCAAGATAGAAATAACATTAACCAGGAAAGAACAAATGGTTATATAAGTAGAGAATTTTTTAAATGGACAGTCCCATATCCATAATTCTATTAAGCTTCATTAAAATTACAAAGATAAAATCATACTGTTATCTTTTAGTACTTAGATATAATTTAAGATGATTTAGAAAATTCATTGAAAAAGAATTAAACATAGTTCCTGCAAGAAAATCTTGGAGGTTACCTGCACATTACAGGAGTCGGGGAGTAATCCTTAGATATTAAAAAGAAATATGTGTGTGTATACACACACAAATACAGCTCAATAATTCCAGTAATATATACTTTAGTTAAAATTATGCATATTATAAAAAGTTAAACATAATATAGAAAGAACACTCTTAAAAGTTATTTGATTATTCAAAAAATACACTAAACAATAGATAAAGCTGGAACTCCACACTGGTACAAATTCAAATGGACAGTATATATAAAAAATTCAACTTTTCATTTTACTGTTGAAATGCTAATTTTACAGCTTCATAAAGCTGTGGATATCTATAAAAGTTGAAAACTATCATACATCTTTCAACCAAGTAAATTCAACCACGTAAAAGTAAATAAGCCCACATTCATTCATATTCATATATATATATGAATGCATATATGAAGAAAATATACATGTATTCATTACCTGTTCATTGCAGAATTGTCCTGAGTGGCAGATAAGGGAATTTTTACTGATTGGTCCATTCACACCATAAATACTATGTAGCCTTTATAAGAACGATGTAAAGCTCACCCATTGGCATCCAGATATATTTCCAGATGGTATTGTAGAATGCAAAAAACAACATGCAATATAGTATTTATATATAATCATTTATTGCCGATGAATGACCAAGAAGTGTGTGTGAGTGTGTGTGCTTGTAATTTTAGGAACATGGAAAAAATAAGTCAGTCCTCACAAATAGATAGTAGATCTAACACTACTATTACCTAATAATGCCTGAAAGGCCTATTCCATAATTTTCAATATCAGTACTATTAACATTTGACTCAGATCCTTCTTTGTTGTCGGACTGTCTTGTGCATTGTAGGATGGGTAGAAGCATCTCCCCCCCACTCCATTAGGTAAAGTAGCACCTTTTGGTTGTGAAAACCAAAAATGTTTCCCAACATTGACGAATTGCCCCAGGTTTAAATGTGTCCCTGTAGGGAATCACTCATATACAATGAAAAGTAGTATTAAATAAAAATAAGAGTTGGGGTTTACAAGAAGGAAAAAAAAATCCTTTGTTGATAATTGGTGTTCTATGTGGAGAAAACGTGATCAACTAGTAAAATATAAAAACTTCTATTAGTGCTGATACAGAATAAATAATAAAAAACTGGTATTCATATTATATTTTAAAGCAGGGAGGAAAATAAAATGAAGAGAAGATCCCTCTACCAATAAGTTAAATAAAAAATAATTGTTGGGTGCTGTTAATGCAATGATGTGGTTAGAAAATAAAATACAGAGGGAAAGCTGTATTTGTAGGAAAAGCTTAAGCACTGCCCTGATTCCTTTCCCAGTCTCATTGTGGTAATGATGTTGATTCCATGGTTCTGGCCTCTCTGGTGTGAGCTGAACTGCCCACCAGAATGCTGAAACAACTTCATGGGAGAGTACAGGAGCAAGAGGATGAGAATTTAACTTCCATTTGTAAGAGCTTTTTGAGATATAAATTACATACCATAAAATTCACATTGTAAAGATCACAATTAATTAATTTATAGTGTATTCACAGTTACATACCCTTCATTATAATTCAATTCTATCACATTTCATCACCCCAAAAACAAACCTTGTACTGTTGCAGATACTCCCCATTCTTGCTTTCCTACCACTAGACATAGGTAACCATTAATATGCTTTCTCTATAGGTTTTCTTATTCTTACCATTTCATATAAATGGTATAATAAAATATGTGACTATCTTCCTGCAAATAGCATAATGATTTTGGAATTATCTGTGTAGCGTGTTATCAGCACCACATTCCTTTCTATTGCCAAATAAGATTCTATTGTATGGATATACCACACATTACTTATCCATTCATTTGTTGATAGGCATTGTTTTTTTTTCCCACTTTTTGTCTATTATGTATAATGTTAGTATGAACACTCACGTAAAAGTTTTCATATGGATATGTTTTCTTTCTCTTGGGTAGGTACCTGGGTGTACAATTCCTGGATAAGATGGTACCACTATGTTGAACATTTTGATTTGACCACCAATGTGTTTTCCAAAGTGATTCCATAGTTATATATCCCCACCAGTAATGCAAAAGGGTTTCAGTCTCTCCATATCTTTGACAATACTTGTTATTGTCTGTCATTTTGATTATGGTAATTCTGGTGGGATCTCCATCAGATCTGGTGGGATTCCATAAACCGGAACCTCCTTCTGGTTTTGATTTTCACTTCCTTAATGGCTAATGATGTTGAGCATCTTTTTGTATGCTTTCGACCAATTGTATGTGAATTTTTTGAGAAATATCTATCGGAGTCTTTGCTCATTTTATAAATTGAATTTTTTGCCTTCTTATTACTGAGTTTTAAGGGTTCTTTATACATTCTGGATTTAAGCCCCGTATTTGATACGTAATTTTAAGGTTTTTTCATCCCATTCTTTGTATTATCTCCTTTTGATGTTTTATGGAGCACAAAAGTTATTTGTTTTAATATTGATTAAATCTAATCTAATAATCTATTTTATTGACTGCACTTTTGGCATCGTATCTAAGAAATCATAGCCTAATCTAAGTTCTCAAAAACATACACCCTTTTTTCCAAAGAGTTTTATACTTTTTTTTTAAAATAAGAGTGTTATACTTTTAGCTTTTACAGTTAGGTCTACAATTCAGTTTGAGTTAATTTTTGTATATGTGATGTAGCTGTGTACATTCATTCTTTTTACTATGTGGATACCCAGTTGTCCAGTATAATTTATAGAAAAGGTTTTTCTTTAACCATGGGATTCTCTTTATCCTTATTTTAAAATTGGCCATAAAGGTTAGGGTTTTTTTCTGGACTTCCAAATCTATCCAATTGATTTATATGTCTATCCTTGTGCCAGTATCATACTGCTGTGATTACTGTACCTGGATAGTTAAGTTTTGATATCAGGAAGAAAAACTTCATTCTTTATTTTTCAACTTTCATTTTATTTTTTATTTTCAACTTTTATTTTTCACCTTGGTATTTTACTCTCAACTTAATTCTTATTTTTCAAAAAAAATTGCCCATTACTTGATTTTCCACATTAACTTTAGGGTCAGCTTGTTAATTTAAGCAAAAAAAAAAAAAAAAAAAAAAAAAAAAGCCAAAGTTTGAAAGGGATTGTGATGAATCCATAGCCATAGATCAATTTGGGAATTATGACTATTTTAATAATAATAAATTTCATGATCCTACATGGAAAGACCTGTATTATTTAGATCTTCTTTAGTTTCTTTCAACATTGTTTTATCGTTTTAAGGGTACAGGTATTACATTTAGTTTGTTAAATATCTTCCTTAATTCTTCATTATTTTAAAGCTATTGATAGAATTGCTTTCCTAATGTTTTTTTCAGATTGTTCATTGTATAGAAATACAATTGCTTTTTGTGCATTATTTTTGTATTCTGTAACATTACTAATTTTATGATCTTTAATAGTGAATTTCTTAAACTATTTTACATAGAATAGAGATAGTATTGACAAAGCCATTTTTTATCTACTAGTTTGAGAATAGACCCTAAAGAAGGAAAACTTGCATTCTACCCAAGCTTTTGTTCCTATGACATTATAAACTTAGGTTAAACTGTGTCCTGCTTATGTCTTTTGGAAATAATAAAACAGGGGGCCCTGGGTGGCACAGTCAGTTAAGCATCCAACTCAGTTCCTTATCTCAGGGTTATGGGATCAAGTCCTGTGTTGGACTCTGAGCTTGGTGCAGAGTCTGCTTAAGACTCTATTTCCCTCTTCCTCTGCCCCTTCCCCCTCTCTAATAATAAATAAATAAATCTTTAAAAGAAAAAAGAAAGAATAAAACATAAGTATAATAACCTATATGATAATAATAATACTTTATGGAAAAACATAATTAGACTTAAAAAAATAAATAAACTGGGGCGCTTGGGTGGCTCAGTCGTTAAGCGTCTGCCTGTGGCTCAGGTCATGATCCCAGGGGCCTGGGATCAAGCCCCGCATCGGGCTCCCTCTCCCTCTGCTCCAGCTTGTGTTCCCTCTCTTGCTGTCTCTATCTCTGTCAAATAAATAAATTCTTTAAAAAAATAAAATAAAATATTAATAAATAAATAAATAAATAAATAAATAACTGAGCCAGAATAATGCTCCAGAATGGGAAGAAACATTTCACCAAAATGTCAAATTTGATCAAGACACTTCTATCATTTTGGAACAAAGCACACCTTAAATCTGCAACGAAGAGAGTAATGTTTATAGATAGTATTATTGTTCCAAATAGCTAATCACCATCATTTGGAAGAATATAAAGTATCTGTATCTTACACTATAAACAAAGTGAATCCCATGTGTGAAAAAGAGATTACTAAACAACTTTGATGGACTATAGGTGGGTAGTTTCCATATATACAAAGGAGAATTTTATTGTATAAACATAAAATAATCAAGTAATTACAAAAAAAAGAAGAAAAAACTAGGAACAAAACTAAGGAAAATATTTGCAAAATATCTGAGTGACAGGGTGTTGGGGGTCAGAATCTTAAAATGCCCCCACCCCAGGTTTCTTGCCTATTCACTGGAAAGGTGAATGTTAGACACATAACAAATACACTGACTAGGGATTTTGTAGACGTAATTAAGATTATATTAATCACTTAAGTTTGAGTTAATTAGAAGAGAAATTATCTAGGAAGTCCTAATCTGATCAAATCAGCCCTTTAAAAGTCACTGTTTTCTACAGCTAGTCACAGAAGAACAAAAAAAGGCGCTGGTTTGAAGATGGAGGATCCCATGATCAGGAGTGTGGTCAGCCTCTAGAAGCTGAGTGTAACTCCCATGTGACAGATTGCAAGGAAATAGGTACTTCAGTCCTACAACCATAAGGAATTGAATGAGATTGAAAGAGGATTGATTCCCAAAGCCTCGAGATAATATCCCTAAATGGCTGACACATGGATTTTCCTTCTGGGGGATTTTAAGCAAAGAACTCAGCCAAGCCTGCCCAGATTTCCAACCTACAGAGCTGTGAAATTATAAATGTACATTGTTTTAATCTCCTGAAGTGGTGATAAGATGCCCCATACAGAACTATTAGTAGTCACAAGGCAGCAAGCTGCTACTCCTTCAATACTTGCTTAGAAATTTCATCAGCAAACATCCAATTTTATCATCCACAAATTTGTATTTCTACAAACACTAAAGAACAGTTCAGTCAAGTTCTTTGCCACTTATAACAAGGATTGTCTTTCCTCCAGTTTCCAATAACACATTCCTCTTTTCTGTCCAAGACCTCATCAGAATCATCCTTTAGATCTGTATTTCTAGCATGCACCTTAAAACTCCCCCAGCCTCTTCCCATTACCCAGTTCCAAAGCCACTTCCACGTGTTTAAGTATTTGTTATGGCAACATTCTAATCTCAGTAACAAAAACTCAGTCAGTTTGGGCCGCTGTATCAAATACCATAGGCTGGATTGCTTAAACACAGAAATTTATTTTCTCTAAATTTATTTAGGAAGCCAAAGTGCCAGCATGGTTGGGTTCTGATGAAATCTTTTTTCCTGGCTGGCAGAGGCTACTTTCTCACTATGTTCTCACATGTTCTCACTATGTTCTTACAAGATAGAGAGATTGAGAGAGAACAAACTCTCTGGTGTTTCTCATAGTAAGAGCACTGATCATAATGTGAGGGCTCCACCCCCATGATTTCATCTAAACCTAATTCTCCCAAAGGCTGCATCTCCAAATACCATCACATGGGGGTTAGGGCTTCAAAATAAGAATGGAGGGGTGGGAGATACAATTCAGTCCATAGCACCTGACATGATAGTATCTTCCCCTTACCAACTTGATTTATCTTTTTTTTTTCTATCTCATATTTTATTTTTCCTTCTGTTCCCTGGATTGCATTTTGTTTTATTTATCCCTGATTACAAGCTATTTTTCTTAACTTCTTTTCCTAATGATACCATGGTAGGAGAAAGATGTATAAAATATAAGCATGTGTCCTTTTTAGTCAGAAGATATCAATTCAAATCAATGAATAAAGAGTGTTCTAGATTATTTGAGGGCTGCACAGTATAGAAACATATCCATACTATTCAACGGTTTATACACACAAAAAATAAGAAACTCAAGGAAAGATAAGAAGAAATTGTTATAGGAAATATGAAGGAAGGAAGCATTAATTATGACTGGGAAAAAAGAGAAAAAAGTAATATGTGAATTGGGCCCTCAAATATTCTGATGAAAATTATGATTCTGCTTCTTTTTTTCTTCAATCCCTGTACCTCCTTTTATTCCTCTATCTGTACTCTCCTTTTTCTCTCCATGACTTTTTAGCTTCTTTATTCTGTTTCTCTCTGTTTGTATTTCTGTTATTCAGGCATGATCTACACTTGACCTGGCAACCAAACTGTGGACATCTTGGAAACAGCATTCCACCTATAGAAACACATGGAGGTGAAGATTGAAATCTTCCTTGGAGACAGAAAAGAATTTACCCTGGGATAAGCTAGACAAGAGGCAGGAACAGGATTGAGTCCTCAGCCTGGCTAGAGGAAGTATGCTTCAGTTTTTATGCAAAAAAAAAGACACAGTCAGTCGTCCCAGTGGTGTGCCTCAGGAGTGTGGTGGAGTCTAATGAAAGTGTCTGACTCAAGAATACTTAGGAGCCACATATGAAAAATAAAGAGCAGGAAACACATAAACTAATTTATCTTGAGAAATCATTTTCTGCATTGTCTGTTTTAATTTCCTCATTATATGTATTATATAATTAATCCTTTTTCACTTTTAAGATTTCTGTGAAAAAAGAAAACTACCATAAAATTATATGAGGACAGATATTTCAAAAACATTTTTAGAATTAAAATACAATATAGATTTTTTTTTCCTTAGAGAATGTTATTGTGATCCAACACACTGTGACAATCACACTGCAATATTATAGGCTATTTGGAACTCAAAGGACTTTCATGAAATGTAAGCAAGGTGAAGAGAAAAATGTGTGAATTTGAAGTAAAAGTGATGACAGGATAATCAGATGATCTAGCAGGTCAGTGTAAGTTTGCTCTAGTAATACCTATAGGAGAATATGTGAAGGACAGAAGTTTGGAGAAAAAATACATGTAGCACATGATAGAAATCATTAATATGTCAACTTTACATTACAAAAATAATAAAAATCTGTCATAATAGTCCCTGTTTTTTAAAGCTATTTTTATCAATCAAAAACACACGTAAGGACTCCTGGGTGCCTCAGTCAGTTAACTATTCAACGCCTGATCTCAGTTCAGGTCTTGATCTCAGGGTCTTTAGTTCAAGCCTCACAAAAGTCTCCGTGCCCAGCATGGAGCCTACTTAAAAACAAAAATAAACAAACAAACAAAAACATATGCATATCCACTACTAGAGGTATATCATAAAACATCTAATTTTATAAGAAAATACACTAGCTAAATATGAGATTAAGAATATTAAAATCTTTTGAGCTTGCTTGTATCATGTAAGCTGTTTAAAGATAAAATAAATTAATGCTAGCCACCAAAGAGAACCCCTTCCTCACTGTGTTACCATTCTAAGCCTTTCAAAGAGTTTTTGTTAGTCACTATTATATGATTCATCTTTCACAACTGGATAACTTCCAATAAACTCATTCTTATTTCAAAAATCCTTTTTATACTTATTTGTGAAAAATGGATTCCGGGTTTCCTTTTTGTTTCTCTGAAATCAAAGGAATGTTAAATTAATGGCTACTTATAACAAGATAAATTACCATTGGTGAGAAAATTATATAGATATTAATTTTAGAGATTCAAAATGCATGCTTCAAGGGTATCTCACATAGATGAAAAATATGAGCAAGCATATATTAAACAACTAGTAAATTATATTATAGTAATTATTAATTGTAGTAATAATTCTAAGCATATATATACATATATATAAAAGAAAACAGGTTTCTTTTCTCTGTGATTTTTGAAATAGAAATCACATTATAAATATGATAGAAGTCAAAAGTCATTCTAAAAACAATAGTAGTATGAAATCTATGTCATCACATATTAAATATGATAATACTCATAAAACAAAAAAATTTAAAAACAAAATATAGCATAAAAGTTACTATTGGTTTAAACATTGCAGTGAACCAAACTAAATTAAAAATAACTTTAATACTAAGAAAAGAAGTCTTCTACTTTCCTTAATTATGTAGGCAATTAAAAAGTCTTGCCTGTACTTAAGTAGTCAAAAGGTGATGGGTTTCTAAGATTAACAAAAATGGATCAGCATATGTATTATGTGGTGATCCTTTTCCATTTGGCTGAGACTTTTAGCCGTATGCAGAAAAACCATTCCCTCGTGCTGACAATATTACATTAGAAACAAATTTAGAAACATGCTCACATTTTCATCTTTCTCAGGGAACTATTCTAACTTCATCATGTGTTTAAGAGAATGTTGTTTGTTTTTTAAATTAATTGCTCTACCCATAAAACATCTATAGTTGAAAAAATAACTTAATGTATAAAAAAAATAAGTACACACAGTTTGAACATTTCATATAAAGTGGTATTTCTAATTTGTTATTCATGAAGTTAGATTTGCCAAGGAATTGCAAATAATTCTATTTAGGTGTTGATTCTCATCTCTGATCTTCAGTTTCTCAATTAATATTTCCTTAAATATTTCCAGTCCAATTCTGAGAGTACTAGAGTTCTGCATCAGTGCTGAATATAATCTCGCATTAACATTCTAATTTCTAATTTAGTCAAAAAATATTTATATGGTGCTTACAACATATCAGGAATCTTCTGAGCACAGCTAATACAACAGTAAGCAGGATGACCTGCTCCCACTTGGCCACCATTTCAGTGGTCACCACTGCAGGAGAAATGACAGCCAATGGAAAGTGGTAAGTGCCATAAAGAAAAAGAAAAAAAAAAAAAAAAAAAGCAGGGACCAACTACCAATATGGTGACATAGGAGACCCCAGCTTTTCTGTCCCCTTCAAAAAGATCAACAATTAGATAGCTATCCATGAACAAAAACAACCCTAGAAGAACTCTAGAGTCCACTTAAGAAATTTTAGCAACACAGTGGTACAAAAAAAGTGAGAATAACTGCACAAGAAGAGAGGGAAGACAGCTTCATTTTGCCTGCACCATCCTTTCCCCCAAGCTGGCATTGCTCAATGCCAACAGGAAACTTTCCAGCTAGAGAGAGTATCCATCCCAATAATGGAAAAGCAGGATGAGTGACCAGCTTTTTCAGCATTTCAGGACACCATACAAGGTCCCACTTCAGTTTCCCTCCTCCCACACTGGTGAAGCTGAGATGTATAGAGATGGCTAGGATCAGAAAGAAAAGCAGGGACTATTAATAGCAGCCATGCAGAGGAAGCAATTGTTCACAGAGACCTGCTCTGCTGACAAATTCAGTAGATTTTGCCACTGAAGAAAGAGCCAAGAGCCAGCACAGATGCCACGGAAACCCTGAAGACTTCACTGGCTTTCTTTCCACAGGTACCTTATTGGCAGACCTACAGTATACCATCAAGATAATGTAAGCATCACTGGAGTCCCACAAAGAGAAGCAAAGGAGAAAAGAGTAGAGAGCTTATTTAAATAATGCCTGAAATATCCCAAACATGGAGAGAAATCTGAACATCCAGATTCATGAAGCTAATAGGTTACCTCAGAATTTCAGTCCAGAATGGTCTTCAAGACACATGATAATGAAACTCTCCGAAAACAAAGACAAAGAGAGAATTTTAACTCTCTCATACAAGAGAAGCCCTCCCCCCCAAATAAGGTCATCAGTGCATTTTTCAATAGAAACCTTGTGTTCCAGTAGAGAATGGATGATATTTTCAAAATGCTGAAAGAAAGAAAATGCCAACCAAGATCTCTTTACCCAGCAAAACTGTCTTTCAGACATAAAGGTAAGATAAAGATTTTACCTAATAAGCAAAATATGACATGTTCACCACTACACCTACCTTATAAAATATGCTTAAAGAAGTTCTTCAAGTGAAAATGAAAGGACACTAATCAGTACCATGGACACATGAAGATATCATACAAAATGTTAAAGATAAGCATATATTCAGGTTCAGAATACACTAATGCTGTAATTTGGTGATGTGTTAACAACTTAACTCTGGTATACAGATTAAAAGACAAAAGTATTAAAATAGCTACAACTACCACAATTTGTTATTAGGCACAAAAATAAAAATATGTAAATAATGATATTAAAAACGTAAAAAGGGAAATAAAAAAGTAAACCTTTCATACACCTTTGAAATTATTATCAGTATAAAGTAGACTATTATATATGTAACATGTTTTATGTAAGCTTCATGGTAAGGACAAAGCAAAAATGTACAGTGGATTCACATAAGATAAGGAGAAGAGAATCAAAGCATACTATTAAGGAAAATTATCAATTCATCAAGGAAGTCAGCAAGAGATGATGAAAGCAACAACAGAATGCAAAAAATCCAGTAACAAAAAAGTTCTATTTGTAAGTTCTTACCTATCAATAATTACTCTAAATATAAATGAAATGAATTCTGCAATCAAAAGACATAGAGTGGGGCGCTGGGTGGCTCAGTCAGTTAAGCATCTGCCTTCAGCCAGGTCATGATCCAGGGGTCCTGGGATCGAGATCTTCATGGGGCTCCCTGCTCAGCAAGGAGTCTGCTTGTCCCTCTCCCTCTGCCCCTCCCTGCTGTTCATGCTCTCTCTCTTGCTCTCACTCCCACTCTCTCTAATAAATAAATAAAATCTTAAAAAAAAAAGAATACAGATCTCTGGAGTAAGATCCAGAAATACACATTAAAAAAAAAAAAAGATGCAGAGTGGCTGCATAGATAAAAAGAAAAATCCAACTATATGCTGCAAAAGAATGAAAATAGACTACTTTCTTACACCATACACACACAAAGATAAACTCAAAATGGATGGAAGACCTAAATGTGAGCTAGGAATCCATCAAAATCCTAGAGGAGAACACAGGCAGCAACGTCTTTGACCCTGACCACATCAACTTCTTGCTAGACACGTCTCCAAAGGCAAAGGAAACAAAAGCAATAATGAACTATTGGGATCTCATCAGGGAAAAAAACTTTTACACAGCAAAGGAAATGATGAACAAAACTAAAAGACAACCTAAGGAATGGGAGAAGTTATTCACAAATGACACATCTGATAAAGGGTTAGTATCCAAAATCTGTAAAGAACTATCAAACTCAACACCCAAAAAACAAAAACCCAGTCAAGAAATGGGCAGAAAATATGAACAGACATTTCTCCAAAGAATACATACAAATGGCTAACAGACACATGAAAAAATGCTCAACATCACTTGGCATACAAAGGGAAATACAAATCAAAACCATAATGAGATACCACTTCACACCAGTCAGAACAACTAAAATGAACAACTCAGAAAATAACAGATGTTGGCAAGGATGTGGAGAAAGGGGAATCCTCCTACTTTGTTAGTGGGAATGCGAGCTGGCACAGTCACTCTGGAAAACAGTATGGAGGTTCCTCAAAAAGTTAAAAATAGAACTACCCTAAAACCCAGCAATTGCACTACTAGCTATTTATCCAAAGGATACAAACATAGTGATTCGAAGTGGCACATACAGCCCAATGTTTATAGCAACAATGTTCACAATAGCCAAAATATGGAAAGATCCCAGATACCCATCGACAGATGAATGGATAAAGAAGATGTGGTATGTGTGTGTATGCATATTATATATATATATAATATATATACATATTATATATATATAATATGTATATTGTTAAATTTCCCCATATTTGTGAATTTTCTATTTTCTTTTTGTTATTGAGTTCTAGTTTCATATCATTGTGATTGGAAAAGATACATCCTATAATTTATATATAATTGTATATATATATAATGGAATATATATATATATATATATAATGGAATATTAGTCATAAAAACGAAATCCTGTCATATGCAACAATGTGGATGGAACTAGAGGGTATTATGCTAAGGGATATAAGTCAGTCATGAAAAGAAAAATACCATATGATTTCACACATATGTAGAATTTAAGAAACAAAACAGATGGACATAGGGGAAGGGAAAGATAAATAAAATAAGACAAAAACAGAGATGAAGGCAAACCATAAGAGACTCTTAACTACAGAAAACAAACTGAGGGTTGCTAGAGGGGAGGTGGGTGGGATTGGGGTAATTGGGTGATGGGTATTAAGGATGGCACTTAATGTAATGAGCACTGTTGCTATATGCAACTGATGAATCTCTAAATTCTACCCCTGAAACTAATAATACACTATATGTAAACTAAACTGAATTTAAATAAAAACATTTAAAGGAAATCAACAAGGAAATGTTAGACATGACCAATACCTTAGACCAAATGGACCTAACAGACATATACAAAACATCCCATCTAACAGCAGCAGAATACACATTCTTCTCAAGCGCACATGAGATATTATCTAGGATAGATTATTGGTAGGTCACTAAACAAATCTTAGTAAATTTAAGAAGAATGAAATTATAGGATGTATCTTTTCCAATCACAATGATATGAAACTAGAACTCAATAACAGAAAGAAAATAGAAAATTCACAAATACGGGGAAATTTAACAATATACTCCTGAACAACCAAAAGGTCAAAGAAAAAATCAAAAGGAAAATCAAAATTATCTTCAGACAAATGAAAATGGAAGCACTATATATCAAAATTTATGGGATCCTGGTAGGATTTTGTTTTGTTTCTTGATAGGTTTGTATGTTTCACAAGGTCTATGTATTTTTTTAAAACTCTTGACTAATACATTTAAGATTTGTTCATTTCACTGTATGTAAATGTTACCTCAATTAAAATGTGTTTGTGTGTACATAAAATTTTAAGGCATATTAGATTTTTTAGCAACAAAAATCTCTACACTGTTTTTGAATAGAAGTACTAGTTAATAATGATAACATTATGACACATTTATATATATACTACATTAGTATCTTAGTAATAAGCATTGGCTTACATGTGTTATTTTTGTGCATGTTTCAAAAATAGATACTGTGGATGTTTAAAATGGCAAATACTACATTAGTATAGAAAATTTTCAAAGTGTTTTCAAATTATATATTAATACTTTTTTAAACTATCAGAATTTCAGCTAAATTATAGAGAAAAGATATCCTAACCTTTAATGTAAAACCCAAGATAATATGCTACTATCATTCTATAAAAGTCTTTTTGGCAATTCTTTATAATAAAACCATTAATTTCTTTTAATTAAGATTTCTAAAATTAATTTTAAATTTTTTAATTGCTGGACCATGGCCTCTTGAGAAATAATAATTACCTGTCCAATCGCAAAAGTAAAGTGCACTATTACATTCACTTGGCTTTCTTTAGTCTTGCTTCCTATATTTCTATTCACTCAAGCAATATTATTAAGTTCTGAGTTGATTATATGGGTTCCTTTGTGAATAGGGACAAGCAGCATTTCAGACAGCTAAAAATAATGTTCTATTTTGTTTTAAGTGAAATGCTTACACCTATCATCCCTTCTAAAAAATATGTACTAAATAGTAGAATTAAAATATTCACTACTTTAAACCTGCTCTGGAAAACTAAGAATTGGCTTGGTGACAGTTAACATTTTAGATATTATCTTTAAAATAGCAGTTTTAAAATTGTGCCTCTCCATTCACAAATTAAAGCCCTTTAAAAAAGTTCTCAATCATTAATTACAAGTGGAATAAGAATATTTTTTCTATTTTTTCTTTTATGTTTTGAACTAAAACAACATTAAAGCAATTTTTTTCCAACGTACTATGTAGTGTGAAAAAAGACTGATATACAGAAACTAATTTTCACATGTAATTAACAGAGTTAGACCTTAAGGGTTATGTTTGTGAAAATATACATTAGTAATTGTAAGATAAAATATAAATATTGGTTTTATTATTGACTATAATTTTGGCATGCATAACTTGAATATTTTAATTAAACACTCCACTAAATTAATCTAACATATTCAATAACATTTACATAACATGGAAATACTGTGAATTATGACGTACATAATAAGTGGATTGCAGGCACGATGGAAAATCTTTTATAAAAATATGAAATCTATAAGGTTTTCTTCTCACACATATTCTAAAAATAGTTGCTTTGGAAAAACTTTAAATGATACACTTTTCCACGCTGGATCTCATTATCTAATTTCTTGCATATGTACATACAGACAGATATATGTGTACATATATAAGTGCATTTAACTATAATGTCTCATAGAAATAAAACAGCTTGAAGGGAAGCTATAAATAAGTTTTTTTAACAAGTACAACATTGCTGCAGTATGAAAAAATACATTTTAAAAACAGCCTATGATTTATTCTTGGTAAGGGGTACTTTATAAGGTAATCAATAAAAACTGCATTTTATCTCTGATTTCAAGGAATCTTTTACATTTAGAAAAGAAGTCACTGTATCATGTCATTCATCATATCTGAGGGTGAGTCTTGGGAAAGTGTATGTGTCTGTGTGTGTCTGTGTGGGTGTATGCATTTAAGCTTTCTATATGATTCTGATGATCAGGTTTAATAAGTGATGCAATAATTTATCCAAAGACATGATGCCAAGATAATTGATAAGAATTGAGCCAATGACCTTCGGCATAACAATTTTTGGGATTGAGATCTGAGGACACCTATGTCAATACGATTTAACTGTTTGTTCTACAAAATTATTGCTCCAGAAAATATGAGTAAAAATCAACAAATCCAATAACTAATTTCACTGCTTGCTTCAGAAAACTTTTTATATTTATACTAGTGTCCTAGTGTTACTGTAACAAATTACCACAAACTGTGTGGCTTAAAAAAATGAATTTATTGTACCATGGTACTGGAGGCTAGATTCTGAAGCGAAGGTGTTGGCAGGGCCATGATCTCTCTAAGGTCTCGTGGAAGATCCTTCCTTGCTTCTCCCTACTTCTGGTGATTGTCATTGATCACTGGTGTTCTATCCCACAGACACATCGCTCCAATCACTGCTCCCATCATTACACGGCAGGTATCTTGGACCATGATGGTAAAGTAGGTCTCCCATTTCATCTAAGCTCTGATTCCTTTTCACAGAGCTGCAGCATGTTGAATTTATTTTGTCTGAAAGACATGAAGAACTCTCTTTTGTGAGAAGATTGGTTATTCAGTAACATTTGAAAAGTCTTATTATGAGTGAAAATCTGCCATGTTATGAGTGACCTATTAATATTTGTCTCTCTGTCTTCCTTAATTTCTTTGTGCTTTGAGTCTAAAAGGACAGAGTACAGGTAAAGGTCTGATACAAACATCTCTGAGACTGGCCCTGATGATAACAAGGTCAGAAGTTTTTCCAAACTGGCATCTATATTTATAGGGAAAATTCTATATTGGGTTCACCTCAAAATTTTGAAAATTTACATATATTTGTCTTTTTTTTCTTTGTTTGTGAGAACCTGGTTCCAGAAGAGATCTCCTCCCTAAATATCCTGTGTACTGGGACTTAAAACTGGGGGGGGGGGCTGAATTTATAGACAGCTAATCATTAGTTTTGGGCCAAGACACCAAGGAAGCAAGCAACACATATGACAAACAAATGCCTGATTCATTTTAGGCCAAGTCCTTGCAACCTCTGGCCTGGACTCATGCTTCTATAAACTTATATCATCTACTTCCTTTTTCTAAGTGGCATGATATCACCAGACATAATCTGGAATTACAGCGGTCACACACAAAAGTGGAGAACTTTTGATATGAATGAAGTTGATAGATGACACAGAAAGAAAAAGGATCAATAACCTAAACACCCAATGATCTCCTTTATTTTCATTATGAGGGAGTTTCCAAAGCAAACTTATATCATACCACTTCTTAAGTATCTTTCTTTAAAATACTCTCAAAATACAATGTGAAGCTGCTTTTCATTCCATCACTCCTCCTCCCAGTCTATGATCTTCCATTATCCTCAATTTACATCTTCTCTTTTATCCTTTTTCATTTTCTCCTGGGTCAATCAGAAACATCCCAAATTCAATGGCCTCTTAAAGTTAAACTTGCTTAAAACAGGGCAAGACATTTATGACTTCAAGTCTAGTTTCAGCATGAACAAAGAGTCATTGCTGAAGATTTTATAAAACCTACATAAGATAGGGAGAAATTCAAAGAGTATGACTCAATCTATATAAAAAGGCTCAAAAAGACAGAATAGTGACATTTTGCCATTGCATGGTAAAAACAAGACACTTAAAGTATAGACATTACTTCTAAGACCACTAGAATTGCATAAGATGCAGTAAATATATAAATACTTTGATATTCTGACCTCTGTAGTTATTTGTCAAGAATTTGGTAGATGATTTTCCGAGGGATCACTTTTCAATCTTCATGTTACTAAAATTTTAAATAAAAATGTGAAATTAGAAAAATGGGTGTTTTTCAAAACAGACTGCTATCAAATAAAGAAATGTCTTCCCAATTGGTCTTATATTTAGAAAGTAGGGTTATTAGGTTAGGTATACACTTCAGTCATGAAGTCTTAAATATTATTGTATGGCCACAGACCAAACAAACAAACAAACAAACAACAAACCCCAAAAAAGATATCCACTCCCCACCCCCACCAAAAAAAAAAAAAAAAAACAATAATCCAACAAGGATAAAGAACAAATGTGTGACAGAAAACTGAGATGATCTACTTAAACTCAACTGACGGAAGTAAGAACTGAGGTGATCTATGTTGACATCACTTCAGAGTTTGCTCTCAGAATTCTTAACCAGGAAAATCAGATTGTAAACCAGTAAATAACTTAACTGTTTGCTTTAGAAAATTCTGGTAAACCAATTTGTAGGCAAATAATGCATTCACTTGGCCAAGTAGCTTTCTTTTCTTGACAACAGTTTCCTCAGCTGGACAAACTGCTCACTTTCTAGAACAAAACATTGCTTATCACAATCGTCTTCAAAATTTTCACCCTACTGAGTTCACCAATCCCACACGCTTTGTCAGTAAACTTGTCCAGTCCTAATCAGTTTGTGTATTTGCCCTGAAACGCTCAAGTTCAGACCCCAAACTCTACATATCTTTTACCAAATTCCTCTTTTGAGACATTACTGAGGCAATGCCGTGTTAGTAACCTGCCCATTTACAGCAAAAGTAGTGAATTCAACTTTGTTTGATAAAATTATTCAAAGGTGACAGTGGAAAACAGGTTAAGATATCCTATGGTGCTTTATCCATTAGAAAGCTTAGCCAAAAAGTAAACTTTAGGGGCTCATTAAGAAAGCAAGGAAGTTTCCCCTGGACAGCAACACACAAAAGAATGAAACTGGACCACTTTCTTGCATACACAAAAAATAAAGTCAAAATGGATGAAAGACCTAAATGTGAGACAGGAAACTGGACCACTTTCTTGCATACACAAAAATAAAGTCAAAATGGATGAAAGACCTAAATGTGAGAGAGGAAACCATCAAAATCTTAGAGGAGAACACAGATAGCAACCTCTTTGACAACAGCCAGAGCAACTTCTTACTAGATACATCTCCTGAGGCAAGGGAAACAAAAGCAAAAATGAACTATTGGGACTTCATCAGGATAAAAACCTTTTGCACATCAAAGGAAACAATGAACAAAACTAAAAGGCAACCTAAGGAATGGAAGAAGATATTCACAAATGACATCTCTGTTAAAGGGTTAGTATCCGAAATCTATAAAGAACTTACCAAACTCAACACCTCCAAAAAGTAATCCAATTTAAAAATGGGCAGAAGACATGAATAGACATTTTTCCAAAGAAGACATACAAATGGCTAACAGATACATGAAAAGATGCTCAGTATCACTCATCATCAGAGAAATACAACTCAAAACTACAACGAGATACCACCTCACACCTGTCAGAATGGCTAAAATTAACAACACAGGAAACAACAGATGTTGGCAAGGATGTGGAGAAAGGGAAACGTTTTGCATTCCCATTTTGGTGGGAATGCAAACTACTGCAGCCACTCTGGAAAACAGTATGGAGGTTCCTCAAAAAGTTAAAAAATAGAACTACCATACAACCCAGCCATTGCACTACTAGGTGTTTACCCAAAGTTACAAAAATACTGATACAAAGGGATACATGCACCCCAATGTTTATAGCAGCATTATCAACAATAGAAAATTATGGAATGAGCCCAAATGTCCACTGACAGATGAATGGATAAAGAAGATGTCATATACACATACACACAAACACACACAATGGAATATTACTCAGCCATCAAAAAAGAATGAAATCTTATCTTGCTATTTGCAAGGACATGTATGGAGCCAGAGTATATTACGCTAAGTGAAATAAGTCAGAGAAAGACAAGTATCATATGATTCCACTCATGTGTGGATTTAAGAAATGAAACATGAAAATAGAGGGAAAAAAAGAGAGGCAAACCATAAAAGAGACTCTTAACTACAGAGAACAAACAGGGTTGCTGGAGGGGAGGGGAGGGGGTGAATGGGTTAAATGAGGTATGGGTATTAGGAACACTGTTTGTAATGAGCCCTGGGTGTTATATATAAATGGTAAATCACTAAATTCTACTCCTGAAACAAGGAATATCACACTATCTGTTCACTAACTGGAATTTAAGTAAAAACTTGAAACAAACAAAAAAAGCAAAGAAGTTTTCCAATTTAAATATAATTCCAGTGTGGTGTGTTAGGCAGGACTGCCGTTACTTACTTACTAGTTAAATAATTGATTGATTTTTTAGAGTCTAGGACTTGTTTTTGTAATTCGGAGCTTATTAAAGATAATACACATGTTCTATCCTCCTATTTATTGGTTAACTGCTGCAACCAATTAGAAATCTGGGAATTAAAGATTGCTCCAATTTCCTATATTCATGCTATTATAACCAGTGGTAACAGTAACAGTACATGATATTCAGCAAAAGTGAATTTTGCAATATTTTCCAATATAAGGCCTTTTTATAAGATGTAAATGGATAGATAGAAAGATGAGATAGATGATAGATAGATGATAGACAAATAGATATACAGAAGGAAAGACAGATAATAGAGATTAATAGATATATACATACACACCCATGTATAGATACACAAATATACTGATAAAGATGATGGCATTTTTCATTTATATCAAGGCTTGACCCTATCATCTATGTGTGTTAGCCTGAATAGATATTAGTATGTGTCAAGTATCTAAAACGCCAATAATTTTTAAGTGCAGATGCTGTATTAAGTTTTGTGTTATATTTCAGAAGTATTAAAATGTTAAAAGGTTTTATTATGGAGGATACACACAAATCTATATCATAGGTAATGCAGGAACAGGAAATTCAAGTTCCTTACCTACAGTCACATAGAAGTTAAAAGCTGAATTACAGTCAACTAGAAAGAAGAGTTAATGTTAAATACAATACTTCCAAGACAAATGTCTTGATGTTCTTTTGAAAATCACAGATTCTATTTTTTGATATGTAACTGATTTAAAGGGTTAATAAGTTTGCAGTGATTTGTTATAATAAAAAATACTGCTTTTTGAAGCTTTCTCCTCTTGTTGATTCTGATGTTTACCATAAAATGATTTCAATGTTATAGGTTTTGTGTGTTTTTTAAACACAATCACCAAATCATCACTCATGTCAATAACTACCTCTAATTGTTAACACATAGAATTCCAGCATTTAATACCACAGTGTATGAGGTGAATGTTTATTTGCTTCTGTAGAAAGAAATGCGTAAGTAAGTTAATCTGTATGATATATGTCAGGGCTTGAATAATTTTGTGATACATTTTCCCAAATGTAGACATTGATATTTCCTAATATCTCTACTTTTTCCTTTGATATAAAAAATCTGCTTTGTGGGGCGCCTGGGTGGCACAGGGGTTGAGCGTCTGCCTTCGGCTCAGGGCATGATCCCAGAGTTATGGGATCAAGCCCCACATCAGGCTCCTCCGCTATGAGCCTCCTTCTTCCTCTCCCACTCTCCCTGCTTGTGTTCCCTCTCTCGCTGGCTGTCTCTTTCTCTGTCAAATAAATAAATAAATAAAAACTTTAAAAAAAAATCTGCTTTGCGTCCATAGGTTAAAAAAAAAAATACATGCCTCATTGAAATGACTCTTTTGCAGTGAATATGCAGGAGAAAATAGCTTACTATAATGATGGCAAATGTTCACTTTTAGTTCTTATTCTTGGTGGAATTTATTTCTAATTACTAGCTTACATTACAAAATTTATTTAACATCATCGAAGTACATAAAATAGGAGCCTTAATATATTCAATGTAAGAAAGGCTATCAGCCTAATGAGTAAAATAGGATAAAATTTGTAGAACATAAAGTGAGTTCATTATCAATGTTGAGGAGGAATTTTGCATATTATAGAAAGCAGCAGCAATTAAGGCAGCGTTCAATTGACAGAGAGTTAGGAGACAAAGAACCTAAACCTTGCCATAATATTTTTTATGAAAAGAAACTTTCATTATAACGATCTGGGATGGATTATAAAATATTATTCAGTAGAACACAGGCATTCCTTGGAAAACAGTCACAAATTTACCATCATCTAAACATGTTGGCACAATAGAGAAATGGCACAGAGTTGTCCTATATTAGGAGGTACAAGAGTAAACCTTTATTTTTACAACAGCCATGAAATTTATAGGCAAATCCAAATGAAGTGAATTGCAATGATTTAGCTTCTAATACTTAGACCTTTATTCATATAAGGAAACACTATATAAACTCTGAAAGCTATGAAAAATAAAGTGTTTTAAAGAAAATCATCATATTAATTAATGAAATCTGATGTGGCATGATATAAAGAACCTGTTTATATCTTAATTGGTGAACATCAGCTCTCTTTGGGATTAACCCAAATTAAACCAACTAGCGTTACTGAATTAAAGTATTTTAAAAGAGACTTACACAGCCAGGCTTGGGAAGAGTGCTCACTGACCAAGGCACAACAAGCATATACGTGAAACTACAAGAGTGTTGATTAGAACAAGAGAACAGAGATCAAGGCATTTAACTCAGGGGACTGACAACATTCCATTTTTAAGTGATAGAAGTCAGAGGGCCAAAATGGGTTCCACCAGACTAAAATGAACGTGTTGGTTATACTACCTTTTTTCTGCAAGCTAAAAGAATTTTTGCCTTTTGCAAGCTTCTACAGGCTGTCCCCATTCCTTAGCTCTTTGTCCTCCTTCCATCCTAAAGCAAACAATGAGTCACACTGTGACACTTTTACAGTAACACTCCTGACTCTCTCAACCTTATAAGGACTCTTGTTACATTGGGCACTTCCAGATAATCCATCTCAAGATCCTTACTTTATTCATATTTCCAAAGTCCGTTTTGCCAAGTAAAGTGAGCATATTCACGGAACTTTTTTGGGGGGGAGGGGAGGTCATTATTCTGCATTCCAGAAGTATAAAGGGAAAAGCAGATCTGACAGATCATAGGGTAAGCATATGCTCTATGCTGGATAAATACTTCCAGTTACCCAAGTGGTTTTGCTGATTTACATTAATTTACATGCAATTTATGAGATTCCCAGTCACTTTACATCCTTACCCATACTTAACACTTCCAGTATTTTTAATTTTAACCGTTCTGTGTCTGCAATTGTATTTATTTAAATTTACATTTAACTTGAGAAAAATTACCTTAAGAACTTTTCATATACTTACTGGAAACTTGAAACATTTTGGAATTATATCTGTTCAAGTATCTTGATTATTTATACTGGGTCTTTCTTATCTATTTCCCAGAGCTATTTATATATTATCAATATTAGCTCTTTTTTTACATTTATATTTTGTTAAGTATCTTCTCCCAGTCATTGTAAATGTTGTCTTTTGATGAAAATAAGTTTTAAATTTCATGAAGTCCTATTTCACAATCTTTTTTTCCCTTTCTAGTTATTGCTTTCTGTGTTCTGTTCGAGACAAATTTGTCATAGTGTGACAATATTTTTATCTTCTAATCAAAATCACTATTTTTAACTGTATTGAATTTTCCAATTTGAAAATGATTCCACTGTGTATTTCTGTTATCAATAACATTGATAAATCTCCACTTATTTTTTCTCTGGATGCTGTATATATTTTTCTTTCTTCTGATTATGCTTTACATAATTCTTAACAGTCATACAGTGTTCTAACTATAAAATTGAAAAACATTTTGTATCTTATTGTTTTAAGAAAAAATGGTTTGTTTTAATTAATTTTTAGAAGTATAGTGATTATAATTGGATATATTGGATATAATTGGATATATTTATATCCCATGTAAAGTAAAACATTCAAAGGAATTTTACCAGTTAGAAATAAAATACTGGTGTTCTTTTTTAAACAGTAATACAAGCTTCACTGCTGAACTCTGGTGATGTGTTTCATTTAGTATGATTTTGGTCATTGACTACAGAAACAGCATTTCAAAATAGCTTCAATAATACCAAAATACATTATTTCAAAAATGGCAAATGCAATACAGATAACTCTAGAACTGAATGATTCAATAACTCTTGTGTGTCAGTATGGACTCAGATTCTTTCTTATCTCTTCAGTGTCATCTTTGGTTTTAGCTTATCCTTAGATAATTGTTGATATTTTAGGTTTCTAATACCAATGGTAAGCTATTCAAAGAAAAGAAAAGCACTATATGTGTTTATAGTCTGGAAGTAAATGGTGCTTCAGCAAACTTACTTTCACACATCATTGGCCAGAAATGTGTCACAAACCCCTTTCTGAATCAATTTGCAATGAACAATATGGCAGTTGGGTTTATAGCTAACTAAAACTGGAAGATTTTAGGCATTTACTTATTACTTTAATTCCATATAGTAAATACAATGTAATAGACTATGATTTTTACCCAATCTGTAGCCAGTTCCCTATTCTCCATTTCTAAATGGATTCTGGGAATATGTTGACAAAATAAGATGCAAAATATGTATGCAATATTTCATTGAAAGGCACATACTCATAGTATTATCTAACATGATTATGTCCAGTTATTCTAACTTGTTGTCATTCAATAAATTACATCCACCATCATTTCTACTTGATTTTTGGGTTTTGATATCTCTCTCTTTCTCCTTCTCTCCCTCCCTCTTCCTTTCTCTTTCCATTTCAGATTTTCTCCTCTCGTTCTCTTTCTTGATCATAGTAGAGATGGTTTCTATCTATAATCTCGTGTTAATCTGTTTAATATTTTACTAGCATTTCTTCTACAGAAGGATGTATTTTAATCATTTTAAAACTCCTGAAAATTGTCGATTTGATTAAGTAAATATATTCTCAAAATTCTCTTGAAATAATTTTGGTAAGTAAATAATTGCTAAGAAAATGATATAATTTTTCTTAACAATTTTATTCTGTTTTATGTTCATAAAAGCAACATTACAAAGCACAACCACATGTTATAAATCAGAGTGAAAGTGGTAAAAATAAAAAGAATAATAACAAAATATCTATTAGTGATGAACTGAGTCTCTCTTATACATTGCTGATGGAAATGTCAACTACTACAATTGCTATATTCAGCACTGAAAGCAATGCAGCAATAGCTGTTAAAATTAAAACAATAAATAAATAAATAAATAAATAAATAAATAAATAAATAAAACCATACATACATACATACTAGAAATTTAACTCTTGGGGATCTATGCAATATAGAGAAAATCATCAATATTAAAAATAAAAGCATTTGTTTATTGCATTATTGCTCAAATTAAAACACACACACATGAACTCAAACCCCTAAACTAAAAAACACCTGAATGCTTATTAATAGAATCAGGATTAAGAAAAATATATATTTGATACATGCTTTGTCATATATCTATGTTTAATATATTAATTGTATATTCATTGAAATAGAGGCATTTCTATAAGGCAATATTAAGAAAAAAGTACGGAAAATTACATAAAATATAACTTTTATTTTTTATTTTTTTAAAGACTTTATTTTTTTGATAGAGAGAGAAAGAGAGAGCATAAGCAGACAGAGCAGCAGCAGAGGGAGCAGGAGAAGCAGGTTTCCCGCTGAGCAGAGAGCCTTACATGGGGTTTGAAGTCAAACCCTAGGATCATGACCTGAGCCAAAGGCAGACGCTTAACCAAATGAGCCACCCAGGCACTCCAACTGTATTTTAAACAAAGATTTGTTAAAGAATATCCACTTTTCATATTACTAGAAAGAAAAATGTGGTTAGATTCACATAAAGCTATTACTGGTATAATAGGTATTGAGCTTGATGTGCCCTTCTAGAAGTATGCATACATTTTGAAAATGATACCTATGTTAACTGTATAGCATTAGTATATGTGTTTGTGATGTGCCTGTATGTTTCAAAAATATTATCCTATAGTACTCCAAGGGTTGGCCAACATTTTCTATACAGTCAGATAGTAAGTATTTTATGCTTTGTTGGCTACCTATGGTCTCAGTTGTAGTGGCTTTTCCTTCTCTTTCTCCTCCCTCTTCCCTCTGTCTCTCCTTCTCCCCTACTGTTCCACCTCCCTTCTCCTCTTCCCCCTCTTCTTCTTCCTTTTTTCTTCCATCCTATAGAATATAAAAACCATTTTTAGCTCATGTGATATACAGTAACAGACCGTGGCTTGAATTTGTCCCATGGCCATAGATTCTTTAATTTGGTCTTCTTCCCTCAAAAATATTTTTTTACTAACCTATCCATTTTTAGTTATAAATTTTCATCATTTCTTCTACCATTGCTAACTATTCTGTGGTATCCAATGGTTACTTTATTTTAAACTAATTCCTGTCAATGGACATAGAGTACCCTATTAAACATAGTACTTCATTGAAAAATATTTTATATTTCTTCCAGAAGTATAAAAGAATGAAACTAAATATATCTCATATATTCATTCTCTTTTTCTGCACCCTTGTATTCTTCCTTTTACTTCTACTCTGACCTCAGCAGCTTTAAGGGAAAAAGTTGAATATACTATGGAATGTGGAAGAGGGGAGAGACTCAAACTTTTATGATTCTATTAAATACAAACACTCAAGCAACCATCCTACTCATACTTGTGGGAAGTGGCTAGATTCAACTGATACATTTAGACAGGGTTAACAGTGGGAGAGGAAGCTAATGTATCCTTGTGGAATTTAAATCCATAATTGTGATTTCACATCTGGGAAGTCATCCTACTTGCAAGTTAAGAAGTAGTGTGCCATAGTTTTATATATGATAATATGTGCGTATATGTGTATATATGTAAAATGTAAATATTACAGTATATACTATTAAAATATACAAAAATATATGGAGACCCAAAACACCTCTGGATCGGTGAAAGGATCTTTTTCTCACAGAGATCTTATTCTTATTTCCTATGCCCCAATTCTACAAGAGCCAAGCAATGAGAACTAGATGTGCCTGTGAGTACAGAAATTTACACCACATAGGGAAAACCACAAAATTATGAAGCTCTGAGTTTTACAGGAGCTTCTAACTCCTGTGGAAAGATGTTTGTATTACTCTTTGTAATGTAAGGAAATATCTACAGAGAAGATGTCACTAAATCTTGCCAAAATCCTCTGTCTTTAACTTCTAAGGATCGTGAGTCATTTGATCATCCTTTACCCTAATGCCAGTTGTCCTCACCCAGAAAAGGCCTAATTGTGCAGAAACGTGAAAATATCTGGATAACTGAATCCGGAAAGTGGAGATCATTGAGCCAGTTCAATGTAATGTTTTCCTTGCTTCTACACCTGAATGTAAACCAGGAAGTGATGTATTATATGCTTGCACTTCACCAGGCCATTAGGAATTAGCCAGAGAAGATTACCTCAACAGTGAAAGAGCTGCAGATAGAGAGCTGCTATTGGACAAGCTCCCCTGCCATTTGCCATCAGTTGGTAGATCGAGAATGCATCTACTCTCCGATGTTCATTTTTTTTTTATTATTATACGATTGGTATGCTATTGATTGTTGAGTCTGAAGTCTCAGTGTCAGAAGCCCTAACTGTGATGTAATTATATCTCTGCAACAGAGGTTCTTAAAAAAAAATCTCTTAAAAATTCAGATTTCTGCTTTCCAATAAAATTGGGACTATGTGGCAGATTCACAATACTGACTCTCTTTGATAGTCAAGGGAAATATTTTGTCTTTTTCACTAAAATATCAAAAGGAAGGCCCAACACTTCCCAGCACCTATTGGATTAGGTTAATGTCATCAATGTAATGGACCAGAGTGATATGCCATAAAAGGGAAAGGCAATCAAGATTGCAATGAACTAAATTATGATATAGGGCTGAAGAGTTGATATAACCCTGGGGTAAACATACTTCCGTCCTTGCCAGTTCAAAATAAATTGTCCAGTAGTTTTTACTAATAAGAAATGGAGAAAAAAACATTTGCCAAATCATTAGCTGCATATTAAGGTACCAAGAGATTTGTTAACAATGAAGCCACATCTGGTAGAACAGCTGCAATTGGAGTCATCATCAGTTAAGCTTAAAATAATCCACTGTCAAGGCACTTGGGTGGCTCAGTTGGTTAAGCATTTGACTCTTGGTTTCGGTTCAGGTCATGATCACAGGGTCCTGAGATCAGAGGCATCAGACTTTGTGCTCAGTGGGGAGTCTGTTTGAGATTCTCTCCCTCTGTCCTTCCCCCACACTTGCATACTTTCACTTTCTGTCTTTCTAAGAATAAATAAATAAGTCTTAAAAAAAAATCCACTGTTATTCTCCAAGATTGGTTTACCTTCTGCACAGGGAAAATAGGAAAGTTGAATGAGGATGTTCTGGAAACAACTACTATTGCATTTCTCCAGGCCTTGGTGGTGGTAATAAATACTGCAATTCCTCCAGACATGTGATATTGCTTTTGGTTTACCATTTTCCTGGCTAGAAGCAGTTCTAATGGCTTCCACTTGGCCTTCCTCACTATATTAGCCCTCACACCACAGGGAGGGAAGCAATATGGGGATTCCGTCAGCGGCTGAATATGTCAATTCCAATTATATATTTTGGAACTGGGAAAATATGACAGCACCCTTTATAAGATAGACATGAACCAAAGCCTCACTAATCACCTGACCTCCATAAACCTGTACTATGAATGTGGACCACATGACTTTTGGGTCTCTTGGAATTAACCATCACATGGTCTTTTAAAGGAATCATCCACCATATTTATTTACTTTTCTGTATTTTAAAAATTGTTATTTAGTCACTGTACTTACATCATTAACTTAAGCTTTTCTTTATCTTATTAACTTGTTTAATTTAAATTTAATTTATTCATTATTTATTCCCTTATTTCTTAAGATAAATCCTAAATTCTCTACTGTTTCTGTGTGTTTTTATTCAAATTATTGAGACTTCCAAAGTTATACCAATATTTTCCTTTTCTTTTTTTATTTTAACAAAGCTTTTGGTATAAAGCATTTTATTTTATATTACTCACCATGTAGTTTATAATTGCTCTTATAATATCTTCTTTTGTAAAAATATAATTTCACACTATGATTTTCAACTCTTCTTAACTTCTATGTAACTAAGATGTCTTTGGCCAACTGTTTTTTTATTCCAAATTTTATTGGACTATGTCCAAAGTGCATGATCTACAATGTAACCACTTTCATTCAGGTTATTCAGGTTTGCCTACTGCTGAGATTTTCTTTTTAAAAAGTGAAAAATCTATTTTTATTAATAGGCTACGAAAGACTGTATGTATAAGCAACATGGAGTTCTTTTAGTGAATGGTTTTGCCTATTTTATCTCTGATGCTAGGACTTCATTAATTTTGTGTCTGTGCGCATGCATGTGTATGTGTGTGTGCACATTTATTAGAGATAGCCTTTTTTACCTGAAAAATCCTTTCAATATTTCTATGCCTTCTTTTGCTATTTTATTTTAATTTTCATAATATTTCTTTCTCTATGTTTTCAAACTGCATTTTTAAGCGTTCTTTCTGTAAGAAAATTATTACCACTTTTATACTATCATTATTTGAGAAATCCAGCCTATTCATATTTAGTGTAATGATTGAGGTATTTGTATTTGTCTCATCTTAATTTTTCTTTCTACTACATATTTACATTTTATTCCCTCATTTTTTATGTTCGATCATGTTGCTATTTATTCCAAGTTGTCAACTTGTTTATTTGAAAGCAATTCTATATGTTGTCTTATCAGTTAATGCTTATCTTCCACTGACATACCCATAATTAGAGGCATAGTTTCTTCTTATTCCAAAGAAGTTATCACTTATTTCTGCCACCATGATAACCCCTTTCTCCTGGCATCTGGTGCTCCACTAAAATGATACCTTGATCTTACTGACTTTGTCTTCTCTATTCTCACTCTTCCCCCAATAAAAGGTCTTTGGGTCCTTCTTAATTCCTGTGTCCACTGCTATGAGTTTATGAGATAGTTGTTTTGTTTTTGTTTTTGTTTTTCACTTTTAGATCATTAAGACATTTATCTTCACATTTTTTACTGCTTTTATGAAGTCCTCATTTAGCACTTATATTACATTTTCCAAGGAAATTTTTCTTTTTAGCTTTAGCTGTATTTGTATTACCAGGATCAATGACCTTCATTATTTACTATGTTCTTTATCTTTCAGTAATTTGTGGTCTTCATTCAGATTCATCTTTTGCTTGGTTAAAATAATCTCTCTTATAGTTTTCAGTTGAGTTATTCAAGGGATAGTAACTCTAAATACTTCTATGTTTTTCTGCTTTCTGAAGGCTGAATAATACTTTGGCTATATAATTATAAACATAAGCACAGAAGATCACCCCGATCTAAGAATACCCTGAACTTTTTCATATGCTACAGATATCCAATGCTGAAAAAAAAAATCATACTCTATTGTTATTTTAACTTTGAGTAACTATTATAGAACTTTACTAAATGAGATCAGGAGACAAACTCTGATTTTATTCTACTGCTTATCTGGAAAATAATGGCGAGTGGTAAAAATTCACAGATTATAAAAACATCTGAATGCTGAGGTCTGGAGTAAGGAGGGGAAAAAGAAAATCTGTTAGAATTATAACAATTATTCCTTCTTTAGTTTGTTTTAATATGTTGAATAAAATCTCTAACTCCAAACAGTATACAACTGTCATTCAATAATACTTCGAAAAAATACTGAATGTAAATTCAATCTTTCTATCACTAGTCTAGATTTTAATTTATAGATCTCTAAATATGATACAGAAATTTCAATTCACACTTATATATTCAAATCAATAAGTGTAAGATATGAGTCTTTTATTCAACTTATGTATTTTTTTGTGAATACACACTATAACCTCAATTAATACCCTTATCTGGGCCAGATTCAAAATATATTATAATGTCATAAGGCTCAAATATATAATTCAAATGCTACATATGTCTGTTGCAAAAAAAAATATTAGACCCTAGTTTCCAAATAACAAATAAAATGAAAACCAAAAATATTCTGGGTTTTTCAGATATTCTATTTACACATTTTCTTAAATTATGTTCAATATGTACATAGACATGCTTTTAATGTTAGTGTTTAATTTACTAACATTTAGATCTTCCATTCTGCTTTTCAGAAATACAGATATTTTCTTTGATATAAGAATCTATAGTCCTTTTTATTAAATTACATTTAGTGAGGCTGAGTAATTATAATAACTCCAATTCTATAAATTAAATTCATGATTGCCTTAAAAGAAATAGTTCATTTTATTTGAAGATTTTATTTATTTATTTGAGAGGGAGGGAGAGAGAGAGAGAGGACAAGTGCAGGGGGAGGGAGAAGCAGACTCCCTGTTAAGACGGTTTGGGGCTAGATCCCAGGACGTTGGGATCATGACCTGAAACGAACGTAGACACTTAACCAACTGAGCCACCCAGGTGCCCCAGAAATAGTTCATTCTTTTATGTTTCTTATAAGAACACTTTTTGGTTTCAGAAAACTTAAATGCCTATTTTTTTAAATCTGTCATTTGTCAGAGAAACTGTAAAAGATATCACATCAAATTATCTTGATGATATTGAATAGTGTATTTCAAAGAGTGTAGTGCCATCTATTGGGTAACATTATTCCTAAGCTGTGCTCATGTTTTTCATTGTGTTTTGTTTTGTTTCATTTTATGTATATTTTGATAAAACCTGACCATACAAAAAAAGGGGGGGGCGCATCATTCACCTATATCTTCATTAAGGGTTTCCACATACACATAAAAAAATCATGTTTTTTGTTTGTTTGATGTTTTCATGGTGTTACTGAGTTAACTACCACCAAAACTAAGAGCAAATAAATGAAATGAGGCTTCATATCTAATATCTAAGAAATCAGAAAGACAAATTTGGTGAATCTCTCTCTTATGAAGAATAATTTTAAGAACTGAATATACTTATGACATTGAATCCATGTCTACAGAGATGTAATTTTCAAAATGAGAATATTATTATCAGGATTAGCAAAAAACCATATGATTTCATAGGAAAAGTCATATAGTAACTCTGCATGTAAATATGAATTTTTGTACAGAAAAGGAGGCACAAAGAAGGAAACGGATCTAGAGCACTGGAAATATTTCAAAGAGATAGAAAAATGTATATTCTTAGCGTTGGATTCAGATCATCCCAATGCTTTATATGGGAGTGTTAGCTATCTTGCTATGCCCTTACTGTAAGAATTGAAAATAAATTATTTTATTTTGTGATTGTAACACCTTCCAGGCAGAATAATAATTCTGGCAGTTTAGCAAAACAGAAGCTGACTGCTGGCCTTGCTCTACCTGAGAAGCTGCATTCCTTGTCATACTACACTGAGGTTCTTATTTTATTGAAAGCTTGAAATGAGTAAAGTCTCCCAAAAGGCAGGATGAAGAATTCACACACGCTAATAAGGTCTCTTCTTCTGTAATAATACTGCTGTATAGAATTTAATTAAATAATGGAAAGAGACCTGAAGTCATTCAGAGAGAATATAATTGAGGTGCATTACAGAGCCATCTTCTTTTTTTTTTAAATTTTTTATTATGTTATGTTAGTTATCATACAGTACACCCTTAGTTTTTGATGTAATGTTCCATGATTCATTGTTTGCGTATAACATCCAGTGCTCCATGGGATATGTTCCCTCCTTAATACCCATCACCGGCCTATCCCAATCCCCCACCCCCTCTCCTCTGAAGCCCTCAGTTTGTTTCCCAGAGTCTATAGTCTCTCGTGGTTCATTCCCTCTTCTGTTTACCCCCCCTTCATTCTTCCCTTCCTTCTCCTACCGATCTTCCTATTTCTTATGTTCCATAAATGAGTGAAACCGTATGATAATTGTCTTTCTCTGCTTGACTTATTTCACTTAGCATAATCTCCTCCAGTCCCGTCCATGTTGCTGCAAATGTTGAGAAATCGTTCTATCTGATGGCTGAGTAATATTCCATTGTATATATGGACCACATCTTCTTAATTCATTTGTCTGTTGAAGGGCATCTTGGCTCCTTTCACAATCTAGCTATTGTGGACAATGCTGCTATGAACATTGGGGTGCATATGGCCCTTCTCTTAACTACGTCTGTATCTTTGGGGTAAATACCCAGTAGTGCAATTGCTGGATCATAGGGTAGCTCTATTTTTAGCTTTTTGAGGGACCTCCACACTGTTTTCCAAAGTGGCTGTACCAACTTGCATTCCCACCAACAGTGTAAAAGGGTTCCTCTTTTTCCACATCCTCTACAACATTTGTTGGTTCTTGCCTTGTCAATTTTTGCCCTTCTAACTGGCGTAGGATGGTATCTCAAGGTGGTTTTGATTTGAATTTCCCTGATGGCTGATTTTGAACATTTTTTCACGTTTCTGTTAGCCATTTGTATGTCTTCATTGGAAAAGTGTCTGTTCAATGTTATGCCCATTTTTTGATTTGATTATTTGTTTCCCATGTATTGAGTTTTATTTTAATGGATTTTATTGAGTACTGAGAAAAGAAATGATCAATAGAGAAATAGTTCAATAACTTGTTATATAATTGGATAATTTTATTCTATTTTCATTAAATTTTTCAAGTCATTCTTTAACTTATTTTTAGTAAAAGTAAAAAAAAATCATGAATATATTATAGAAACTAACCAAAGATATGTGGTTTCAGAACACAGATCTGAAGAAGTTTATATGATTATGGAAATACCTTTATGTGTATAATTTGAAAATGCTAAGTTTATAGCACAATGAAGAAAACTACTTCTGTTTTCTTATAAAAAGTCAAGTATCATTTTCAACAATTCCTTGGTGATTCAGGGCCTTTTCTGGTTCCACACAAATTTAAGGGCTGTTTGTTTGAGCTATTTGAAAAATGTCATTAGTATTTTGAATGGGATGGCATTGAAAGTGTAGATTGCTCTGGGTAGCATAGACATTTTAACTATGTTTATTCTTCCGATCCATGAGCATGGAATTTTTTTCCATCTTTTTGTGTCTTCTTCAATGTCTTTCAAGAGTGATCTGTAGTTTCTAGAATATAGATCCTTTACCTCTCTGGTTAAGTTAATTCCCAGATAACATATGATTTTTGGTGCTATTGTCAATGGAATGGATTCCCTAATTTCTCTTTCTTCAGTCTCATTGTTCATGTATAGAAATGCAACTGATTTCTGAGCATTGATTTTGTATCCCACCACATTACTGAATTGCTCTATAAGTTCTAGTAATTTGGGGGTGGAGTCCTTTGGGTTTTCCATATAGAGTATCATATCATTTGTGAAGAGAGACAGTTTGACTTCTTCTTTGCCGATTTGGATACCTTTTATCCCTTTTTGTTGTCTGATTGCTGTTGCAAGGACTTCTAGTACTATGTTGAATAATAATGGTGAGAGTGGGCATCCTTCTTGTGTTCCTGATCTTAAGGGAAAGGCTTTCAGTTTTTCCCCATTGAGAGTGATATTCGCTGTAGGCTTTTCATAGATGGTCCATATATACAATGGAATATTACTCAGCCATCAGAAAGATGGACGGGACTGGAGGAGATTATGCTAAGTGAAATAAGTCGAGCAGAGAAAGACAACTATCATATGGTTTCACTAATTTATGGAACATAAGAAATAGGAAGATTGGTGGGAGAAGGAAGGGAAGAATGAAGGGGGTAAACAGAAGGGGAAATGAACCATGAGAGACTGTGGACTCTGGGAAACAAACGGAGGGCTTCAGAGGGGAGGAGAGTGGGGGATTGGGATAGGTTGGTGATGGGTATTAAGGAGGGCACATATTGCATGGTGCACTGGGTGTTATATGCAAATAATGAATCATGGAACATTACATCAAAAACTAAGGATATACTGTATGGTGACTAACATAACATAATAAAAAATGATTATAAAAAACACTTATGCATCCACTATAAACAATAAAAAATAGCTAAACAAGAAAAAAAAATAAAGTCAAGTATCAGGGCGCTTGGGTGGCTCAGTCGTTAAGTGTCTGCCTTCGGCTCAGGGCGTGATCCCAGATCAAGCCCCGCATTGGACTCCCTGCTCTGCTGGGAGCCTGCTTCTTCCTCTCCAACTCCCCCTGCTTGTGTTCCCTCTCTCACTGGCTGTCTCTGTCAAAATAAATAAAATCTTAAAAAAAAAAGTCAAGTATCAATTTCAAAAAGTTTCAGATTATTTCCAAATACAAACTACTCTTATATTACAAAGATTTAGGGCAATGTGGAATCTACTAAATTATGAAATAGAAAAAAAAAAGTTGGAAAGGGAGCTGTAAATGATTTTTTTCCTCTATTTTTTATTTAATTTTTATGTAATTATATATATATATTCACACACATATAAATACACACACACACATACTTATGCGCTTGTTATAAGCTTTTCAGATGACAAAGAGTTAACAAAAATTTTTTTAATAATACTTGGTATATATTCACAAGTGACTCAAGTAAAATTAAAAAGCATACCTGCTGTGAAGATAGCCCTAACTTTTGTTTGTTTGTTTGTTTTTGTTTCTTTGTGGAACTTTTTTTGGTATTTTTTTAAGTTTTCATTTTAATTCTAATTAGTTAACATAGAGTGTAATATTAGTTTCAGGTGTACAATACAGTGATTCAACACTTCCATACAACACCTCCTGCTCGTCATGACAAGTGCACTCCTCGATTCCCATCACCTACTTCACCCATCCCCCTCATCCCCCTCCTTTCTGGTAACCATCAGTTTGTTTTCTATGCTTAAGGGTCTGTTTCTTGATTTGTCTCTCTTTTTTATTTTTTTTCCCCTCTACTTATCTGTTTCTTAAATTCCACATGAGAGTGAAATCATATGATATTTGTCTTTCTCTTACCAACTTATCATTTAGCATTATACTCTCTAGCTCCATTCATGTTGTCACAAATAGCAAGATTTCATTCCTTTTTTGTGGCTAAATAATATTCCACTGGGTATATATACCATCTTCTCTCTATCTGCTTATCAATTGATGGACATTTGGGCTGCTTCCATATCTTGGCTATTGTAAATAATGCTGCTATAAACAGAGGTGTATGTATCCCTTTGAATTAGTGTTTTTGTATTCTTCGGGTAGATACCCAGTAGCACAATTGCTGGATTATAAAGTAGTTCTGTTTTTAACTTTTTGAGGACTTCCATACAGTATTCCACAGTGACTACACTATTTTGCATTCCCACTAAAAGTGCACGAGGGTTCCTTTTTCTTCACATCCTTGCCACCACTTTTGCTTCTTGTGTTGTTGATTTCAGCCATTCGGACAGGTGTGAGGTGATATCTCATTGTAGTTTTCATTTATGTTTCCCTGATGATAAGTATAGATGAGCATCTTTTCATGAGTCTGTTGGCCATCTGGGTATCTTCTTTAGAGAAATGTCTCTTCATGTCTTCTGCCCATTTTTAATTGGATTATTCAGTTCTTGGGTGTTGAGTTTAATAAGTTCTTTATAGAATTTGGACACTAACCCTTTATTGGATATGTCATCTGCAAATATCTTCTCCCATTCCACAGGCTATCTTTTAGTTTTGTTGGTTGTTTCCTTCACCATGCAAAAGCTTTTTATTTTGATGTAGTCCTAATAGTTTATTTTTGCTTTTCTTTCCCTTGCCTCAGGAAAAAAGTTGCTATGGCCAATGTCAAAGCAGTCAGTACCTGTTCTCCTCTAGGATTTTGATGGTTGCCTGTCTCACATTTAGGTCTTTCATCCATTTTGAATTTGTTTTGGTGTATAATGTAAGAAAGTGGTCCAGTTTCTTTCTTTTGAATGTTGCTGTCCAGTTTTCCCAACACCATTTGTTGAAGAGATCTTTTTTCCACTGGATATTCTTTCCTGTTTTGTTGAAGATTAATTTGCCACATAATTGCAGGTTCATTTCTGGGTTTACTTTTCTGTTCTATTGATCTATGTGCCTATTTTTGTGCCAATACCATACTGTTTTGATCACTACAGCTTTGTAATATAACTTGAAGTTCAAAATTGTGATGCCTCCAGCTTTGTTTTTCTTCTTTCAAGGTTGGCTTGGCTAATCAGGGTCTTCTGTGGTTCCATAGAAATTAAAGAATTGTTTGTTCTAGCTCTGTGAAGAATGCTGGTGATACTTCGATAGGGATTGCATTAAATGTGTAGATTGCTCTGGGTAATATAGACATTTTAACAATATTTGTTCTATCAATCCATTGGCATGGAATGTTTTTTCCATTTCTTTGTGTTATCTTCAATTCTTTTCATCAGTGTTTTACAGTTTTCAGAGTACAAGTCTTTCCACTGCTTTGGTTAGGTTTATTCCTAGGTATCTTATTGTTTTTGGTATAACTATAAATGGGATTGATTCCTTGATTTCTCTTTCTGTTGCTTCATTATTGGAATATACAAATGCAAAAGACTTCTGTATGTTGATTTTGTATCCTGTGACATTACTGAATCCATTTATCAGCACTAGCAGTTTTTTCGGTGGAGTCTTTTGAGTTTCCCCTATAGAGTATCATGTCATCTGTAAATAGTGAAAGTTTGACTTTTTCTTTGTCAATTTGGATGTTTTTTATTTCTTTTTGTTGTCTGATTGCTTTGGGTAGACTTCTAGTACTATGTTGAATAAAAAGTGATGAAAGTGGATATCCCTATCTTGTTCCTGACTGTGAAAGAAAAGCTCTCGGTTTTTCCCCATTGAGGATATTAGCTGTGAGTTTTTTATATAAGGCCTTGTGTTAAATACCCTGTAAACCTACTTTGTTGAGGGTTTTTGCCATGAATGGATGTTGTACTTTGTCATTTTTTTTCCTGCATCTATTATAACGATCATGTTTCTTATCCTTTCTTTTATTAATGTGATGTATCACAGTGATTATTTTGTGAATATTGAACCACCCTTGCAACCCAGGAATAAGTGCCAATTGATCATGGTGAATGAATTTTTAAATTTACGGTTGGATTCAATTTGCTAGTATTTTGTTGAGCTTTTTTACATCTATGTTCATCAGGGATATTAGCCTGTCGTTCTCCTTTTTAGTAGTGCCTTTATCTGGTTTTGGTATCGGGGTAATGCTGGCCTCACTGAATGAATTTGGAAGTTTTCCTTCCTTTTCTATTTTTTGGAATAATCATAAAGAATAGGTATTAACTCTTCTTTAAATGTTTGGTAGAATTCCCTGGGAAGCCATCTGGTCCTGGACTGTTTTTGTTGGACATTTTTTCTGATTACTGATTCAATTTCTTTGCTGGTTATCAATCTGTTCAACCCTTCTATTTCTTCCTGATTCAGTTTTGGTAATTTATATGGAATTTATCCATTTCTTCTGGTTGTCCAATTTGTTGGCATATAGTTTTTCATAATATTCTCCTATAATTGTTTTTTTGTCATGTTGATTGTTATTTGTCCTCTCTCATTTGTGATTTTATTTATATCCTTTCTCTTTTCTTTTTTGTCAGTCTAGAGAGGGGATTATCAATTTCCTGGTTTCATTGGTCTGTTCTATTATTATTTTTAAAAATTCTGTATCATTTATTTCTGCTCTAGTCTTTATTATTTTCTTCCTTCTGTTGGCTTTAGGCTTCATTTGTTCTTTTTCTAGCTCCTTTAGGTGTAAAGTTAGGTTGTGTATTTGAGATTTTTATTGCTTCTTAAAGTAGGACTGTATTGGTATATTCTTCCCTCTTAAGACCACTTTTGCTGCATCCCAAACATTCTGGACTGTTGTGTTTTCATTTTCATTTCTGTCCTTGTATTTTTTTTTTTTTTTAGTCTTTTCTTTGATCTCCTGGTTGACACATTCATTGTTTAGTAGCATGTTGTTTAACCTCCATGTATTTAAGGTATTTATTTATTTATTTATTTATTTATTTTTTGTGATTGACTTCTAGTTTCATAGTGTTGTGGTCAGAAAAGGTACACGGTATGAATTCAATTTTTTTGTATTTGTTGAGGGCTGTTTTGTGACCTAATACATGATCTATTTTGGAATATGTTCCATGTGCCTTGAAAAGAATGTGTATTCTGCTGCTTTAGGATGGGATGTTCTGAATATATCTGTTAAGTCCATCTGGTCCAGTGTTATCATCAAAGCCATTGTGTCCTTGGTGATTTTCTGCTTAGATGATCTGTCCATTGATGCATGTGGGGTGTTAAAGTCCCCTACTATTATTGTTCTATTATCAATGAGTTCCTTTGTGTTTGTTATTGTTTCATACATGTGGGTGTCCCCATGTTGGGTGTATATATATTTACAATTGATGTACCTTCTCATTGGATTGTCCCCTTTATTATTACACAGAGCCCTTCTTTGTCTCTTGTTACAGGCCTTATTTTAAAGTCTAATTTGTCCAATATAATTATTGCTACTCTGGCTTTTTTTGGGCATCCATTTGCATGATAAATGTTTCTCCATCCCCTCATTTTTAATCTCCAAGTGACTTTAGGTCTAAAATGAGTCTTGGGGTGCCTGGGTGTCTCAGTTGATTAAGCATCTGCCTTCCGCTCAGGTCATGATCCCAGGGTGCTAGGACTGAGCCCATGTTGGGCTCTCTCCTTAGCGAGGAGTCTGCTTCTGCCTCTCCCTCTGTCCCTTCCCACTGCTTGTGATCTCTCCCTCTCATACTCTCTGTCTCGAGTAAACAGAATCTTTAAAAATAAAATAAAATGAGTCTCTTGTGAAAGATAATTATCATATGATTTCACTCATATGTGGGATTTAAAAAACAAAACAGGAGCATAGGGGAAGGGAGGAAAAAATAAAACAAGATGAAATCAGAGGGGGAGACAAACCATGAGAGACTCTGAATCACTGGAAACAAACTGAGGTTTGATGGGGGGCGGGGTGGTCGGAGGATGGGGTAACTGAGTGATGGACATTAAGGAGGGCATATAATGTAATGAGTACTGGATGTTACATAAGACTGACGAATCACTGAATTCTACCTCCAAAACTAATAATACTCTATATGTTAATTAATTGAATTTAAATAAAGAAAAAGAAAAAAAAAGAAAATGAGTCTCTTGTAGAGCATATAAATGGATCTTGTTTTTTATCCATTCTGACACCGTATGTCTTTTTTTTTTTTAAGATATTATTTATTTATTTTTACAGGGGAGGGGCAGAGGCAGAGGGATAGAAAGAATCTCAAGCAGACTCTATGCTGAGTACAGAGCTGGACTTGGGGCTTGATCTCATGACCCTGAGATCATGACCTGGGCCAAAATCAAGAGTCAGACACTTAAGAGACTGAGCAACCCAGGTGTCCATGACACTCTATGTCTTTTGATTGGAATGTTTTAGTCCATTTGCATTCAAAGCAATTATTGATAGATACGCATTTATTGCTATTGTATTACTTGATCTGTGGTTGCTTCTGGAGATTTTTTTCTGATCTTTTCTTGTCTTTCTTTCATGTTTTGCTGATTTTCTTTAGTAACATATTTGGATTTCTTTCTCTTTATTCTTTGCATATTTATTAGTGGGTTTTGATATATGGTTACCATTAAGTTCGTATATAACCTCTTCTGCAAATAGCAGTCTACGTTAAGTTGATGGTCATTCAAGTTTGAGTCCATTCTTTTCTCCTCTCTTCCCCATATTTTAGGTTTATGTTACCATATTTCATACCTTTTTTATGTGTGAGTTCCTTCACTATTTTTACAGAAACATTCATTTTTACTGCTTTTGTGTTTCCTGCCTTTTTACTGTACCTTTTAGTTTCTCCTTTGCACTCAAAGAGTCCCCTTTAATATTTTCTTGCAAGGTTGGTTTAGTGGTCATGAACTTTTTTTTGTTTGTCAGGGAAACTCTTTCTCTCTCCTTCTATTCTGAAGGATAGCCTTCCTGGATGCAGTTTTCTTGGCTGCAGACTTTTCCCACTAACACATTAACTACATCATGCCACGCCTTCTAGCTTGCCAAGCTTCTGTTGAGAGATTTCCAGCTATCCTATGGGTCTTCCCTTGTAAGTTAGGGACTTCTTCTGTCTTGCTCCTTTTAGGATGTTTTCTTTATGCTCTTTTTTTGAAAATATAATTACAATACATCTTGGTGTTGGCCTACTTTTGTTGATTTTGATGAGAGTTCTCTGTGCCTTCTGAATTTGGATGTCTCTTTCCTTCCTTGGATTAGGATAGTTTTCAGCTGTTATTTCCTCAAATACATCTTCTGCCCCCCTTTTCTTTCTCTTCTTCTTCTGTGACTCTTGTGATATAAATACTATTATATTTGATGGAGTCACTGAGTTCCCTAAGTCTATTCTCATGACCCATAATTCTTTCTCTTTTGTTCAGCTTCATTATTTTCCATTTTATCTTTTTTTAGATATATTTTTTAAAGACTTTATTTATTTATTTGAGATAGAGAGTGAGAGAGAGTGCACAAGTGGAGAGCAGAGAGGGAGGGAAAAGCAGGCTCCCTGCTGAGCAGGGAACCTGACATGGGGCTCGATCCCAGGACCCTGGAACCATGACCTGAGTTAAAGGCGAATGCTTAACTGACTGAGCCACCCAGGCACCCCTCAATTTTATCTTCTATATCACTTATTCATTCCTCTGTTTCTTCAATCCTTGTGTTCATTACATTCAGTCTATCTTGAATCCTCATTATTTGTATTTTTCATTTCTGGTTGTTTTTTAATTCTTTTATCTCTGTGGTAAAGGAAACTGATTTCTTCCATTCTTTTCTCATGTCCGGGGATATCTTTATGATCATTGCTTTAAATTCTCCACTAGGCATGTTACTTATATCTGCTTCACTTAGATCTCTGGTTGTGCCTTATTTTGGTCTTTCATTTGGGATAAATTTCTGTCTTTTGTCTAAGTCTCTGCTTTCTTCTCTGTGTTTGAAAAGCCAGTTATGTCATCAGCTCATGAAAGTAATGGTCTTATAAACAGGAAGTCATATAGAGCCTAGGGTCTGGTGCTTCATGGAATGTCTCCAGTGCTTGCTGCATGGTGCTCTGCTATTGTGTTTTTGTTGCTCTATCCCTCAGGTCAGTTGCCTGAAGAAGTTTTCCTTGCCTGCTGCAGGCAGTGTTTGGTCTCTGGCCTGAATATAATGAGTTTTAACTAAGTGTGCTCTGGTCCACTTGTGAAATGAGGTCTGTCACTACTTCCACCAGAACGGAGGTGCTGCAAAACTCTCTGGTCAGAAACGTGGTGTGGGCAGGGGTTTGTGCTGGTCTTCTGGGGGAGGGGCCCACTGTGCTGGGACTGAGACAAGCTTGACTGAGAAGGGCAGTTCCACCAGAGCATAGAGAGGTGGGGTTTAGTGCATGCAAGTTAGGCAGCCAATGTTGGCACTGAGCTGCTTCCCATAGGTGGCTCTGTGCTTATGTTGAGGGGAGGGGAGGGAAATGGCACTGGACAACTTCTTTGTTTTGGGAGAGGTTTCTCCATGAACACTGCCTCAGAGATGTGTTCCAAGAAGAGCAAATTATCTCCCCACTGTGTGCCCCGAACATTCTTCAGATTGCTGCTTCCATACTGTATGTCTTTTCTCCAGGAGCAGTGCAGTCCCTCTGGGCTCTATCCCAGCCAAGTCCACTGACATTTAAAACTCCAGGCTTTAAACCCCATTGGCTGCAAGAACTCACAAAATTCAGCCCTTCTTGTTTCCAACCCTTGGCTTTGGGGAAATGTTATCCTTGTGCATTCCCCTGTGTGCTCCTCTTTCTCCTCTTTCTCTGTGACCACGGTTCCCTTCCTATGCAGCAGCTGTGATCCATTTCTCCCCTAAACAATGTCTCTGCTCTACCTACCTTCTTTGATGTGGCCTCTTCTCTTTTTTACTTTTGGAGTTTGTTCTGTCAGTCTTCAGGTCAATTTATGGGGTGTTTAGTATGATTTGATAGTCATCTAGTTGTGTTTGTGGGGTGAGGCAAGCCTAGGATTCTCCTAGTCCACCACCATCTTCTTGCTCTTCAAGGATATTTTGTGCAGCTGTCTTTGAATCTACATCCCAGAACTCTCCCTGAAATCGTCTTCTGAATGTCTTCTTATTAATACGCAGTAAAATAAAGAATCACTTACTGCTCACTGATCATACAGTGTGTTCCAACATATTGCTACCAATTCTTCTAGAATTATCTCTAAACTCATCAATCATCCCATGGGGCCCTCATCCTTCCTCTCCTTAAATGCCATGTTCTCTCAACATTTCTTCCATGCATTCCATGAATCATCATGCAGACTGTGTCCCATCCAAAGTCACTGACCAAGGTGGTGGGATTAGGGATGAAGATGCAACCAGCACTACTACACAAGCTGCACATCCTATGAAGCTGCACTGTCCTGGAGGAAGGTATTTTTTTTGTAATAGGCCTTCTTAGAAGATGCATTTCTTTTTTAAATGTATTCCTTCACAGGATGTACTAAAGGGTATTCATATTTTTGATATTGTGCTGGTGACAAACTTCAACCATGCACGTCTCCTTTTCCCTCTCACCACACATTCCTCCTTTAGTGAGGAGGTGAAACCACACAACACTTTGCCCAGAGGCAACCCTCATTCTGGCCCCAAGCCCTAATCAAATCATTGTAAAAAAAAACTCCCAAGTCAGCCTCACTGCCTGACTCTCTCAACCCATTTTCAGTCCTGCTGGACACCACCATATTTGTCATTATATGATTCATAATAAATATATTCATTCTTTCTTGGTGCATATGCATTGTCATCAGTTTAAATATTTAAGCCAAATTTTGAGTAAGGGTGCATTCTGTTTCTGTAGTGATCACAACAGAGGTGAAGCTTTTTTTCTCAATTCCCACAAAGGCCCAGTATATGCTGCAAATGTATAATGTGGTTATGCTAGAAACAATGGCTACAAAAGAGGAAGGCAAAATGTTACAGAAATAAGCAATGAGAACAGGCAAAGTAGCATAAGATAATAGCAAGTGTGACTTGGAAACAAGATAATCTGTGTCTAGAAAAAAGCAGAATCTACCAATACTTGAATTGCAGGAGGACCCAAGTGACAGTTAAGGCAGTTGTTCTATTGCCAGAAAACAATTCCCTTCTACATGTCCCTCTAGGGAACTGAAGACATTGAACACAGAGAGTGGTGGAGCTGAGGCCACCGATTTTGTTATCACTATGAAGATTCTGATGCTTTTCCAAAGTCCTTTCCAGAGTTTGGCCAGGTTTATACCATTACATTATTATAGAACTTTTTATATATTTTAGGCATTAGGCCTTAATGCATTTTTTTCTCCAATTTTCAGTCTGTGGCTCAAAGCTATGTAATAAGAATTTTTATTCTGTCTTTTATTAGGTATTTTTTTCTTATTGTATTTCTATCTATTAAAGAATAAATCTTGTTAAAAGACTGACATATTAGCCTGTGGGTTTTCACTGTTGAAGCAAATTTATTTTCTGGTTCATTTAATGATAATCAAATTATAGACACAGATAAAAAGTGAAAGGCAAGTTATTCAATCTAGCACGACCAAAACTGCCACAGTCCAGACCTGAGGATACAAATTACTTCTGCTGAAGTGATTTTAAAAAGGTATCCCTTCCTTTTATAGTTGAAATTGTATTTGTACAAATGAAGTTTTTTCCCCCATTGACCTTGATCTCTACACAGATGAAGATAATAATTAGAAAATTTAGACAAATCAATAAAAGAGGTAAATGTGATATTGGGGATCTCTAAACAAAATAATTGAATGTTCATTTTTCAACTAGATAGTAATCACTAGACATGCAATCAATGCTATTCCCTAATTGTAGGTAACTATTAATCTTTCATTTACCTGAATAAAAACTAGAAATTAACTGCACATGTGATATGGGTGACACAGAAATTTTGAAAAATTTTAAAGCTATTCTATTTGTGCACTTTTCAAATACTAGGTCAGGAAAATTATTATTCTAATAAATCTAAGATGTATTATTCATGCTTCTCCTAGCCTAATTTATTTGTGCTTTGTTAACTTTCATCTGTGTTTTCAATTTAGTTTAGTCATCTATTATGCTCATTAACTTTATTCTTGTATAGTATAGTATCGTATTTTACCAATATCTTATCCCTTTGTGGTTTTAAATCACCATCCATCATCATCACCATCATCATTTGAAAAAAAAGAAATGTTTTTTGTAGAAAACAGGGTTTGTTTAAGATCTTTGAACTAGGCATCAAAAGATATGACTTTTAGTCCAGTACATATCCTCAAGTAATGTATACAGTATGTACAGAGTAAAAATTTGAAATCCAAACTAAAATTTAGGGTAGGAATTACCTATCCTACTTCATCCATTATGTACTAATTGAATTTGATAATAATACCTGTTACTCCTCTTTTAAAAAGGCTTTCCATCTGGTAATTGATATATCTTGTAGACAAACCTAACTTTAAGAGAGATGCTTTACATGCATACTATTTTACTCAGAAAATGAATGCTTCGTTTTACTTTAGCTATTTGCTATTCAACAAGATCCTGCTATACACTGATGAGAAATCAAAAAAAAAAACTTGAAGAGACAATAATGGATGGAATGTTGAGTAAAACAAGTAGACTCTCTCTGAATGATCTAAATTAATAGCAACGATCGAGATAATTTGCAACAAGAAACTCTTAGGATTTCAAAACTTGGCCTAAAATTATACTTATAGGTAAATGAGATTAAATAACTGATAATTAAAAAAACCCTTCTTCATATAAAATGTGTAAGTGTATATAAGAATTTATAGCCTGTTATATTTCATTGCACTTAATTTTTTCCCTAAGTTCGTGATTTATGGAAAATCCTTCAGCTCAAAATTAAAACCATTTCAGGGGGGCCTGTGTGTATCAGTCATTACTGCCTGCCTTTGGCTCAGGGCGTGATCCCAGGATCTTGCTCTGCTGGGAGCCTGCTTCTTCCTCTCCCACTCCCTCTGCTTGTGTTCCCTCTCTTGCTGGCTGTCTCTCTCTCTGTCAAATAAATAAATAAAATCTTTAAAAAAAATAAATAAAAAATAAAACCATTTCAAACACACACACACACACACACACAGTAGGG
>NW_024423453.1:23047547-23060290 GCF_017311325.1 Ursus maritimus | reverse complement strand
GTTCTATGAACACAAACTTCTCAATTATTAAATGAAAGCTAGAAACTGATGTCTTAAATCACTTTTTGTAATTGGATTGCCTTTTTTGTTGTTCTTTTCTTTTAATTCTCTTCCCAGAATGGGGGTTGGGCAGAGAGGTCAACATTAACAGATCTGGTTGATCAGATCTTCAATTTTGATGCATGACATTGAACTTTGGCTATAAACAACAGAATATTGCATCACTCCTCCCCTTTAGGTCATCTTCCCTTCCCTCGTGGGGTCTACAAAGCAAGTCTAAGTCTCTGCAACTGAATGGGTGGAAATAAATGCTATTTTTATGGATAGGAGTTAAAAAGAATGAATTCAGATTGATATGCAGTAAAGAAGAAATAAATAGTCTTCTGGATGTTTTCATTCATTTTTAGATGTAAGAATTATAGTTTAATAATGTACAATTTTGACACGTTTATTCACCTGTTTCTGCTTTGCTTATTCTTCCCCTTTTAATTATTGCAACTTCTTGAACTTTTCAGTCAATTTATAACTATACTATGCTTTGCTTTCTATTTCTATTTCCAAACATGTTGCCCTCTATAATGTTGTCCTTATTGCAACCTGGATCTTCAGAGCAGTTATATTTCAAAAGATATAAACGATTCTATATCATCTGCAATAATATATTTGTGACCACTCCTTTGAAGCATGGTAAAGAGGGTTAAACTGTATCATTATACCTTAAAAATGACAAATGGTAGATCATTTTATTTCAGAGGTTGTGCCACAGAATTTTCAGAGAAATTATATTTTTTCACTCATCAAATATTTTTTTGGTTGATATTAGGTAGTTCTGAATCATGAATTCCTGGCCTGAAAACATAGTTTACATATTTTAAGGCACCATTATTCAGTGTGATTGTGAAAAAATAAAATTCCATAACATCTAAGCTGTTCATCCACAAATACTATTTGCCTTAGCCATGAATAAGTTCAAAGTGTATGATTTATGTGTAAACTGGAGAGTTCAACAATTGTATTTATTTATAGTGACCATAATTTAAATAATTACCTCAGATAGAATCGCTTGGCCAAAATATTCACTTCTTACTACTTAATATAAATTATCAAAATGAAATCCAGCAGAGCTGTGTTCTTAAAGGTGGGTTTCTCCTATACATTGTCCAATAATAACAATAACTTTAACAACTATTATAATCTTGAAGTAGGCACCAGGCTAAGCATCTTGCCACATTAATATTTCTTTTACTTTTCACATCCACATTACATACTGACCATTACTACCCCCTATTGACCTAAGAGAAAACTGAACCCAAAAGAAGTGATGTAATGCCCCTAAGGTTACACAGCTAGAAAGGTAGTGAACCGGTATATTTGAAGCCATTAATAACTGATTCTAATATTTTGTTTTTGATATCTACCACTTAACACTAAGATTACCATTTTATTTTTTTAATTTTTTAAAATATTTTATTTATTTATTTATTTGAGAGAGAGAGAGAGAGAATAAGAGAGAGAAAAAGCATGGGGGGGGAGGGTCAGAAAGAAAAGCAGACTCCCTGCTGAGCAGGGAGCCAGCCACAGGCTCCATCCCAGAACCCTGGGACTGTGATCTGAGCTCAACTTATTGAGCCACCCAGGTGCCCCTGTTTAATCTATTTTAAATCTATTTTTTATCACAATAACCATGAAATGAGATATAGTAATATAGAGGGCTTAAAGCATGGAGAAATATCAGGATAACAATTCCTTCTCAAACAGAAGGCAAAAAATTGGAAGCAATCTAATATTGATATGGAAAATAGCTTTTGAGACATTAATTAAGTATGACCTATTCTGACATTAGTTAAAATGTATTTACTTATCATAAGTAAATACATCTGGCTTTCCTGAAATGAATAATCATATAAAAACATGACATTTAATATCACAATGTATAGTCCTAGTACTTATAATTACATTGTATTTTTAAATTTTTATTTATTTGAAATATCCAATTTATTTTTCATTGTAAGTTTTCTGGAAATGCTGACTTTAATGCCCTTTAGAAACAAAATTGTAAATACCATTCCTATATACCTTGGTAAATACCTGTTGATGTTTAAATCAAACACTACTAGTCTTTGCACCCTCCCTCTAACCCAGATAACTACATTATCTTTCATTTGATCATAAATTATTTTCTGTATTCTCCAACATTATTTTTACAATCTCTTGAGAATAAAATGCATCTTATCAAGTTCTTACTTCACATTCCTCTGTCTGACCCTGCCACACTCCTCATTCATCAAACATTCATTCTTTCCTCAGTGTTTTATCAGTGCAATACCAAGCACAGTACTTGGCACTAATAAAACAAAGATGAATAAGACACAACCCTTGCCTTAATTATCTACAAGTCTCTGAAGGCGATAGACTTGTACAAATAAATAAATAACAAGGGGGATTTAAGCAAATTCTTAGTAAATCACAGAGAAAAGAGTTTCAAATCTGGAGTAATCAGGAAATGTTTCCCAAAGCAGATATATTTTAGTGCGATCTTAAGAATTTTCCAGCTCAACAGGAGGAAATGCATTCCAAGCAAAGTGAACAATAGGTGTCTATGCAGAGAACTAATCCTGCTAATTATAGGACAGGCAGGAGATGACAGATAAAATCTATACAGAGGCCTAAACAATAAACACTATGCATCAGACCTAAGCTATTTAGATATTTTCTTATTCTTAATAATAAAATCATTCAATTTAAGAAAAAAAATAATTGGCGTAGAACTTGGGAAAATATATAATAGGAGAAAAAATTATTATATAGCTAGCTATTATAAGAGTCCAGATGAGGAAAGATGAGGTCAGATTTAGTACTCTGTCAACAGATATGAATAAAGTGGGTAGAATCAAATGATAATGAGTTGACAGATTTCATAGCATTTAGTGAGAATTTAGTAAGAATTTAGTAAGAATGAGATGATGAGACAGAAAGAGCTGTCAAAATGAGTAATGTATATGCAACAATAACTCAAAAGTTCGTTTGATTGACCAAGTGTGAAATGGCTAAAGATGAAAATTCCAGTAACTAAGGAAGTTAAAATTTTTCGTTTGAAGTGTTGGAATTATTAGGTCAGTTTTCTACATGATGAATTTGACATTAAACTTCAGCTTCCAGATGCTTTCTTAAAATTGTAAATCTAGCATTTTAGAGTGATTTGGTGGTTTCAATATTTATTTACTTACCTCCAAAACTCATGTTGAAACCCTAATCCCCGGTGTGATGGTATTTGAAGGTGGGACCATTATAAAGTAATTAAGTAATGAGAGTGAAGTCCTCATGATGGGTTAGTGTCCTTATAAGAAGAGACAGGAAAGAGCCCTCCTTCCCCCATTCCTACCATGTGAGGATACCATAAGATGGCTACCGGCAAACCAGAAAGTGTGTCTCATGGGACACCGATCTGCCAAAACCTGAACCTTGGATGTGTAGCCTCAGAAAGTATAAGAAATAAACACTTGTTATTTAAGCCACTCAGTCCATTGTATTTTTATAGAAGCCCAAACTAAGACATGTCTGCCCTATGTTAAATTCAGTGGTCAACAAGAGAGAGAGATCCTCTTCCCTCTGATAGCTTATATTCCATTTGGAAGGGAAAATAATAATACACAAAGAAATAAACAAGGCAAATTCAGATAGTGTGATACACATTTAGAAAAAAATGAAGTTTTTCAATGTGGTAGAATATGAAAAAACAAAAACAAAAACAATGAAGGGATAGATTTGCTCCAAGAGGATCTCTCTATGGAGGTGACAGTGGAACTGAGACTGAAATCATGATAGAAGGAAGCATCTTCTGGAAAGAGGCAAGTGCAGTGTAAGTATGTGTGTGATATGTGACCTCAGAACAACTACCTTCATTCAGGTTCCCATGAAACAGAGATTAGAAATAAAGGAAATTACTGGGGAGTCGATCTAAGGTACAGCACATGTTGTGGAGTAAAAGAAGTGGAAGTGTGCAGTGAGGAGTTGAACTCCAATAGAGTTAAGAGCTCTGTGAGGAGCTGTGGAGCTGGGATGGTTAGGCTGTACAAAAAAGCCAGGCCATACCTGATTGAACTTGGGTTTCCCTCAGAAAAGACACAGTCTTGGGTGAAGTGACTCTCTCTAAATGAAGGCAATTTCTGGAGCCAATGGCAGGAGGAGCAGAGAAAATCAGGACCTAGTCCTGAAGAGGGGCTCATAGAGCACCATAACATCCACTGCAGCAGATGAGGACCATGGTAGAGGTTGGATTTTACATTTAACATCTACAAGAGTATTTCAAGCAAGCGTTTGTCCCAATCTGAGTTATAGTTTAAAAAAAAAAATGTTCCTGGCCACTGTGTATAGAAATCTGAGAAAGAATTAGTGAGGAATATGGAAGACAAATGAGGAGTAGAATACTTGAGTAGTCCAGGTGCATGATGATGGTGGCTTAGTCAAGGGTAACGGGACTGGACAGGCAATAATTAGAAGTGAAAGCTGTGGGCTGGAACTAATTGAATCTCTTAGAGAAAGTGTTAAGCCAAGAGAATTAAGGCTAGAACTCTGGGGAACAACATTACCTAAGCCAAGAGAGACAGAAGCAGTAAAAAGTAAAAATAAAAGGACTGCAAGAATTACAAAGTAAACTGAGGCAGAAGGTAAGAAAGTGGCTTTATGTAAATACTAGAAGTTTTGTGTCTTAAACAAGGAGAAACTGATTAAACACATCAAATGCCACAAGAGAAATCTAAGATAAAGGCAGAATTTTCCACTTGCTGAGTTTAACCACAGTAATTTCATACATGTGATGGCATGGAAGACACTGTAGTAGTTGGAAAAGAAAATGGTAAAGGAAGGAAAGGGAGAGCACAGAATCATTGATTGGCTATAGGTAAACGGCGGGGGGGGGGAATAATTAATTAAATTGACAGGGAAGAATTTTTAGTTTACTATTATGTGTTTGTTTTTTAAAAATAAAGATATCTGAATGGGTTTTCTAGCATGAACACACACAAACACACACACCAAAAACCCAGAATACAAAGAGCTGATAAAGGTTAAATTGATGACAAAGTAACACTTGTCTTCATAATCTGATCTCTGTGGTAAAGATCAGGAATTGATTGGATATATATGAGGCTGGGAAGGACTGTAAGTGAAAAAAGTTCACATCAAATTAATCCTATTTCCTTGGAGAAGTAGAAAACAAAACTGAGGCACAAAACATTATGAAAGGATGATATCATGATATAACTAGCAGTTGGATTTTTCAAAAATATTAATGTACACATTAAGGATGATATCAGTTATGCTAAGATTTGCAATAAAACACCCAATCATAAACAAACTAAAAAATATCATCTTTATCCTGAGAAAACTTGTAAGCAGAGATAGAAAGTGTGGATAAAGACTGCCTTTTACATGCATGAGCCACTATGTTCTTTACTTATTAAACTATCTAAGACAGTTAAACACTCATGCAAAATTTGTATTCTTTGTTTGATGGAGTCTCTTTTGTCCATTGCTTGCTTACTTTCCGAGCAGTCAACACTGGCATTCCAGAGTCATAACACATATAAACTCAATAAGAGATAATGGCTTCTACATGTAAATGTGCTTCTATAACTTCCCCAGTCATTGCATAATTTTATTGGTATTTAGGATAAATAGTAAGTTCAATATGTGTTTACTAGACTTAGAGTAGTCTAGCCAACTCACAAGATAGAGTTATACCAGAATATTTGTGATTTCCATTTAAATGCCTGAAATTTCACTTATAATGGGAGATACGGACTCATTTTAGTATGGCATTTTTATTTTGTAATTTTTTAGTAGAATCATTTCTTTTCTTAGCAATATAGCATATTAAAGTACTGTAGCATGAATTATTACAGACATAAAAGTTGATTTAAAAGAGCCTATGGAAATGATAAAAAACTGTATTTATCTAGTTTGACTCTTAAAACCTTGAGTGAGCCATTAATATTGACTGAAAATTCAACTATTATGCTACTGATAATTTCTGAGGTATAAAAACAACTTAGATGGTATAATTTATAACGTAAAGCCTACCTGATTATAAAAGTAACTTTAATATCAGATATTATAAATTAATGCTAAAATGCATGGAAGAATGACAGAAAGACCATTACCAAATTCTATTTTGGATATTATAATAGAGATAATATTCTGCAATTTAGTTTAATGAGTTGCAATTAAGAAACTGTTTCAAGAGTTTCATGTGATTTCTTTTAATTATTAGTTATTAGTTGTTCCTGCATAAGTGTATTTAAAATCACATTATTTGAACTATAGTACATGATAAAAACTCTTCAATATAATAGTATCTCTTGTGGACTATAGATCACTAAAATTTAAAAGGAAACACAGTACTTCTGACTCCCAGGACTTATGAGAAGAATATGATAATTTTAGGAAGCCTATTGCTTGTGAAATGGAGAGAACACATACCTATACATGTAATTTGGGTATATTTTGTCAAGAGCTAAGGAACTTAATACTGAATATTTACCCATTCAAAAGGTCTGCAATTTAATAGTTATCTCAAATTAAATATTTAAAATAACTGATTAACTGAGTGACTTACTATTTTTGTTGGTTAGGGCTGCCATAACAGAGTATCACAGATTAGGTGGCTCAAGCAAGAGAAATTTATTCTCTCACAGTTCTGGAAGGTAGAGTTGGTAACTGATGAGACCTCTCTTTCTTGCTAGTAGATGACCACCTGCTCACTATGTCCTCACATGATCTTTTCTCTATACAAGTGTAGAGAGAAAGATTGCTGGTGTCTCTTCTTCCTTTTATAAAGATACCAGTCCATCTTTATGACCTCATTTAGCTTTAATTCCCTCCTTAAAGGCCCACCTCGAAATATAGTCACCCTGGGGGTTAGGGCTATAAAATATGAAATTTGAGGGAACAGCATTTAGTCCACAGCACTATGCTAAATAATCTTTCACAACTAGATGAAGAAAATATTATTATAGGATCCCATGACAGAATTGACTTCTACTTCATTGGAGAGGAAGAGGAAAAAACACTGAATTAGCTTTGATTTTGGAATAAAAAAAAGAAACATTTCCTACCTTTATCCTACAGCAGACATGGCACATTGCTTTGAAAAGTTAAAAAATGTATAAATTATAAAAGTGGTGTTATTATATTTCATATTCTGTTTGGATATATGATAAATCATGAATTAGTTAATTGCCAAAGCAAATATATAGTTTTACTAAATGGAGAAAATATCTTAATGTCTGAAAGATTAAAAATGGAATCTTCATTAAACTTCCTGTGAAAAACTATGTCTAATTTAATATCAAACTAGAATAGTTTGATCACAGATACTGCTAGAAAGTATAAAATACTGCAATAAAACATACAACATTTTTTTTTTAAAGGCAGACTGCCACATGCAGCACCTCATTTGGTTGTGTGTGGAGTCTTGGAAGCTTGACTATCCCACTTTCTCTTACACATGGACCCTAAGAACTTGTATGGAGGTTCTATCATGAGAGCACAGCTATTGTATACCCTTGACTGGAAAATGGTCCTCTTCTATTGGGGAAGGTCTTCCTCTTCAACGCAGTGCACAGCTTTGGTAGGGATGCACACAGAGCTGTGAGGAAGGAAGGGGACAACTGACTAGCCAACCAGAGCAACTGATTCAAACTTGGTGATCGATGGGGTAACAGATGCGCAGCCAGATTGACCTCACAACCACATTCAACATTCTTAATGTCATATATTTATCATTTATGCTATATTTTATATAAAAAAGTATAGAACTACTTCAAAATTCATATAAAAGAAAGTCTAATATACAAAACCATCCTTCTCTTACATAAGTTATGGTTATATTAAAAATTGTGTAAATAATTGTTTAAATTCTTCCCCCATAACTCTACTTGGTTACCGCAGCATCACCAACACTTAACACAGCCCTTTATACATATTGAGAACTTGATAAACATATGTTGAAAGATGAACATATTTTATCATGACTAAGTTTAAGTGAAGGGTCATACCATTTGTACTCATATGTTCTAGAACCTTTTAAAAATTATTTCTTGCACCATGCACATTTCTTGATGATCTCAACTAATACTACACATTTTGTAATTTTCATATGGAGAGGCTTCTTTTTTCCTCACCTATGTTAAACTTTCTTTGCAATGGTGTCTCCAGATAACCTCACCCAATTATGTTAACTCCTCTACTTCAAATAATATATTTGCATACTATTAATGTCCACAGAATACTGTGTTACTATTAGTATTAGTGTTACTAACTGGTATTAGTATTTCTATTACTAAACAGTAGTATTAATACCATGTGCATATGTGTGTGTATCCCCCCCCACCCGCAAAGATGGAAACCATGATGTCGCTCACTGTTTTTTTAACATTACTCAATTTTATATTCCACAATGGCTGGATATTCACTAACAGCTGCTACAGCAAAAGTTTCAATTCAGTTATGTAAAATTCAACATGAAAGGAAATGATCTAGAAGGAGGGCCATAATACTATCAGAACAAGCCCACCGAACACAGCTCCATATCCTGTGCATCATTCTTCAAGTGGTTTTGTTTTGCTTTCCTCCTCAGATTCTTGCTGGAATTTCTAAGCATTTATTAATCTTTCTTCCATAGTTGCCTTTTGAATCAGATAGTGTATTTAGAAGAATACTATTCCACCAAGATGTGAACAAATAACAACATCATGACATACTCTTGAGCATATTACCAAAATGTCTTACAGTAAAATGACATTTAACTTTGTTTAATGTAATGTATGCCAAAATAATTTGCTCATATAGCCATTTCCGATTCTTCAGAACTCATGTTATGAATACCATATTTGAGAAAATGTAGATATACAACAACTCAAGTCCTTTTCCTGAATTATGGTACATGGGTGAAAAACATTCTGCTGAACATAACAGAATTATATTAAAATAGGCCTTTCAAGACCACACAAATCTCAACTTGTGCATACACAACCTTAAGCAAATTATTCTATAAGATACAGAAAAATTCAAGGTAATTCAGTGCATAAATGAATACCAGAAAATGAAAGCCTGAAGTGGATAGGGGCTTTCTCAATGATAAAGTGCATGAAAATTTTTAATACTATGTGCAAAACCCTAATTTACTTCATTCTCAAAACACACAAAACATGGGGCGCCTGGGTGGCTCAGTCATTAAGCGTCTAGCTTTGGCTCAGGGCCTGATCCTAGGGTCCTGGGATTGAGTCCCACATGGGGCTCCCTGCTCTGCTGGGAGCCTGCTTCTTCCTCTCCCAATCCCCCTGCTTGTGTTCCCTCTCTCTTTGGCTGTCTCTCTCTCTGTCAAATAAATAAATAAAATCTTTAAAAAAACACAAACACACAAAACATTCAAGTGTGTAAGAAGATTGAATTACTGGAAAAAATGCAAGTATAGAGTAAGACTACATATCTTACAATGAATGAAGCAGTCATTTTAGCTACATTGAGAAGAGAAACTTACCATTTTCGTGGTACATTCTCTGCAAATTAAAAAATGATAAAACAATAATAATTAAAAATAATAATTTTCTTACCATATGTGTAAGACCATTCCTAAATGTATAAGCTAGCAAGGATATTCTATTTGTGGAATGATGAGAATTAGAGCAAAGGAGTAACACAATCATGTTTTAAAGGATTCATTCTGGCTGCTGTGGGAGAATCAACTATCAGGAGTTGGTTGTGGAAGAATTTGAAACATACAACAAGTCAGAAGCTAAGCATTTCTCCATGGAAGATTTCATACTTGCTTGGACTAGGATATTAGTTGTACAGGGGGAAAAAAACAACATAGAAGCGTATGTGAACTATATTTTAAGAGCAAGTCACCAGTCTTTTTTGATGGATTGGATGAAAAAAGTGAAAGCATGAATTCAAAATGTTAATTCTAAAACTTTTCACATGAACAACTGGGTGAAGAGAGACACCAGTTACTTAAATGAGGCACTCTACGGAAGGGGTAGATTTTGAAGATAAAGGAATCAAGAATATATATATACACACGCGCGCACACACACACACAAACACATATATATATAAAATAATTAAAATAAAATAAAAATATTTTATAATTAAAATATATATTTTTAAAGATTTTATTTATTTATTTGAGAGGGAGAGTGAGCGAGCACAAGTAGGGGGAGGGGCAAAGGGAGAGGGAGAGGCAGACTCCCCACTGAGCAGGGAGCCTGACACTGGGCTCCATCCCAGGACCCTGTGATCATGACCTGAGCCAAAGGCAGATGCTTAACCAATTGAGCCACCCAGGTGCCCCAAATCAAGAATATTTTTTAACATATTATGTTGATGATGCCTTTTAGGAATCATAGCCAATAAAACACTGGATTTATAACATATTGTAAAGCTGAAAATATCTATCAGTATAGTTTTTAAAAGAAATTTCACAAATATGGATTTAAGGAATTAGTTCTAAAGACAGTTATAAATAGGAAAGCTGACATTTACTTATAAAAAAAGGAAAATGTCGGTTAAAAAATTGATGTGCAATAACAACTCGAGTGATTTATTCATTCACTCTATAAATGTGGCTACTATGGAGTATGTATTATATTAACTCTTAGTAATTCTGATAGCAACACTGATCAACGATCTCCCCTTAGATCTTAGAATCTAGTGATAAACACTTATTATATTCTTTGATAAAAACAGGCAGGGCTTTAAAGAACAATTAATAGTGAGAACAGATCTTTTCTGGGTGGAAGGGAAAGGTTTCCTTGAGGAAAAATGGAGAATAATTTGGAGTTGACCACATCATGTAGGAGGGAAGAGAAGAAGGCAAAGATTCTGGAAGGATTTCATGGGACAAAACAAGATTTTATTGCTCAAAAAAAAATTAACGAGTTTTGAGTATATATAAGTAGAATTTCTTAATATTGAATAAAGTAGAGGTATTTTAGTGTCATGCATTTAGTTTTGCTAAAATGTTCTGTTTCGAAGCTAGGTGGTAAAATGTTTAAAGATACATTCACAAGAGAGAGTATCAAGAAGACATGTGTTAAATGTGGGAAGAGAACAGAAGTGGAGAGGCTACTGCTGCAATTTTGCCAGAAGCCCAACATGCTCCTTACTTCCTTAGGGTGAAAAAGGAATGCTTGTTTTAGTACTTATTGCAGAGTTAAAACCCAAAATATGATGACAGAGGCCCCTTAATATTTCTTTTTAAAAGTGTATTCCCTTGGTCCTTGAAAACCTACTATAAAATTACTAATTAATATCTGGCAAGGAATTTGGAAAGGTGTATATTCCCAGACATGCCATAAAACATCTTGGTTAGAATGTAAAATCAAGGTTACAGTACACCCATTAAAAGGATTTATAACTGTGTTTTAACTTAGAGTGGAGATGGAAAGAACACCAGACAGCTGTTAAGGGGTTGAGAGCAGAAAATATGCTCACTATTCATCAAAAAAGAAGGCACTAGGGATACAGAATTTGTTTTAAGTTGTTGGAAGATGTTGAGAATTAAACAAGCTTGGAACTGATATTTTGAAATTTGAACATAATTTGTGATTCAACAGATAATCTAATATGATGAAACTCCCAGGAAAATTTTAATAGGGGTGTTTACATATGAAACAATGATAGCATTATATTTGATATTTTAATATATTACACTACATTGGGAAGGAGGGGAGTTACTCCCCAAAAGAAGAATTTTAAAAGAGAAAGGCACTCATTGAAATCAAGATAGACAGGTACAGCTTGGAGCCTTTGATACATAATCTAAGTGTCATTTTTCAACTCCAATGGTTGCTTATCAAAAGAATTCCTTGGTTTAGGAATAAAGATATGTTACGGAGCATCAAATATGAAACAAAATTTTACTCAGGAACTTGTCAGCTATAGATACAGGAAGTTAGCATAAATGTTTATGCAGAATTAATATATTTTATACACACAAAAATAGAAGTATATTCCATGGTTGGATTTCATGCAAGTTGTCTTTCTGTGTCATCTAAAATATTATATGTTATCAGATTTCAAAATTAGCATTAATTGAGAAAAGTTGAGAATTTAAAAATACATACTTTTTAATATTTAATATTCTAGAATTATATAGAAAATACTACTTTGCAAGGAATTTACCAAATTACTACTACTACTATTACTACTATAGACATTACTACCATTATTGCTACTGCCACCACTATTAATATTATTACTATCACTAAAAATAGTAACTGTAATAGCAAACATCTGTTGTTCACTATATATTAGACATTAAGCTGACCACTTTAAGTATGCAATCTAGTTTGCTTTTTATAAAAAATAATTATCAGGTGGAGATTATTATTATTCTCATTGTATAGGTAAAGAAATGTGCCCAAGGTCACTTTGCTAGTAAAGAGCAAAGACTTCATCTGAACCCAAAAGTTGGTGTTACCATAGTCCACACACACTCTTCATTATAAGTCTGAACTTTCATACTTAGGCTACTGTTGAAAAGATGTATACCTACTTTTTCATAATGTAAATTAAAACAGGAAGAAAACAGAAGAGGCCACATCAAAGTATTGATAAGTAATTTGAAGTTTTTGCTTTTAAGTAAATTTTGCTAAAAGATTTCTTTTAATAATCAGTTAATATTTATTTATTTATTTATTTATTTATTTATTTATTTATTTATTTATTTTAATATTTAT
>NW_024423453.1:22998476-23047534 GCF_017311325.1 Ursus maritimus | reverse complement strand
AAAAAGAAATACATTGCTCTCTTAGTATTAAAACATCAAGAGGTGCTGAGGAAAAGGCTAATCAATACACTAAGACCCAACTGCAGAATTTTGTAAAGTTTGTTTAAATACTTCAACTAATGTATATTAGTATATATAATGTAGAAAGTATGAAAACAGATACTGCTGAGCTATCCCACTGAAATTAGACAGTTATCCATAATGAAGCAGTAATAAGGGATTATGATAGGCATCGTATTTTGAGACTTCTGACAAATTCTCATGAGGATTTAGTTAAGAACTTATAATCAAACATACAGAAAATTCTGGAATATCAAAGGTGAATGATATTTCCAAGTGAAAGAGTGTCCCATATAATTCTACAGAGCTTTGTCACATATACTTTGAAAGGATTCCAGAGTCACAGATGTTAATTGGTTACTATAAAGGCAGTGGAGGCTTGCTTCTTTTACAAGAGTATTTCCTTGGAACTCAGTCCATCAAACACTCACTGTAAATTATCTGTGGCCAAAGCCACAATATTTTTTTCACCCACTCATGTCATATCCTTGAAAGTTACAGTCTTTCCTCAAGTGATATAGTTACTAGGAATGTATATAATTATTTGTTAAAAAAATGGATAAACAACATATAGCTGACACAATTTTAACAAAATTCTAACTCATTAAGTATCTTTAACAAAGATAAATGACAATGAAGTTTAAAGGTGTGCAAATTTTAAAAATATGTTTCTCTTCATGGACAGTTAATTATAGTAAGAAATAAATGGAGAGGGAGGAAGAAAGGATAGAAGGAATGAAAGAAGGGGAGAAGAAGGGAAGGAAGAAAAGAAGGAAGGAGGGAAGGAAGGAAGAAAAGAACTGAGGAAAGGCAAGAAGGGAGGGAGAGAGGGAGGGGAGGAGGAAGAAAAAAAGAGAACTTGAGATTCTAGTGAAGTTCCAGATGTCCTAGTCTTTATACTCTTTAACTGACTAAAGTCAGTTAGACTAATAGGGAGTTAGTAAGACTAATTGGCAATTAATACACATTTTTTTAAAAAATTAAAATTCAGGGGAGACCTAGGTGGCTTAGTCAGCTAAGCATCTACCTTTGGCTCAAGACCCTGGGATTCAGTCTGCAACAGATCCTTGCTCAGTGGAGAACCTGCTTCTCCCTCTGCCTCCCACACCCCCTGCTTGTGCTCTGTCTCTTTCTGGCAAATAAACAAATAAAATCTTTAATAAATAAACAAATACTTAAAATTCAAATCTATATTTTACTAAAATCAGTATAAAATCTAATAAAATAAAAAGGACATGAAATATCTATTTATGGAAATATGTCCTCTTCACTAACTTAAACTTTTTACTTATTATTTATTTCCCACATATCCTTTTTATTTTTTTTAATTTTTATTCTTATTATTTTTAAGTAAGCTCTATGCCCCACATGGGGCTTGATCTCACAACCCCTAGATCAAAAGTCACATGCTCCACTGACAGAGCCATCCAGGCACCCCCCATATATCCTTTTTAATTAATTGCAGTTAATATTGACATTTCCAGGCATTTACCTTTTATTCTTCCACAGTGTTTAGTAAGATGTCTTGTTATTAAAAGATTAAAAAAAAAAAAAAGATTCTCAGTATGTTTATTAATTTGATTTTTCAAAACTAAAGGAATATTTCCTTCTTTGAGTAAGCAATCCTCTGTAGAATGCTCTATAGCTGTTTAGTTATGTTAGTCTTTAAAGACATTCTAAATCTAATTGCTTGCAGCTAGAACCATCTGTTAATGGGTCTCAGGTTAAGCTAGGAGTTTCTTTCATAGGTAAGGGATCACAGGATACAACAGGATACAACACAGTAGGTACTTAATAAAGGTTGAAAGATCATGTCTCACCTTTGTTTAGATTAGGCAAGTTATGTCTTTAATCCCTTTCCTCTTTAATAGTAATAAAAATTTTGGAGAGTCATATAACTCCCTCTGTATTAAAGGATACATTTCATACTTTCTTTTGTAGCAAGTATGATCATATCACTTTGTAATAGTGTTTGGTGGAAGCTTACAGGCACATCCGTTAGAAAACAGCTAAGGAGAGCGCCTGGGTGGCTCGGTCTGTTGAGTGTCTGCCTTCTGCTCAGGTCAGGATCTCAGGGTCCTGGGATCTAGCCCCACGTTGGGCTCCCTGCTCAGCAGGGAGTCTGCTTCTCTCTCTCCTTTGCCCCTCCCCCGGCCAGCTAATCTCTCTCCTTCTCTCTCATTCTCTCTTAAAAAAAAAAAAAGAAAAGAAAAAAGAAAAAGAAAACAGCTAGGAGTGGGGGGCACCTGGCCTGGGAGACTCAGTCCTTAAGTGACCGACCCTTGATTTCAGCTCAGGTCGTGATCTCAGGGTCACAGCAAGTCCCGTGTCAGGCTCCATGCTTAACATAGCTCCTTAGTCAGGATCTGCATTTGAATCCCACTGCTCAATTATATCTGTGTTCTCCTTTTTACCTTTGCATATCCCTTCTGAAATATTTTAGATAATGTTAATCATCATATTCTCTATTAGAAATATAACTGATTAATAATAGCTAACATTTGTGAACAGTTTCCATACAGATCTACCTGAATTAATGTTACATAATCTCATCTTCACAAAACCCCAATAATCCTTGATAATATCCTTGATGAAACAGTCTTAAAAAACATTAAATGACTTCCCAAAGATCACATACTCCTTAGAACAAGCAGACAATTATCCATTAATTAAATCAGTTTCTCTTTCTAAAAATTTAGATTCAACAGAAAATGTTTCTGGTATTATTTACATCTTATAGGATATGATTTTAAGCCCAGGCAGTGGCAACAGAATTAGCTATGAGAAAGTTTCTTGACCCTTAAGTGATTTACTGAGTGACTAAGCTCCTTCAGATTTATGATGATAAAAACATGTTTGGTACGTACAAGGGAGCAAATGATAAATTGTGAGACTCATAAAAGATAGCCCTCAGCAGGTGAAACTGATTATTATTCAAGGGGATAAAACATGACACATCTTTTGAGCTATATATGTTGAAGTCTGAGCATGTAACACTCCGATGCTATGGCATCCATCTACGTTGTAGCTGGATTCTTTTCTTACTTTGATTAATATTGTCAAAATGATGATTAAATAGATAATGCAGTGCAGTCTAAAAAATACTGGCTGATTTGTTCTTATGTTGCTTGTATCTTCATAACGAAAACTGAAGCTGGATTTGGATTTTGTTTTAGTTCTTAGCAGCCACCGAGATTGTCATTATCTGGCATTCCACATTTCCCCAAGTAATCAGACTAACTGTTTTTAGTACATCTATTTTTTTAAATCTGGTAAATAGTGCTGGATTCATCTTTCCTTTTTTTTTTTTTTAACTGACATGCATATATGAACATGTATACTCTGAGGCAGGGGCTGAAGGGCTGAAGGGACTGAGGCTAATGTAACTGTGGTGTATGGACTATGAAATCCTTAAGAGAAACAACGTAAAATTAAAGTTTTAATTTTAAGTACATAGGAACTTGAAAGAAGTCTGTGTAAGTTAGGAGTCCAGAAGCTTGAGCTTCATTAGTTTCATGGTAAACCCACTTCATTAGAACAATATACATAGATAATCTTATATATACATCATATATACATCTTATTAGTAATAACAGATTCTAATAATATGGCTTCTGACACAATCTGTGAGGATATCGAAGTCCACATTTTTTTCATTTTATCTCTTCTAGTCATTCTTCATATTTACATACAAATTTATTTATTTGTCTCATAATATTTAACATAACCATTCATTGTACCAGGCATTGTTCTAAGCATTTTATATCCATCAATTACCTTGTGAAACAGATCTACCACCTATGTAATAAATATAAGCAGATAGATGAATTTAATTATAAATTATAAAATGAGAAAAGATGAATTAGAAAAGGGCATCTAGGACTTGATGAAATTTAAAACCAAGTTAAGAGATAAAGCATTATGTTTCAATTTAAGCTTCAGAAACAGAGACCCTTTTAGTATAGTAAGGACCAGAATTTGGTAAGGAACACAGATATCTAAAAGAGAAAAGAACCTTTTAATATATATATATATATTCAAAAGTAACCTCCTCTGTTACCAGCAAAGAAGGAAGTAAAGGAGAGAAGGGAGAGAGGAAACAGAAGGAAGAGGAAGTGGTTTTGAGGTGCAATGGAAATAAATGTACTATCACATACTTTGAGATTTTGTCACACTGACTTTCAGACATATTTTAACAGTGCATATAATGTAAATTCAAAATGTAATCCTGTCAAAGCACACTTATCAACACTGATTGGTGTCATTCCTCCTCCCCCTCCTCAAAAAAAAAAAAAAAAAAAAAAGCCAATCTGAAAGGTAAAAAGTAACAAGTAGCTTTTCATTTTTATTTCAATTATTATTTTTAACTTTAATTTTATATAAGTTTGAAAATGTGCACATTGAATTTGTAAACTAATTATCTTCCCCTTTTCTTCCCCAATTATCTTTGAAAGGTAATATCAAATCTGAGATTGAAGTTTCTCACTTGCCTGCAGAAGTATCCATTCATACTTTTAGAATCAGATAGTGGTCACTGTTCCTAGGGAAGCATGAATTTCAAATAACTTTATTTTCATTTTCTAAAATTCATACCTAATGTGTGTTTGCTTATATTCAGGTAACTAGGTCAATTCCACTGGGTCCAGGAGTGTCTGCTGCCTGTATCGTGAAATAGTAATACGCTAACACACTAGATTGGAAGTACGATAAAATCGAATCTTAGACACAACCATTTTGGTAATGAATAAGGGAAGTTGAGGATTATGGGATGTTTAAAATGGCTTTAAACAAGGAGATGATCAAGGGCCCTACAATTTGGATTTGGGAATATGGACACATTCTCTAGGACTGGGTAGAAATGCTCTTGCCCAAGTGAGGTGCTGGACAAATGTAAGGATCTCCTGGTACCCTATCTGTTGATAAGGCTGAACAATGAGAGGTAAAATTGAAATGAACCCATAAATAATATGGTTTTTGCTTATTCTCTTTTGGATAGTAGAAGGGAGGGCTGGTGTGATGGCAATGCACCAGCAAGTCCCACAGCCACAGCTGGAAGGCAATGTTGCTGTGTCTGTGGAGTTCATAAAGTTGAAATAAAGGGCATCAGCAATAAGGACTTTCTTATTCGATACAGAGCTTCAGGTGAGTTAAAACACTAGAAATTTGTTTGGATGAGCAACAAACAAGTGGACACTCAAATGCAAAAATGAATCAAAGTTTTGCTTACTAACATGGAGCTGCTCTCCACTGCTGGGTAATCTGCAATGAGGCAGAGCCATAGAGGCATGCACAAGGCAGAAAGAACAGAGCCATTTTGTCCAGGAGCTTGCTGGATATTGACAGTACATAGAGAAGAATTAACACTCTCTTGTGTGCCCTGACTTTGGAGCTAAATGTAAAGGAGAAAAAAATTCTCTCTGCTGATCCTGCCTATCCCCACATCTAGCCTTCCCCTTCTCCCTGCACTCCATGCATTCCAGGCTCAGATATCTCCATACCTGGTCCTATGGAGAGAAGAAGGACCTGAATTCAACTAATTAGATTTGGGAAGGGTTCTTGGTAGGGGCAGGAAACTAACCTGACCTCGGATGTGAGGCCCTCTGGGCCAATTGAACATACTCTTTTTGTGCCTTCCACTTCCAAATGTATAATTAATACTGATGTTTAATGTGCATGTCTTGTGAATGCCCAGCAGTATCAGGGAATTCACTCATTCAGGGACAGCCACATATAGAGAGATAATTCCCGTCTCCTCCTATGGGGTCTAACAGAGGCAAAATAGAAAATCAAGAGAAGGTAGAATCACCCTATTAGTTAAATATTTGATGCCACAGTACTCAGAGAGACCATTTCCCAATGTAGTAACACCATCTGTCTCATGCAGCCTCTAAGTAAGCCTTTAGAAATCAAAGATAACAATTAATTCAGCTACTAAGCTCTTATGGAGACTGAATGTTTGACTCATGGTGGCTTTATGATTCTCTAGCTTGACATCCACATTTTATAGATTTTCAACTCAGACTCAATGACTAACAAGGGAAGGACCTAAGAGGGTTCACTCTTCATATGAAATGCATATTGAGAGTATAGCTGGCCTACCATTACATGAGAAAGTAGCAGCTACACCATTAAGGAATAGTCAACTTTCCACCCCACCACTTGAAGCAAAGCCAATTGCTCCAGGAAGCTCTTGATTTACAAAGATCTCCCTAAATTCTTGGCTTGGTTCATTCATGGTTTGGCCAAGTGAAAATCTAATGGTGTTTATTAGAAGGCAGCTGTCATCCAACATGAGTGGCAACACTGGACAACCAATAGGAAGGTCATAGACTTCTCATTTTGGTCTGGCTGCAAACCCTCATGGAAACAAATCACAGCTGCTGATTGAATAGACCGGATTACTCATAGAGACGGTCACAGATAAGGGCTCATTCTCTGTTGAGATCAACTGGATCAAGCTGCTGTTGAAACCCATACCATCCCCAGATCTCTGCCACTGGCACTGAGATTCATCTCCATACTAGAATTGGCAACACAGCCACCGCTATAAACGGGTCACAGCATTATAATCTTTAAAACTAAATTTGTATATTTTGCCTGTTGTTCAAAACACTTATAGTCTGACAATAGTGTTTATTTGCCACAAAGAATACCTGCAAATGGGGCATATTCATGGTATTTTATGGTCATTTTATGCACCTTATTAATCCAGGATGCTGGCATTACTGAACGGTAGAATGAACTTAAAAAATTCTACTCTATATCCCTCAATTCTTCTGATCTAGATAATTTTAGAAAGGTAGTTTGGTCAGTGAATATGGTTATCCCCAGAAAGGGTTCATTTTCTCTTGCCCACCTCCTGGGTAATTATCAGGATAAGCAGGGTATAGAATTACATAGACATTCATCAAAAATTTATAATTTCACCTAATCTATTCCTGGGCATAATGAATCTTTATTTTTCCTTACTGAAACTCCAGGCCAGCCTGATTAGTATACCTTTCAGGTGCCAACCCCATCAAAGGAAGGTGTAGGACATTTAAACTCAATTCTGGCTCAGCCACATAGATTATCTTGTTGGACTGACATACCCTTAGATCATAAAGACACTGACATCTTGGCTGAATACACTGTTCATTGGGCCTCCCTAGAGTGGCCCTCATGGGCAAATGTGATGCATATAATGGGGCTCTGAAAAAAAATAGTTATTGTAATGGTACACATTAACTTTGTGTTTGTTCAGAGAGGGTAAGAACCTTGACACATAGGGAGGGAACACCTTAGAGTAGCCAATTTGGAGATTAATATGTTAATATATATCATGTGCTTTCGATATCATGTGCTTTAGACATACAGAAAGACCACGTAGAACATTTATATCAATTAATATATCTTTGTCTCTTAGATCTAGCACCACAGCGTAGAGAAATAATCACGGTCTCCTTAAGTAAAGCAGCAGATGTATTTGACAATCTGAACTTGTATGTGGTTTATCATTCCTGTCTATGTACTATAAAGAAAAATCCATGTGGACATGGCTGGTCCAGAACTATTCAGATATTCTTAACACCATCAGTGGCAACTTCCGAATGCACAGTCCAACTCTGCCTTCACCTCTGTATGTTTATAACCAGGCCAGCAGGCAGCACAATGTTTTTTTCATTCTGACTCTTACAAATTCATATGCTTTTGTTTATACCCAAGTGGCCTTGGATTATGCTATGTATGGTGACTGAAGCAGTAGATACTTAATAACACCGCCAACTTTAACCAATGTAAGGGTGATCCAAGTCGAGTTTAACAGTAAATTGCTAACCGGTAAGAGTGACTTTCAGGTTAAATGTTTGTATATGGGAGGAAGTGAGCCTCATAATGCCCTCCACTGAGGATGGGAATTGGTTTTGACCCATCAATTGCCCCCTGGAATGACACCAAAAATCAGTAAATCAACCTTATCTCTCCTGTATGTATAATAATGGATAATGGATGGTCTTAGACTACATCTTGTCTGTCTGAAGTAAGACCAATTGGTTCTCCCTGAGACATGTTCATAATTGCCTATTCTGGCAACCTGGGAGAGTGGTTGAGGTCACTACTGTGGGTTGATCTCATTATTCTGCTTGGAGCTCTGTTGATAGTTACAGGCAGTATGAAATAATTAAAGGCAGTATGAAACAAATTGAATGGATCTGATCACAGCCTCTGTCATTTAGATTAATCAGAGTGGACAGTGGAGTAGCACATTTATGTGAAAATTGAGTTTGTCCAAGAACATGTAGAACCAAGGGTGAATTGTTGAGAGAGGCAACCCTGCCACGGTTCCAGAGCATCCCTGCATGTTTTTGCTGGGTGTGTCAAGAACGCAAGCCATGGTAACTCTTAACGTGCGGCATTTCCAAGGCTTTGTTTGTAACAAGCAAAATTGAAGGATGAGGTAATATCATCCTTTGGGACAAGCAGTAGGCTTACTTCCTGCTTCCTATGAAAGAACTGGATTGCCTAAGCTTATTACTTCTCATCTGTGACACAAATCTACTGCATGGGCAGTAACCATCTGTGCCTCTCCACATCATGCCTGTGGAACATGGGTACTTAGGGAATAAATACACATCTTATATTCATGCTGTTTGTATGACATAATAAATGAGTAATAAATTACAATAAATAATAAATAAAGTCTCTTCTCTCTTACCCAGGAGTCTCATGTTTTCTGCCAGCATCCATGAGACAGTAACGGGCTTTCAAGTGGGTAACTAAATCCCAGACACAAATACATACCCTCATGGAAATTCACAGCATATTAATCTTACAGCTCTAAGAAGTCTGGTCAAGAAAACTTTCTAAATATTTTAAACTGTGTTTTCAAAAACTCACATATGACATACTTTGGAATACACTGCTATCAGGGTTCTTTTTTTTTTTTTTGTACCTTTAAATGTTTGATACATTCTAACATTTTTTCATTATTAGACATTTCCTTTTTTGTTTCACTGATGAAAATGGAATACAGTTTAGTACCTCATGGTCTCAATGACAGCCCTTCCCAACTTCCTTCTCTCTTACATAAAAGAACTTGCTCTTTTGCTAGAGAACTTGTTCTCCAGACTTGCTTATTTCACCCTAGTTGATACGTCCCAAATTGCAATTCCTCTACTACTCCCAAATAAACTCATTTTGCTGGTAAACTAACTTTAGGCTATTTTTACTATTCAGGTTGACAGTATCATGTGCTTTCGATATCATGTGCTTTAGACATACAGAAAGACCAGGTAGAACATTTATGTCAAAAAGGCACAGGGAAAGAATATGAGTTCCTCCAAGAAGGATTTTGTTTCTCACGGCCAGAATTTTATATTAATTAAAAGCCTTTTGAGAAAAATACAGGAGGTGCTGGGATTAGTAAAAAGGATAGGTAAACTTTGAATTGTTTCTGGGAAGCATTTCTGTTTTGCAAAGATATGTAAGTTAAGAACAGTTGCTTTTAATTCCTCAAAGAATCGGGTTGTAGCCTAAATGATATCAAGGGGCTGGTCTGCACATCCAACCACCTACCTTCAATTAGCTTTTTTATATGAGGGAGATTTCCAGCCAGAATGGAAATCAAACATTTCTATATTCTGGATTTAGAACTTTGGAATGTTTTAGTAAATCTTTTCACAAAAGCTTCAGGACCCCTCCACCCCCCGCCCCTGGGGTATATAGTTTCTTTTTAGTTTAGGACAGAAGGCCTAAAAATAAGTTCCTATCAGGCTCTGAACACCAGTGTTCAATCTGGCCAATTTCTGATCACAGAGATACTTGGGGGAAAAAAAAAGAAATAGAAAAAGAAAAAAGAAAAGAAAAGAAAAAAGAAAAAAAAGAAAAGAAAAGAAAAGAAAGGAAAAGAAAAAAAGAAGAAATCCTTTCAATTATCTTGTCAGTCTTCAGCTGAGACAAACAGGAAGGGACAATGCAAAATTTTATTTTCCTCTCTCAACTGGGCAGGCACTACAGACAGAGACCAGCTGACTCTGGTAAGAATTCTCACCCTTAGCCAGATTCTGTCAGTTTCCCCAGGATCCTGTTCGCAAAGTTCTGAGTGGTATTTAAAGTAGAGAATATAGCTCTGGTGTCTACCAAAATTCAGCAAGGTTTTCCATTAATTTAATTTTGGTTTCCCTTGGCTATTTAATTTTAGTTTCCCTTGATAACATAGCAAGTTTACCAGAAAATCCCTCAGAATCCTGTCAATCCATGGAGGAGCCCAGATGGGGGCCCTCTTTCGAGGGTGGATATGGGGGCATTTAAATGGCCACTAACTTGGGGTGCTTTGTTTATGGTCTTGTTCCAAAGTCCTTTCAAATTGCTCAGCTATGGACACTAGTTCAGTCAGATCAGTGGCCTCCCATACTCTTTTCTGTCATTTTATCAATCCACTATCTCAGAAAATAAATCATTTATCAAAACTTCTGAGGATCCTCCCTGTGTTTAGGAAATTCTTTTATGATGGCCCTTATTTTGGCCTTTGACCAACGAGTGAAAGATACCTAAAGATCACCTGCTGATCTTATTTTTAAAAGGTAACTATTTAATAGTCTCTTCAGAGTGGAAAGGCAATTCAGATAATTAGTAGACTGAGTCACCAAGTAAAGGACTCAGGTAAAGAACAGTACTGATATACACTCAGGTACTCACTTAGGTAAAGGAGAACAGAGGGGAACAATAGGAGTCACATCAGTCTTATAGTCTTCTGTTTTAGGTAACTTTATACCTTTAATTTCTCATTAGCCTTTTGAAATGAATCTATCAACTAAGCTACTTTGGAATTTTGAAGTCTTTTGGAGACATCTGCATGCTAATTAAAATAGGCATTCCATTTTTTTTTTTTTTTAATTTGGGAGTCCTTGCTTTCAAGTGCATTTCTTAAATGATCTTATCTACTTAAAATGTTTCTCTTAATGGCCATTGTAATTTCTCTGAAGGCAGGCAGCAGTTTGGTGGGACTCTAGCCACAAATGGAGTTCAATGTACACTCTGTCCAGCCACATCTAACTGCAAATGAAATACACCCACATTTCTGTACAGCCATATTTTGGAGCCCCCAACCTGACAGCAAGCCAAGTTCTCAAGATTCAAAACAAGCTCTATATAGTAAGATCTAGCCATTTTTGTAGATATTTACACCTTATAGGACTATAATTTTCAGACATAAAATGAGTAAGTGCCCTGGAAAGTGGCACAGTCAACATTTTAGAACTTAAGGATCATTTTTTTTTTTTTTCCTTAATGAAGCCTTGGGCCCCTCAGGGCCAAATTAATATCTAAGAGAGATTGCCACTGGATTAGGGATTATGTAGTGTTTTACATGTACCTCACCGAACAGAAATTTTCTTCAGATTGGCAGGTGACCTAATGTCAATCTACCCATTCCATGACCAACTTATCCTAACATAAGTCTTAAGGTTAGGTGACAAGTGCTCTAAAAGCTTTTCAGTGCTTGACCCAAACCCACCAATTTTGCAGCTTTTGGCTTCCAAAATTCCCATCAGCAATAGCTTTTACCTACATAAAATAAGACAAACAAGCGTGTGCACATTAATACACCAGTAGTAACCAAAGAGATATTACTGTGGACTGGCCAAGAAAAGGCCTTGTCTGCACCACCAGTGATTCGCAGTGTAGAACTGGTGAGTGGGGAAACAACTGAACCAGCAGACCCCAACAAATGGGGGCTACGGACTGGGATAAACTCCATATTCAGTCTTGAAACAAAATTTTATCCACCTATGGTATCACACTAGACCCATTCTAGCTTAAGCTGTACCCAGTCTGACCATGTACCCAGTAGGTTTCTCGATCGGACCTAGTCCTACTCTGACTAGCACCACCAGCAGTTCTCAAAGTGAACAATGGAGAGGGATTCCAAACAACCGGGGAATTACAGACTGAACCAAGGACTCGGGTTATGGATGGAACCAAGGTCAGCTCAAGCTGACCTAGTAAGCCCTGGACTTGAAAGCCAATTATATCAGGGGCTCAGCGTAAAGACTGCAGAGCTCAGAACTGAAAGAAACTTACCCATGGCTCTGGGAAAAGCTGAGAAATACCAAGAAACTCAAAGGGGTCATAGAAACCATGTCTGCTTCTCCTCCACGAAGCTGCCAAAAGTTTCCTTTGGATCTTGACACTGCCTCCAAATCTGTTAAAAAAAATTTTTTTTCAACTGAGTAAATTTTAAAGATCTTATTGGTTTTGTTTAATGATTCATGAGTTGGGCAGCATATCACCTAGGAAACAGAAAGGGTCTCCAATGGAAGACTTTTATACGCAGAAGGGGGTGGGAGAAAGCAGCTACTAGCAGATTAGATTGTTTGTGGCAAGGTCACCTTACTTTGGGAGACCGTAGGGGTCTATCAGGCAGATTAACTCACTGGTGCCGACCAGGTAATTTTAGATTGACTGGCTTAAGATTCCATTCCTGGGAGATGTTGAAATTATAATTAAATGAAATATTAAGTCTCTGTTTAGTGACATGGGCTTAGCCCAAGAGACTCCATTTGGGCCCTGTTGTGTCTCTCTCTCTTTTTTTTTTTTAACAGATTATAATAAATTGTGTGTGTTGGTGGAGATATCAGCAAAAATTTTTCAGGGAGGAATAATAATTCACATTGATTAACAGGGAAGGTAATGAATGTCAAAGAAATGAAACAATATGTGCATAGGCAGAAGCTCGGACAAGCATTCTGTATTTTTAGGATTAGTGGGATACTCCAATTTGAATGGCAGGTCATACAAATTAGAGAAATATCAAAAGAAGTTAAATGTTAGGTTTGTGATTGGTGACATGAATTCTAGACTAAGAAACTGATCCCCATTTAGCTGCCAACTGGTATTATCTGTTGGTACATGAGACAATAAGAATAGTCTATATGAGAATAAAAAATCATTTTATCTAGTGGGTGAGGCTATAGGAAGATATTAAAATGATTGTGATTTTTGACACGTGAGGCTGGGAAGCATGCACTGCCATTAAAAATAATAATAATAATCAGACTCTGGAAGTATATAATTTATTGTTTCAGATTCTTTCCCCAAAGTCTTTGTTAAACATACATGTGAAAATAGAACTCAGCTAAGTATTTAACATAAATTTTATTATTTACTCCTTACAACAACAGTCCTATAAAGTAAATTCTAACTATTATTCTCAAATTATACAAAAGGTAAGTGAGGATTGGAAAGTTTATATGGCTAATAACTGACAGAGCAATGATTAGCAGAGAGTTATGAGTCTAACGTCCCCACACCAAAACACTTCTCCCAAGTGACTCCTGGAGCATATGGAGATATTAAAAGTTTATGGTTACATGTCTTACATTTATTCATTTCATTATTATTATTAATTATTATTATTAGTAGTAGTAGTAATGTCTAACCTCTCATCTAAGGGCAATAAAAATTTCAATCTCGGAAATTATATTTAAATACAATGATAAATGTGAATCCTGGATAACCATGCTTAGCAAGTGGGTTGTTGGTGGAGAGATTTCTAGTAGTGAATTATGAGTCAAGGCTATTCTTGAGACTTATTAACATAAATATAAGTAGAATGGAATAATAATGGAATGATAATGGAAGCCACATTTCTATAATTGAAATAATACATATTCTGTAGTACCCCAGGTTAATTTGTAAAATTAGCATGAAATGATAAATGAATAGAAAGTTACTGTGCTATTAGACAAAGTTTAATTTGCTGAGGCAGTGTTCAGTTTAGTGATTCTACTTCACATTTGCTTTTCTTTTGATTTTTTTTGTCTTTTCTGATATTCAGATTGCAAAATGAAATGAGTGATGTTTAAAAAGTAATAAAAGCCCAAGTTCTTAGTGTAACATGCTTTCCTATGTGGCTGGATTCATTCCATTTTATTTCACATCATATACTTGGAGTGTACATATTTTGCATTTATGGTTCTAGGTTTGATGATTTTTTTTCCAAAGATTTTATTTCTTTTATTTGAGAGAGAGAGAACGCGCAAGAGAGAGAGAGAGCCCAAGTCAGGTGAGAGGCAGAGAGAAAAGCAGACTCCCCCTGAGCAGGAAGCCCAGTGCAGGGTTCAATCCCAGGACTCCGGGATCATGACCTGAGCTGAAGGCAGATGCCCAACCAACTGAGCCACCCAGGTGCCCCCCGGTTTGATGATTTTTATACTAGATTATGTTTCATGGAATTCTTTGCTCTACTAATTTGGACTTTTTCAATGAAAATAATGTTAATATAACATTAATATATGTTTTAGTATTTTAATCTAAATAAAATAGGTAATTTAAGATTATTTTATTTTAATCATAAGCATTTTTTATGCATAGTCAAATACCTGTCATACTGTCAGCATATAAAAATATGCATTAAATTAATAGACATAAAGAATACAGATTTAAATATGAGTATCAAGGCACACTATGAGAAAATATTACTATTGATATTATTACAGTAGTATATTTATTATTATAAAATATATCCAGAGCCAGCGTCAAATATTTATAAATATATCACCACTGAGCCACTGAAGTGACTTTTTCTATATCTATTCATTCTGTAAAAATTATATTTCCTGATAAAATGTATACATTTTATAAATGGATTAATTCACTTACATATTAAGTTCTATACTAAAACTTTCATAGTCCTCATATCCTACTTTGTCTCCTCTTATCCCATGGAACTCAATATTTTTTGAGGCCATGGAATCATTTTTAGAGAATGAGAATTTACCTGATATAAGCAATCAAGTTACCTACAATTGTATCACTTTCATAGGATTTATATTCAACTTTAAACTCACCAGTAAGATTTATTCTGAATCCAACTGTGCATAAGAAATTTGAGTAGACAACATGCAAAACAAATAAACAGAATTTAATTGAATATAAGACATTAATTGAATTTTTTTAACATTTGAAAAATTTATGTATAATCAAACTACCAATGTGCTTTTTAAGGTGTTTTTAATTTTCATTCTCTTTTGAAAGTCTTATATTGTGTAGGAGCTGGGGGCAATCCACCCCAAGATAAGCATGAAGATTACTCTGCTTGCATAGACATTTTAACAAAATATTTGTTCTTCCAATCCATGAACATGGAATGTTTTTCCATTTCTTTGTGTCTTCCTCAATTTCTTTCCTAAGTGTCCTATAGTTTTCAGAGTACAGATCCTTTACCTCTTTGGTTTGGTTTATTTCTGGGTATGTTATGGTTTTGGTGCAACTGTAAATGGGATCCACCCCTTGATGTCTCTTTCTTATGCCTCATTGTTAGTGTATAGAAATGAAAATGACCTCTGTGCATTGACTTTATATCCTGCAACTTTGCTGAATTCCTGTATCAGTTCTAACAACTTTGCATAGAGCCTTTTGAGTTTTCTACATAGAGTATCATGTCTGCAAAGAATGAAAGTTTGATTTACTCTTTGCCAATTTTAATGCCTTTTAAAAATTTCTTTTTGTTGTCTGATTGCTGAGGCTAGGACTTCCAGTATCATGTCGAACAACAGTGCTGAGAGTGGACATCCCTGTTGTGTTCCTAACGTTAGGGGTAAAGCTCTCAGTTTTTCCCCTTTGAAGATTATATTTGCTGGGGGCTTTTCATATATGGCTTTTATGATATTGAGGTATGTTCCTTCTACCCCTACACTGAGGAGAGTCTTTGTTAAGACAAGATGCTGTATTTTGTCAAATGCTTTTTCTGCATCTACTGAGAGGATCATATGTTTCTTGTCCTTTCTTTTATTAATGCAGTATATCACATTGATTGATTTGGGGATGTTGAACAACCCTTGCAGCCCAGGAATAAATCCTACCTGGTCGTGGTGAATAATTCTTTTATTGTACTGTTAACTAGTATTTTGGTCAGAATTTTTGCATCCATGTTCATCAGGGATATTGGTCTGTAATTCTCCTGTTCAGTGGGGTGTTTGTCTGGTTTTAGGATCAAGGTAATGCTGGCCTCATAGAATGAACTTGGAATGAATATATATATATATATATATATATTCAAAGATGCGATATATATATATATATTCAAAGATGTGATATATATATATAAATAGAATATTAGTCATCAAAAAGAATGAAATCTTGCCATTTGCAACAATGTGGATGAAACTAGAGGGTATTATGCTAAGCAAAATAAGTCAGTCAGAGAAAGACAAATGCCATGTGCTTTCACTCATATGTGGAATGTAAGAAACAAAACAGATGAATACAGGGGAAGGGAAGGAAAAATAAAATAAGATGAAATCAGAGAGGGAGGCAAACCATAAGAGACTCTTAAGTATAGGAAACAAACAGGGTTACTGGAGGGGAAGTGGATGGGGGGATGGGGCAATTGGGTGATGAGCATTAAGGAGGGCACTTGAAGTAATGAGCACTGGGTGTTGTATGCAACTGATGAATAACTAAATTCTACCTCTGAAACTAACAATAAATTATATATTAATTAAATTGAATTTAAATAAAAAATTAAAATAAAATAAAGAACTGCATGCCTTTATATAGAATCTGACACAATTATTTTTTTAAAGATTTTTTTTTTATTTATTTATGTGACAGAGAGACAGCCAGTGAGAGAGGGAACACAGCAGGGGAGTGGGAGAGGAAGAAGCAGGCTCCCAGCGGAGGAGCCCGATGTGGGACTCGATCCCAGAACGCCAGGATCACGCCCTGAGCTGAAGGCAGATGCTTAACGACTGCGCTACCCAGGCGCCCCAAATCTGACACAATTATTAATAGGCAGTAAGCCAGAAAGTGTAACAAACTTATCCTGTTATTTAAAAAAAAAAATTACTCTGGACTGAAGGCAATCGAGACTCAATGGGTTCAAGAGAAACTTTTTATCTTCCCTTAACTACATAGAAGAATCAAAATCACAGCAGTTAAGCGTCTGCCTTTGGCTCAGGGCGTGATCCCAGCGTTATGGTATCGAGCCCCACATCAGGCTCCTCCGCTATCAGCCTGCTTCTCCCTCTCCCACTCCCCCTGCTTGTGTTCCCTCTCTCGCTGGCTGTCTCTATCTCTGTCGTCAAATATATAAATAAAATCTTAAAAAAAAAAAAAGAATCAAAATTGGGGGTCTTTCCCAGAATAAGTGTTATTATCAGAGATAAATTTTAGCTGAGTGACCTATTTGTATGGCAGGGCAAAGATCTAATTACCAAACATCTGCTCTTCTTATTGTTACTGGGTGGACTGAGGAGACTCCCACGCCCTGAGTCCTCCACCAGCCCACCCCTGGGATGTCGCTGAAGGCTCTTAGTCTCATCACAAGAAAGAATTCAAAGATGGACCAGATACAGTGGTTGAGCAGTGCAAATGGGAAAGTTTATTAAACGGAAAGTATACTCTCCAGATGTGAGAACAGCCAAGCTCAAGGGAGAGCTGAGCCCAGGACTTGAATCTTTTATTGACCATTGTTAACCAGTGGGTAGAATATTTATTACTTGCAGAGAGGAGTTCTTTGGGAGCAGGGTTTAGCTTCTTTTCTCCTTTACTTGGCCAGGGTCTCGGGCCCTCTTTGTCTTGGCTTGTCTGGCTTGATATGACTTCTCATGGCTTTGTTTTTGGAGTGCTGCCAGGACTGGTCTCTAACTGCCCCCCCCCCAGAATATAATGGGCCATGATTCCCCCTTTACTGGCCTCCAGGCATCCTGTTAAAGCCTAACTGCCTACTCTGAACATTATCACCCTATAAATTACATTTCTTTCTTCTGAAGTCCCAGACTCCTACTCCCTTCTCTTTATTTTAGTAAGACATATATATTTCATTTTGTCTGTTTGGAATTTCCATTTCTGTGCACATTCCCCACACAAATTCTATTAAATCTGATTTTCTCCTGTTAATTTGTTTCACGTCAATCTGATTCTTAGTCCAGCTAGAAGGACCTTTGAGGAGACAGGAATTCTTGCTCGCTAACAACTACAACTTCAGTTCAAAATTCATACAAATCAGTTTGTCTAATAAGACAAAGAAGTTGTGGGGCATCTGGGTGGCTCAGTTGGTTAAGTGATTTTGGCTCAGGTCATGATCCTGGGGTCCTGGGATCAAGCCCTGTATCGGGCTCCCTGCTCAGTGGGCATTCTACTTATCCCTCTTCCTCCCCATGCTCATGTTCTCTCTTGCTTTCTCTCTTGGTCACTCTCTCAAATAAATAAATAAAATCTTTATAAAAAAGTTGTAATATTTACTAAAAATTCTGTAATTTTATTTTAAGTACAAAGTACATGTACTCCGTTTGTAATGTTGTACAAATACAGTATAAAATTTCACCTTAAATATTAGATACATCAGTGAAGGTTCCTGGGTTTATTAATTCAACAAACATTTAGAATTGCATAAATAGGAAAGTCATACTTCCTGTACTTGAAAAGTTTTCATATTCATGCAACAAAATACGCTCTTAATGATACATAATTTAATTGGTTCAACTATACAAGTATGCTTAAAGTGCTACAGGAGCACAAACATCTAAATTGATTAAAGGCAACTTAGGGAAGGACAACTCAGCAAGCTTTATGGAGAAAGCAGGTGTGGAAAACACACAGATCAAAATATGCAACATGTCATGTTCAAGAAGAGTTTACATTTATAGTGGTGAGACACAAGATAAGCAAGTTACGTAAGTAAGTTATGCTAGAAGGAACTAAATGTTACTAAAAAGATCAGAGTCAATAGGAAGTAGAGGGGGTTTACATCTCTTAATAGAGTGATCAGAGACAACCTCACAGAAAAATGTATATTTGAGAAAAAACTGAAGGAGTCCATTGAAAGAGAAATGCAGATATTTGGGAGATGAACATTATAAACAGAAGTAAAGATGGTGAATGTGAACGGCTTTAAAATTCAGGAGTGATTGGCATATGAAAGTAACCGCAAGGATATTAGTGTGTGGCTGCAGCAGCATAAGTGAAAGGGGTAACTATGTAGTAAAGCCAAAAGGGGCAAATTAACAAACTGAGAATCTTGGGAGTGAGAAATGGTAAACCATTTGTGTCAATAACTTTTCTTTAGGCTAATCTATCATTGGTTTTTCTGATAAATACTTGTGCTACTTATTTTTCAATACCCTTGAAAATTTCTCCCTTTGCTTTTGGTGATAAATCAATAAACGTGGTTGATATTTGGGACTAGACTTTGTTCTTCCATTTTCTCTGAGGTTCTTATACAGGTTCTCTTGATTCTCCCAAAAAATCAATTGGGAAAAGACCTGCTGTGCAATGTAAAGGCAACCATATTCTGTACTTCAGGGATGCCTAGGTGGCTCAGTCAGTTAAGCGTCTGCCTTCGGCTCAGGTCATGATCCCAGGGTCCCGGGATCGAGTCCTGCATCAGGCTCCCTGCTCAGTGGGGAGTCTGCTTCTCTCTCTGCCTGCCACTCCCCCTGCTTGTGCTCTCTCTGTCAAATTAATAAATAAATAAAAATCTTAAAAAAAAAAACAGAATGGCAAAACTGTACTTCAGTGAAGTATCAGTAGAACTCCTTGAGAAAAAAGCATCTGATTTGTGATGATGTGCCTTCTGAAAGAAATGGGGTAAGGTAGAGAGTAGCCTTCTCATATCATGCTCGAAAAGCACCGAAGCTACATCACTTTGGAGTATGACAAAGAGTGGCTCACATCATGCTGGAAAAGCACCCCAACTAAAAGAAATTGATGCTACTTTTTTTCATAGGGTATAATGACACAGGCTTAATTAAGTATACAGAACCAATGCAAATAGTATTCCAAAAGAATAAGCCATTGCTACGTGTAAAATAAACCTGGCTATAAAGAATTAGACAAACAAAAAATAAATTTCTAAAAAATTTAGAAAAGGAGCATTCATCTTGCAACATTCCCATACTTCCAATAAAAAGATAAATCTGATAAAGATGGTTGACCACTAAATACATTTGCACAAAATCTTAGCCAGTAATTCCTATTGTGCCTAAATCCATGTAGGAAAGAAAATCTGCCATCCCAAAATATACCTCTTTGGCATATGATTATTCTAAAAAATAACAGACACAAGAGAAACTCTAAAAATCAAGTAGAAATGACCTTTCATAAGAGACATTTACATGTGTGAGGGAAATCTTCGTTTGTAAGAGTGCCTCCCTCAGTACCCTGAGAGGAGGAAGATGCTAAATCTCTAGAAACTATTGTCAGCGGAGAAGACACAGACTTAAATCTACATAACAAACTTATCCTTGTTTACTGTGCTTTTCTCATAACTGACTTCTCACTCCCAACATCTTTTGTCTTCAGCTAGAGCTGGTATTTAAGGTAATGGCTTCAGCCATTTCAGAGAGTTAATTCAGTTTTTCTGGGTCTCTCCATGTATATCAGAAGTATACATGTTATTAAATTCTGTTTTTCTCCTGTTAATCTGTCTCATGCCAATTTGATTCTTAGGCCAGCTAGAAGAATCTTGAAGGGCAGAGGAAACCCTGGAAGACAGGTTTTTTACAAAACTAAACATACTCTTGCTGTATGACCCAGCAGTCACATTCCTTGGCATTTGCCTAAACCAATAGCAATAACAAAACCTCATTGGCTAACCTACTATGTTAACCTAAACTACTATCCTAACTTACTGTGTAAACTACTATTCTTAACCTACTATGTTAAGATGGCCTAGAATTTTCCCAATATTCTTGTTAAAAATTAAAAGTGACACCTGTCAACAAACACAGAACCTCTTCCTTTAAATTTATATGTGGCAGACTATGAATTAGGGTCTGAGACCACATCCTGTGCCTAATTTAACTGAATCCTTTCATAATCATGCTCTATACTTTAAAATGACTTTTTCCTTAGAAACCGTGAGACATAAAGTATAACAAGCTGGAAGGACACATGGAAAGAATTCTGCCATTGCTACTGACCAGGAGGCTTGACTACATGAAAGTGTTCTTCAATAAAGATGAGATGGGCTGTCACCACAATAGGAGAGACCTTTTCAAGTGCTGATAATCACCCGTATAATGTCTAAATGGGGTGTCTCTTGACCAGATGGGGGTCCCCAAATGTGGGGCAATGATTGGGTGGAAGCTGGTAGCAGGGGCAGTGAAAGAATTCACTTGAGGCAGAAGAAAGGAGATAGAAGTTTATCGAGTACACCACAAGGGAGCTGGGCAGGGGGCAGGACAGCAAAGGAGAGGCTGACTGCAAGCAGGCAGTGGGTGGGGGGCTGTTTTTAAAGGGGAAGATGAGGAGATATGCCAACATGTGGAATCTTCCCTTTTTGGGGAACTGTGCCTAGTAAGTAGCCCATTGGTTAGTTAGGGCCTATAGATATTTTGAGGTGAGTAGCTTAATGGGCCTGTCTGTATTCAGCCAGGTGGTCATTGTGGCCCTTTCTGCATTCCATTGCTCAAGCCTGTTTGCCTAAAAGTGGCTTCTAGAACTCATATGTTTTTTTTTTTTTTTAACTTCTAAAAAAATTTTGGATGATCAGTCCAAAAGAAAAAACAAAACAAAACAAAACAAAAAAGCAGCTGGATTAATGCTACTCGTAAGAAGTTCGTTCCTTGGGAAGACTGGACTATGACTGCACAAAAGACTTAGATGCTTCAGTTTTCTAAAGTAACTGATATTGGTACTGAACTCAATTGGAAAGAGGTATCCTAACAAATTTATTCCTATTCTCACACACTACCTTACTGTCTTATTCACTGTAGGGTTATTTCAATTACATTAATAATCACATTTTACTAGAAAACAAATGTCATTTGTTAGTGAGGTCAAGTACAGAATATGTGACCCCTGGCATGTGGATTATTTTGAGTTGGAAGCAATCAAGGCCTAAAAGACTCACTAAGATTGATTGATTGATTGATTGATTGATTTTTATTATTATTTTCTTAACGGCTCTCTTAACTTTCTAAAAGAATTAGATATGGGGCCTGTACCAGGAACAGAGCTACGACCAGAGATAACTTTTTACAGCACACTTAACTGCATGGCATGACAAACATTTATTTACCAAACATTTGCTTTTCCTATCTTCCTGTAAATTCTCTTCTTCCCCTTTAAAGTCTCAGAGCCCTACCCCCTCCTCCTTAGCTCAGGATACCATATAAGCCTCAATTGTCCGTTAGTTCTTCTCCTGTTCATCTCTCTTTTATTATACAGGGGTGTCACAATGAAGAACCTAGGAGAGTAGGGGAAAACTTATTTTTCCTCCCCAAGAGATGCAAATTCTCTTCATTCCAGTATAGATAGATTTTTTAAAAAAGAATGTCTTTTATGTTTTATTCATGGAGATTTAGTTGAGTGTTATAATAGTATAGCTATTGATTTAGACCCAACGCAAAAAAAGAAAAAGCCTATAAGGTGGGTTTGTCCTCAAGACTTAAAATTGATGAAGGATAGTTAGAAGGCAGGCAAGCAGAGACAAGGGGCACCCCACCCTAAGAGGAATCACCCTTAAAAGGATTTTACAGCACCCTGGAAGGAGCCTTCCACCCTTTCCTATGTGATAGATAGATGACAAAAACCCGATTAGATGACAGGCACAGGGAAGGTTAATCAGATTAAAACAGCTCACTAACAAGCCCATAGAAACCCCTAGACTTCGAAACTCTGGTGGCAACGCTCTCGGGTCCCCTCCCTCCTTGGAAGCTTTCTACTATCATTTTGCTATCACTCAATAAACCTTGCTTTGCTGCCCACCACTCTGTCTGGTTTCCCTGTTCATTCTTCGAAGCGGCATGACAGAGAACCGCAGATACCAACAGAGAAAAAAATCCTGTAACAAAATAACTAGAACCCACACATTAAACACTGAACATCCACGTGTACCTTTTGATAGGTACCCCATAATAAAACTTTGATACTAGATGATGGCCATGGTGTCTTGTGTTTCATATATGTGAAAAATTACTTGAGAAGACAAAACAATTACTAAAGGGAGTAAATTACCATATAAATGCAAGGGTCCTGATGTGATTTGGCAGAAACTCAGGAAAAATTATTACCCTTATATGGAAAATTCAATTAACAATTTAGATTATCAGGGTCCAGTGTTAAGCTATTACTTAGGTTTATATTGGGTAAGTCTTCATAAGGAACTATCACATAATACTGAAACATTTTAAAATGCAAGCAATAAAGGCATCAAACAATTTGTAAAAATAATGTATGGCCAAGAAAAATCTTTGTGGATTGCTAATCTAGACTATAATTAAATACTTCACCATTGATATTGAGAAAGGGACAGAGGGGGGGCTAGGTAGGGAGAAATAGGGGGCTCCGTGATCAGGTTCACAGAAATCCCAAAAATGTGGAGGTGTAAAGACACCAGAAATAAGGGAACACTCCAGACCACCCTGCCCTAGGTGTCCGAGGGGAAAGTCTTATTTATGACACTCTCCTGTGGTCAAAAGAAAATAAAGAGACCCTAAAAAGAAGTAAGCCATTAAAGATCTCTAGTCCTGCTTACACAAATGTGCTATCAGTAGAGAAGTCAAAAAGATTTCCCTGGTTAGCTTTCTATAAAAGCCCAACCCTAAAAGCCCTCAGTGGCAACCTTGTCGGGACCCCTCTCACTCCTGAGAGTTTTTTCCTTATCCTTGCTTAAAAAATTTCTATCGCTTTATTCACTCTCCTCTGTCTGCGAGATTCATTCTTCCACTCCATGAGTCAAGAACCTAGCTCTCCCACATCGGTATGATATATTCAAGTCATTCTCCCAAAGCAAATAATCTACCGACTTTTAAACAGCTTTATTGAGATATAGCTGAAGAATTTTATATATTTAATGTATAGAAATTGATGAGTTTGGACATATACAAATAGCCATACCATCGCCACCATCTAGGCTCTAGGGATCTGCTGTAGGACATTGTTAACAATACAGTATCCTGTATTTCAAGACTTGTTAAGAGGATACAGTTTATGTTAGATGTTCCTAGGTGGCTGAGTCCTTGAGCGTCTGCCTTCAGCTCAGGTTGTGATCCTAGGGTCCTGGGATTAAGCCCCATGTCAGGCTCCCTGCTCAGCGAGAAGCCTGCTTCTCTCTCTCCCACTCCCCCTGCTTGTGTTCCCTCCCTTGCTGTGTCTCACTCTGTCAAATAAATAAAATCTTCAAAAACAAAAACAAAAAACAAAAACAACGGACACAAGGGAATTATGAGAGGTGTTGGATATGTACTGACTTTTTAAAAATTTAGTAGTTTTGTTATCCTACCTTAATTTGGATAATTGTTGTGCTTTGTATTTTACTATGGACTTGTTTGATATTTAGCTGGACTGCAAGTTGCCCAGAGAGAAGTAGAAGCAGAAATAGAGATAAATAGAAACATCATAATGTTACTATTTTATAGTAACATGGGAGGATATTATAGGGCAAATACAAATTAAAAATAAGAGACTAATTCACCCTGTTGAAAATTAGAGACCTCTCCTTTTTCTCGGAGCATTTACTTAAAAAAAAAAAAAAGCTTATTAAGTTCTTTTTCTGTCTCTTTGAAATGTATATAAACCTTTTTAAAAGCTGAATAAGCCTCTTATCAGCTTCAAGAGCCAAAACTGTCTTTCTCAAAGACCTGGGAACTGTCCCTTTGAAATGTAATCATCAAGGAAGCTAGCACCCGTTTCTGTGAGAGGGCTTCAGAGGGCTCTTCCTCCAAGTTGCAAAACTTCTTCTCATAAAGATATGATAGGTTTCTTTTTCCTGTGGTGAAAACCAATTAGCTAACACAAATGGTTACCCCAATTTAGGATGAACTCTGTGTGACAAATGGTGTCATCAAGACCTTTTACTTAAGGTCTAGTTATTGTTTATCTTAAGAACATGCATGTAATGGGTCGTATCTTGTCTTGGTTATATAGTGAGATTTCTTTCTGTTCCTGCAATCCTTTAGTGGACTGCCTCTGATGGGCATCCCAGCCTGGTTTGGTGATTATTCAATAACTACATTGTTCTCTTTTCTTCTATGGAAAGAAAGAAATCCCTTCTGTAGGGAAGGGAGAAGATTTTGTTTTTCATTATATTTCCCCAATAGTTGTTCAGTAAGCAACTGTATACAAAAGTCTGGAGTCAGGTAAGTGTTCCAGACTGCATACATATAATGGGGTATTGCCATTCTGTAAACGGTATATAAAGCCAGGAGACAGGCTGAGATCACTGAAGGAGTGAATAGAAACAGGCTTACGAAGACATTAAAACCTAGTAGTGGGCCACTCTACTGCCAAAAAGAGAATCCAGAAAAAAAGAACAGCTCATGAGGTGACGAGACTAAGAAAGTAGTATAGGTTCCTAGAGGTCAATTAAAAGTATTTAAAGGACTGTGTTGTATTAAATTATGTATAATGCTGTCACTAGAGCACAGCGATGCAGAAAATGAAATGCTGGATTTAGCTACTTGAAACCAGTAGCAATCTTGCTTAGAAAAGTTGTTTTATTGGAGAAGGGAGGTGAAAGCCCCACTGGAATAAATTTAATAGAACTGTTTCAGGTATAAACATTGGTATGCCAGAGCTGGCTTTTAAAAAACCAAAAACCAAAACTAAACAAACAGAAAAACAAATGTGAGGAAGCCAACTGAATACAAACATCATGTTGGACAGTTAGAAATCAACCCTAGTGGGAGTACATATTTATACCATGAATTAAAAAAAAATCCTTCAAATCAGGGTTTTGTTCTCCAAAAAGCTGGTTGTTAAAAATATTTACCAGCATACCACTGAATCCAAATTAGATGGAAGTGAGTTTCAGAGACTAAAAAAAGAGACAGTGAGTAAAAATAATGTCCTCAAGAGGTTTTGCTCTATAGAGAAGCAAAATAAAGAAATATATACACAAGTAAATAAACAAATAAATAAACAAATGCCAGGAAGAAGATGGGGAAAAAGTGTGGTGGTTAAGAGGGATGTGTTTTGTTGTTGTTTGATGTGTTAGTTTTGTTTTATCATATAGAATAAGTAAAAGCCATAGGTAAGCAGATCAAATACTTCAGTCAAGAGGAAACAACTTGATGACATAGAAGAGGAAAGGAAGAATCACAATCACCACCTTGGGTCTGTAAAAAGAAGATGGGATCTAATGTGCTAACGGTGGGGCTGGTATCAGGCAGGAGGTTCTAGAATTATCAGTCATAATAGGGAGAGCATCTGGATACACCTGCAGACAGGTGCATAGATAATAGTGATGGTGGGTAGACAATAGTGAGGCGGATCTCTTTGAATTGCAATTTTCCTCAAGAGACATTAAATTTTGAACATATATGACTTGTATGATTTCATTCTTTCACACAAGACCTTCAGAGAAAAAAAAAGTTTATAGTCTAATAACTTGAACGTATACATTAAAATACATCACATTCAAATCTTAACCCACTCTGTGAGGTTTATATTCTTAAACAGGACTACAAATTGTGTCACTTTAAACAATTCATAAAATGATTAAACTGAAAGAGCCATATGATACAACTTGTATACAGAGTTCAAAAGTTCTCTACTTATCTAATTCACACCAAAAATAACGATACCAGCAATGTATGTTCTGACTCAACCTATAAATGGTCATCTCAATGAGTATCCGCTGTAGTCTATTACATGACAGCCTATACAATGTAGGGGTTCAGAACGAGTTGAGACAAGATATATCATTTTGGCATGCAGATAATTTTGAGCTGAAAATAATCAAGGTTCAAAAGATTCAGGAAGAACCTTTGACCTTCTCCCTAATTGTCAAACGAGTTTGGATGGAGGACATGCTCCAGGAAGGGAGCTATTACCATAAAAACTACAGTATAACATGAATTAGGGGTGGTAAGGTAAGGAGGAATTTAGCAAATTCTGGTTATTAAAAATTCTTCTCTGTGCCCATTGTTTCTGGATGCCCCAGCAAATATGTATTTACCAAACATTTATTTCTTTTCATCTTCCTGTAAATTGTCTTCCTTCCAGAACCCAACCTGCTTCTCCTCAGTTCAGGTTGACATATATATCTCATTTTGCCTGTCTTTGGAATCTCTCATGTTCATGTGGATTCCTCATATATACAAAATTACATTTGATTTTCTCCTTTTAAACTGTCTCACATTAATTTAATTCATAGATTAGCCAGAAGAATCTTGAAGGGTACAGAAAAAAATTTCCTCATAAAAATAATAAATGTTTTACTTGCTAACATACTCTCTGACAAATAACTAATGCCAATTTTAATGTCAATTGAGAGCAAAAGAATATCCAATTTTTCAGTTCTAGTGAGTAGGAGAGCAAAATTTACCAACCTAAATTTGTCTCTTTGACATATGGATTCTTTTGGGATGATTATTTTTAAGAAACAAAAGGCTCAGGAAGAACTTTTGACTTCCCTCCTAGCTGCCTGAAAGAATTAGATAGAGAGCCTTCTCCAGGAAGAAAGCTATCATCATATAAGAACCATAGCATAATATGAACTAGGTATGGTAGACAGACATAGACAGTCTGTCTCTTAAAATTCCCCTCTACGTCCCATTTGTTTCTGTATGGCCCAGAAAACATTTGTTTACCAAACATTTGCCCTTTTTCATTTTCCTGTGAATTGTCTTCCTTCCCTCTGAAGTCCTAGTCCCTTTCTCCTTAGCTCTGGGTGGAATATAAGCCTCAACAGCCTGACTGCCTGGGGGCCTCATACTCTTATGGAACCCCCATAAGTATGTAATTAAATTTCATTATCTCCTGTTAAGCTGTCTCATGTCAATTTAGTTCTTAAGACCAGCCAAAAGAACCTTGAAAGATATAGTAAATGGTTCCTCCCTAAAAACTGCATCTTTTTTCAAGAATATGTATACAATATATACAATTTATATACATGTATATAATATACACACATATGTTACACACTTATGTAAATGGAGTTACTTATTTTATTAAATAAACAGTACATAATTAATAAGGTCATTGAAATAATCAGCTGTTTTCTCCTTCTTAGAATATATAATATTTACATGCAGACTGAAAATTTTCAAGAATTACTTGGATCACATATTAAGTGGTGCTTTCACAAAATATATATTTGTGTTATTAAAGGTTATTAAATACCTATTGCTGAATACACCCAAATTGCTTTGTTTCTAGCAAAAGAAATCTAAACACAAATTTAAAATTTTCTTACATCTTCATGTCCATTCAGTAAATGCAACAAATCAAAAAGGGGAAGATACAAACTGCTATTATTGTCACCATCTATTCATATGCTTCAATAATATCCTATTCAACTGATACAGTGACAAGCCAAGCATCTTTATCTTATCCTCATAATTTAATTTTCAAACAGCTAGTTTGACTCCCTTACCCTCCAGGCCCAGTGTCAGCCTTTATTGAATGAAAATTCAATTCTCACCAAAGGCCCTCAAGGGTAATTACTGGTCTATGGTGGACAGTTCTGCATTAAGGACTCTAGGTGAAATCCAAACAATGTCTCTTTATAGTGATAAAAATCCTGTCTCCCTGGATTTACATTTCCCTCCTCTAGCAAAACAACCTAATGATTTGTTTACTTTCTATAGTTTCACAGCACTCACAAGGCATCAGTATTTTTTTTTCCCCAAATTATTCATGGTCCTTTTTCTGGTTAGTTTCTCTAGTATATTTCAATTTTTGAATTTTTGCTTTGTTTAAAAGTTTGTAATTACAGAGTTACATTGATATTTATTTGATTTTTAATGTACAAAATAAATTTCCTAAAGTTCTTAAATAGAGCTGAGTGATTTTTTTTTTTTTTGAGAAAACGTTTACTCAAAAAACAACTGATTAATAATTGCAGGAAAAATAATTGAGATTAATAATAAAGTGTTTGATCCATAAAATGCTTTGAGAAAATGAGAAAGCCATAAGTTAATGTTTTATGACCAAAAGTGAAAAAGATTTTGTTTGTTTCTCATCAAGAGGATATCTCTGAATCTGCAAGTCAACTCCAAGACTGTCAATTAATTAAAAAAAATTTTTTTAAAAAGGTTGAAAATAAATGTCCTTAGTACTTACCTAAATAAAATAATAAAAACATATTCTGTCCAAGGACTCTATGTAACACTTTACTCATTTCCCCATTAGTTACCCAGTCATTGCCTACCTAAAAAACTAAACAGCCAAAAGAGAACCACAAAATCACTTCAAACTCATGAAAATAAAAGTATGTTAATATTGAAGATAAAAAGATATAAGCTAGAACCTTTTCTGTCATCCATAATTACATTTCCTCTGTAACCATCCCAAAATGATGAAAAATATGGTATCAAATTTTCTGAATTAATCGGTTGATCCTAGGTATTATTTATTGGTATTATTCATACAACTGCCTGATAATATTAAAAAAAAACTTCACGTTATTCTAACAAAATAGATGGAAAAAAACATTTATTGCAAAGATTTAAAGAGAAAGAATAAGAAAGTGTGATGATACTTACATATTTTTTTTCTAAATTAGGACATGAATCAAAAATCTTCCTTGACATGTCTTTCTAACTGATAACATTAATAAATATTCAATGGGGGGTAGAGAGAATGTGTGGGAGAGGGGAGATGAATAGTGAGTTTCTTTATTCAAAAAGATAAAATAACAGCAACCATTTTCTGAGAAGAGTGCAATGCTATAAAGATAAAAACCTAATTCAATCACTCAATTGTTCAGTCAACCAATTTTTATTCAGTCAACCAATTTTTATTCAGCATTTATTTTTTTGTCAGGCATCCTGCTAGGTATTAGGGATAATGGAATGAATAAGAAAATATACTAGTTACACCTTAAGAGGAGATAAGTTAGCATAAATAATGGATGTATAAAAATTTCCTAATTAAGTTTCAGTAAATACTACAAAATGTGAAGGATACGTCCATATGCTCCCACTGGTGCCAGTGAAGAGATTCCCGCTATAGGCCCTCTGACATTCCATCTGCCCCCAAAGGTGCCCACTGATGTCCTGTGCCTCATCTGCACTCCAAGGCTTTCTCCTTGAGCATCTATTCCATCTGCACAACCACACCACTGGTTGCCTGCAGTTTGAAGGATGGCTGTCTATTTGCCCAAAGATTGTAGAACAGATCCTAACTCTATTTTCTGGACTGGACTATACCTTTTCCTGGGAGATCTTAACCTCTTCCAAGTTTGTCCTCCTTGAGTATTCTTAGTCCTAGGTAGGGTACCATACAGAGTTTCCTTATACACCACTCTTACATTATTCTTACACTCTTACATCCTGTACTCTTTTATCATAGTTTAATAATTCTTTATATTGAAAGTCCCAGTTAAACTGTTGTGTAGTTATCTCATGATTAGACCCAGACTGATGCTGGTATGTATTATTGTTTTGTTTTGTTGTTCCATAAAGAAACTGAAGCTCAGAAATACTTGATAGTAATCTAAAAGTTCACACATCTAGTAAATGACAAAAGTGGGATTTGAAGTGAAATATGATTCTCAAATCCATTAAGGGAGGGAGTAAATTGAAAAAAGAAAGATAAAGACATTTAGGTATAACAAAAATAATACATCCCAAAAGAAAATGAGTTGAGAAAACTAACAATAGTTATATTTTAAAAAAGGGGGAGTGGTTTAAGTCAAGAGAGGCGAGTGGTATAGAAAGTGCCTCTGGTTACCACCTGTGCCTACTCTGCAACAAAATCCAGAAGTTTCAGTGGGCTTTAAAAGCCCAACTTCAGGGGTGCATGGGTGGTTTAGTAGCTTAAGCAAATGACTTTTGATTTTGGCTCAGGTCATGAGCTCAGGGTCTTGAGATGGAGCCCCACCATGGGCTCCGTGCATAGCATGGAGTCTGCTTGGGATTCTGCCCCTCCCCCTGCTTGCTTTCTCTCTCTCTCTCTCAAATAAATAAATATAATCTTTAAAAAATAAAAAAATAATAATAAAAGGCCAACTTCAGGGAAATATTGAGGCACAGGGAAGAATTCTTTGTCAGAAGTGCCTAAGATAAGGGAGGCAGTCAGCATGAGAAAGATTGACAGAAACCCTCACAAAAAAGTAGCATCTATAAAAACAGAACAGCAAAGCTCAGTGATGGAACAAAAAGAAGCAAATGGTGAGGCATCATGATGGTATGGGGATAAGCAAGAGACTGGGAGTCTGAAAACTTGTATTTAGATCTTGACTTTATTTTTTTTCTGCTGCGTTACCTGGAACAAGCCAGTACTTAATCTCTTTATGATTCCATTTTCATGTCTGAACATTGAGAGTGATAATATCTAACCTTCACTGTTGCTGTGTGTATTAAAGGAAAGATTGACCATAAATCACTTGGCATAGATCCAGGCCCAAATAAACAATCAACATTTATGAAATGTTCTCATTAGTAGTAAAGTAGATAAAAAAATAATAAGAGCCCACTCTTGAACACTTGACAATTGATGTTATGAGCAGTAATGTTGCAAGCATTAGGGTAGAATATATTAGGGTAATTACTTGTTTCTTTAATTAAAATTGAAAAAGCATGTCATTTAGTTGCCACACTTCTTTTAATATTGTACATAATATTTTATATTCTATTTTACTATGTTGATTATTTTTAAATAAAATGATCATAGTAAATATTAAAGTTTGTGTTAGAAAGAATATTTTATTAAGATGCTATTTTCTTTTTAGTTTTTATTTATGTCGTTATTTCTTAACCTGATAGCATGACAAAATAGAGAAGGCCCAGATTTTCTGATCAGGCAAACATGACTTCCTGGCTACATGACCCTGGGAAATTTTCTAGCCCTTTTACAAGTGTCTGGGAACAATATAAATCAGCTTATAGGATTGTTGTGATAGTTAAGGTACAGGAAAGTCATGTCATCCCAGGGAGGGGTTTCATCTTTTATTAAGAACTACAACTAAAACCAAAAATGAGGAAGCTGATTTCTATATACTGCATATTCTAGGTTCAGAGAACCACCAAGTTTGGGGCAAATATCTTTCCTCCAGGCTGTTGCAATTATAAACCACACTGGTACAAGATGAAACAAGAATTCAGGACAATGACTAGAAGTAGCATGGAGCATGCAGTCTTCTTAAAAAGGGGAAATTTTTACCCATAATTCCTACATGGGAGATGGAAGGCCACTCTTCTGAAGTCGTATTAATGGCCTCCAGATAAATACTGAAGAAATGAAGGATGAACAGAAATACTCTCTCATTGAATCCTCCTAATAATTCTTTGAGATAAGATTCACAGCTTAGTTTACAGTTAATTTGTACAGAATTCATCCTTAGTAACTGACGGAGATTTAGACGCAATATATTTTTATATTACTTTCTTTAAATCCTAGGCTCTGAAGTGCCTGACAAAAAATAGAAATTTGATACATTTTTCTTCACTCCCCTCTCTTCTCTGAAAATATGACTAGTCATATGCTATATGGATGTATGTATATATATAATGACAGGAAAAATTTAGAGCCAAAAAATTATAAAACAAGTGGTATAAATCCCAGTTTTCTCAATAAAGTTAAGGCTTAGGCATTTATGCCTACATATGTCTTTACATTTATTATTTTATACATTGGAATGGATGCCTTTCATTTGCTTTTTCAGATTCCTACCTGTTCTGTTCCATCCTGCTTTATGCCATAGTTGTGTGACTTGTAGAGACTGACAATATGTCATATGCCCCCCAGCTTTCTCATGGGTTATACTAATGGGAACCAAGCAGGCCATCTGAATGGGCAAAGAGTTCAGTCAGAATTTTATTTTCCTGGTTTCCCCCCCCTTTTTTTTTTTTAAGATTTACTGATTTGAGAGAGAGAGAGAAAGTGGGGAAGGTAGAGGGAGAGAATCTCAAGCAGACTCCCTGGGAGCCTGACTCAGGGCTCCACGCAAGACACCATGTAGGGCTCGATGCAGAGCTCGATCTCACAACTCATGAGATCATAACCTCACCCGACATCACAAGTCAGCTGCTTAACCAACTGAGCTACCCACATGCCCCTCCTGGTTTGTTTCTTGAAGGGTCATATCAGGCTGGCTAGGTCCCTCTATAAAAGGTCACTTCTCTTTTCCAGGTCTCCACATGATTCTCCTTTCACATCCCAGTAACTTCTCATTCTCTTGTTCCCTTAGAGTCCAGGGCTGGGGATCATTCCACTGTGCTGCTAGCCCTGAGATCCTTATAGTCTCCTATACCACCACACTTTAGAGTACATCTCTTTATAAAAACAAAACAAGGGGTGCCTGGGGGGCTCAGTTGGTTAAGTGTCCAGCTCTTGGTTTCACTCAGGTCATGATCTCATGGGTCCTAGGATTCAGCCCCGCATCCGGCTCCATGCTCAGTGGGGAGTCTGGTTGAAGATTCTCTCCCTCTGCCCCTCCCCCTGCTCGCACGTAGTCTCTCTCTCTAAAATAAATAAATAAATGTTTAAAAAAATAAAAACAAAACAAAACAAAACCAACAAAAAAACAAACAAAAACCCAAAATGGTCTGAGTACAGCATTTCTTTCCTATTGGGGTCCTGACTTATAAATATATAAATTTAATAAATTATTTGAAGTTATGTAAAATGTGCTAATTATTTGTTGTATGTTTAATGAAGCATTATTTTACCACAGTGCCTAAAGTATGCAAGTGTACTGTAGGTTGATTTTTTTTTTAGTGAAATATATTTGGAACATATATTGTTTGCTGAACTTAAAATGCAATTATTCAGCACATATTCTTTTAATTTTCTCCAATTTTTGAAATGAAAATGCCAATTTTAAATTTCTATTGTTGTTGTTCATTTCAAAGAAGCATCATTTTGTTGCTCAGATGATATGGTTGGAAAAGTTTCTGTTCCCAATTGAACATCTATGTTTCTTCTTGGTATTTAAAAAATGTTGCATTTGGAATTAGTGTAAGTTTGAACTTATTTTGCTTTTGAAAACTACAAAGCATTGGTATGCTATCATTTGTCTTGTCTCAATATATCTTTCCTATTTGTATTAATTACGTATATTATTATGATTCCAGTCTCGTACTTTTACTTTTAGGCAATATGTAGAGTACTACTTTTAAAGCTATGCACACATATCAACCACCAGCAGATGCAAATAGACTTATTCTGATTGGCTGGTCCCTTAAGAGGATGTTTTAAGGCTGCTATATTCCTCCCAACACCAAGGGACAATATTTGGAAAATAGAACTACTACATCTGCTTTCAAGGTAAAAAACAAAAACAAAAACACATACTGAACCTTTTCTATAGTATGAAAGTCGGCTTATGGTTTGTCATTCAAAACTTTTTTTTATAAATTTACAGAAATTTATTTAATCAACTTTTAAAAGCTTATTCCACATTTCCTAATGGCCTATTGTATTTATTTACTGAAGCCTAGTACTCTGTTCTGTCACCTTCACATATAACCTCAAGGGCATTGACATTCTGATGACACTGTGATCACTAGACTTTAGATGACTCTATACTGCTATCTTATTTTTCATCCTTGTCTCATTTCCCAACCACATTAGGGCTAAGTGTATAATAGCCTAGGCTCCTTGTGGATTGTTCACAGAATATGTCAGGAAACAGTCTGTGTTACCTCCAGGAAAAGAAGCCCTTTCTTATCAATGCCATAATTGCCATCCCAGTCAATATTAGCTAATTGAAATACCAGTGATTAATGATCTACCCTTTTAAAGGCTTTTCTTATCTCAGGGAGCTTTTCAAACCTTGCCTAGGAGGTCTATATCATTTTCCAGTAATCTCTTTTTTTTTTTCTTTCTCTCTTAGTTTTAATTTTCCTGTCTTTCATCTTCATCGAAACTGTCCCTACTCAGGTGTCTAAGCTACATGTGTCATTTATTTCTTTTGTCACAGTCTCCTTCCTCATTCATATTGCCATACGTCTTTCTGTCCTGTGGTGTCTATCCTTTTAATAGTATGTATTTATCATAGTATTTTATCCCTTCCCTCTGACTAAATATAGTTATAGAATAGGCACAAAGAAAAAGGGAGTCCGATTAGGTGGTGACAGTTCTAATTGCTAGGATGTTAGATAGATATGGTATTAGGGAAGTTGGTTTTATCAAGTCACCAAAACCTAGCTTTTCTTAAAAACAGACAAAAAGTTCAAGGACTTTAAATCACACTACCATGGTTTTATAAACAGAAGAGTCAGATGGAGTTAATATATATTAATCACTTTGTTGCTTGACATTATTCTCACAAATAGTATATCAAAATCTGTTTTATTCTGTGCATAGTCCAAAAGATAAAAAATACATGTTCAGTTAACCTGTAACTTCCTCTAGGTCAGGACCTAAAAATAAACAACAGTTTCATCACAAGAGGATCTAACACAACACCAGGGTTTCCAGTCATCACTATATACCTGTTGAAATAATGACAAAAATATAGTTCCTTAAACTTTATCTACTACAAATGTGAATTGTGGAGCTGCATTTTGTTTCTGTGTGTGAGGATGTATAACTAAGGAAAAGCTGGCAAAAAGTGATTCCTCTGGAATGTTCCTTCTTCTTTTAGATTGTTTGGGAGGGTGAAAGCTATATTCAAAAGAATGTAAGATAGCACATTTATTCCCACATTACCTTAATATAATTTCAGTATATCCATACTATTTTTGAACTAAATAACTATTATGAATATGTAATGGAAGAGTTCAGTACTGAGAATTGGTTTACATGTCATTTGCCATTTACTTGCTGGGTGTACCTGGCTGTTAAAATTTAACACTTTAGGATAATGTTTACCAAAAATGACTTATAATACAGATCACTTTGTAGGACTTGAACAAAGACATGAATGAAACCAGTTTTGGGATTCTTACAAACTTCACATGTCCTGAGAGAATAAAAGAGTCAGGCATTTGAGATTAGAGGGATCTTTTTTCTTTTTAAGATTTTATTTATTTATTTGAGAGACAGAGAGTACAAGCAGTGGGCAGAGGGAGAAACAGGCTTCTCACTGAGCAGGGAGCCCGATGTGAGGCTACATCCTAGGACTCCCAGACCATGACCTGAGCCGAAGGCAGATGCTTAACTGACTGAGCCACCCAGGTGCCCCTAGAGGAATCTTTTATTTAGAGAATGATTCTAGCAGGGAGCTTCTTGTTGTAACTGTCTGCATCACCTATCCCAAGGAAAAAGGTATGATTGTTGTTTTTATTTCAAGTCAAAGAGATTATCCGAAAATAACCCTAATAGCTTAATATGTGTCCCTTGAAATCTGGAGTGAAAGAGTCAAGCTTTGGGTCATACCTGTGTATTTAAAGAACAGGTAAGTTGGAAGAACCAGCATAGGGGGTCATAAGGGCTGATATTTAGGATGTAGCTACACTTCCAGATTCTTGTGGGAAAATGAGTGCATAAATGTTCTTGGTGGGTTAGGTATAGGTCATGTATATGCCATGTGCAAGAGGCATGTTTCTCAGGGCTGAGTCAGGATGAGTAAGATACAGTCCAAAGACACTATGACCCCAACCTCAAGAATTCAGCACATGAGGAACTCCCAGCTAACGAGAGGGAAAAAGAGGGTCCTCAAAACTCTTCAAAAGCAATTCATGAAAGGGGTAACCTTAAACTCCTGCTGAATCCAGATAGTGAAATGTCATCTCTTGAACATTACTAGGCAAGAGAGAACATTGCTACACATTATTCCTCTTTTCTCTTCTTGCTCCAACTTTGAAAAGTAAGAACTGAGTTTACCAGCTGGGGGAGAAATTGAAACACACAGTAGGAAATGAAAGCAAAATCATTTTATAGCAGACTCATGCCCGGGTAGGAATAAAGTCTCAATTTTAAACCAATTTCTAATTTTGAATATTGCATATGACTGGATTTTTTAGTTACTAAGCTGATAATGTAGTGACTAAGAGTAACCAGAAATATACTAGAAATATCCAAGTTTTTATGGGAAGGCAGGCCAATCCACCGAACAGCTTTAAAGGCAGAATGGTCTACAAAGTAGGCTGTTGCATTAAGATTACAGCCAGTAAGTCATTTCTTGTTAATAATTCTGGTTACACAAGTTGTATGACCTTGGGCAGTTAACACAATTATTTTGATCCTTTTTTATATCAGTAAATGGTGACAGATGTGGTGACAAGCTCCAAGATCTGGAGACAGGAAGAAAAAAGCCTGACAACACTAACAAACAGAGGCAAGTTAAACACCTATAAAATCCTTTACAAATATTATACTTATATTTTGTAACTGGGAATAATCTGAACAAATTATAAACAAAATTTCAAGGAAATAACTAATATTTTATCTGTTTTAAATAACTCATAAGAACTATTTCTATTAAATAGAACAAACTCCAAGTCGTGACTCAAAGATGAAACAATTCTGCTCAAACACTAATCTTATATAGAAAAAATAGTTTTTGAAATAAAATGCAAAAATATATTAACATCCATACTGGGAAAAAAGTTCAGTGAAAGTACTCGTGTAGTTTATATCTCACTCACTAACACCCAATAATTTGAAAGTAATATTACTTTTAAAAAGCAAAAAGCATAGCATAATACATAGCTCTATAAAGAATTATGTCCTATGAATCTGGCAAAAAATTGTTATTGTTGCATACACATTATATTCTGAAATGCTTATGGCTCAGAAGTCCAACAGCAAGGTAATTTGGTTTCAGTATTCAGAAGTATAGACAGAGTTTCCACAGAAATGCCCCATTCTGAGGCTGTCACCTATAATAAGGGACATAACAGAAACTATATAACAGACCTGTTAAGAAGAAAAATATGATTGATGGTGACAAACAAAAGTGACATTTTTCTTCTCTTTGTGTTTTTTTAAGTGAGTTAGGTATCTGGAGATAAAATATCCTATTTTATTTTAATGATCCTGATTACTGATAATTTATCTATAGAGCAAAGAGCTATCTTTGCTTTCCAGAGCAGAGAATCAACAATATAATCCACTGAATAGAACAGTTTTTAAAACTCAAGTTCTAAATATAAAACTCTATAGTGATAACTAAGTAGGTATTCTCCATTTACTAGAAATTATTGATGGGAAAGAGGTATCTCATAGGTTGATGGGAGGATGTATCAACTTTCAAAAATATTTCTGAAGGATTACTAAAAAGAATATTGTAGGGCACTTGGGTGGTTCAGTCAGTTAAGCATCTGACTCTTGACTTCAGTTCAGGTCATGATCTCACGATGGTGAAGTCTAGCCCCACGTGCGGCTCCTCACTGGGTGTGGAGCCTGCTTAAGATTCTCTCTCTCTCCCTTCCCACCCCCATTGCATGTGCTCTCTTAAATAAATAAATAAATAAATAAATAAATAAATAAATAAATAAATAAAATAAGGGATATTGTGATAAGTATGCATGGTATAAGGCAAAAAATATGAATAGAAGCTTACAAATATAAGAAAGCTGTATTTGATTTTATCATCTATCTACACAGGATCTAGTATACAGAATATAAATATAACATTATTATGAGTATCTAACAATGCAAAAATGTTTTTTTTATTAAAGTGTAATAGTAATGAATATATTTGAAGTACAATATGTAATATCAACATTTTCTTGTTTAAAAAAAATACGTGGGAAATCTCTGCTCCTTCCTTTGTTATGCTATGAACCCAAAATTATTCTTAAAAAAAGAATAAAGGGGGGATAAACAGAAGGGGGAATGAACCATGAGAGACTATGGACTCTGGGAAACAAACTGAAGGCTTCAGAGGGGAGGGGGTGGGGGATTGGGATAGGCCGGTGATGGGTAGTAAGGAGGGCACATACTGTATGGTGCGCTGGGTGTTATATGCAGATAATGAATCATGGAACATTGCATCAAAAACTAAGGATGTAATATATGGTGACTAACATAACATAATAAAAATTATTAAAAAAAAAGATCTTAAAAATTATGGATGAATTTAAATATTCTGGAACTGCATGTTCTGTCTGTATCAGTGACGACTTCTTTGATCACAATGGTCAGAAAACTCAATTTGGAATGTTTTAAAGAAAAATATATCTTCTACCAGAACAGTTTAAATAAAAGGGTGGGAATGACACAAGGACCTGACTTTTTTCATTTCTCCAAACCTCTCCACTCCCCCTCTACTTCAAATTACATTCAGAGCATATTGGATAGGGCTCCTCCTCATGGATCAATAAGATAGCTGCAGTTCCTAAAAATTTCTCCAAGAAAACGGAGAGAACATTTTTAGAGAGAAAAACAAAAACAAAAACGGGTCAAGTGTCCACCCTTAAATGAATCTCCGCAACAATGGCAATATGGAGTGCTGACTGGCCAGCCTTAGGGCCATATACTCTACGTTAGAGTTAGGACCTAACCTGAAGTTCACAGCCCGAGAGTGAGGAAGACATGATTTCCTAGGGAAAACCATGGCTCAGACAATAAATATAGTCAAATAAGTAAAGGTGGCTGGAAGAAAACATACAGCAACAATTTACTACCCCAACATTTACAAGTGACCATATCACTGGTGTGCATCAGTCCAAATACTTCCTTTATTTGTGTACGCTTTCTCATTTGATCTTAGAGAAAAATAAATGATGTCGGTCTAAGCCATATTAGTCTTATTTCTACAGAATGAGAAACTAAGGTAAAAGGGTCTTTTATGAAGTCAGATAGCTAGTTAGCAGCCGAGGCAGGATTTTAGTCATTTTGCCTGAATTTTAAAGTATAAGCACTTTATGTTATTCTGCACTGTCTCCAGTAGGCATCAAATAAATTTTGAATGAAGTAATGAATAAATGAGTAAGGAACTGCCTGAAATAAAAGCTGTAGTGTCCCTGAGGCACACAGGAAGGCCTACAGCCATGACCTGACCTAACCACTTGTTTGGTCATGAACTATATACTCCAGAAAAAGACTCAGTGATCATAACTTCCATCTCATCCTGTGTAGTCATTCTTGGGAGGGTAAAAATAGCCAAAATTCACTGGCCCTGAATAAATAAATCATCACAACTGACCAAAAACAAAATTGAAGTTCAGAATCATAACATCTCTTCATTAGAAAAGCTCAAAGAAAGAATTTTCCTAAGCGCCAATAATGAAATTATGTTTATATTGTTTCTTTTTTAAATATATTGTTATATATTGTTTTTTTTTAATCCAAGGATATGGTGGGAAATGTTTTTCCTTTTAACTGTATCCCCTTGTCTTTATAATTAAACACTATCTCTCTTCTTTGTACACCTCTAATTTTCAACCATGGATAGTGAATTATTTTATTTTATTTATTTATTTTTTTTTTTTAAAGATTTTATTTATTTATTCGACAGAGAGAGACAGCCAGCGAGAGAGGGAACACAAGCAGGGGGAGTGGGAGAGGAAGAAGCAGGCTCATAGCGGAAGAGCCTGATGTGGGACTCGATCCCGTAATGCCGGGATCACGCCCTGAGCCGAAGGCAGACGATTAACCGCTGTGCCACCCAGGCGCCCCATCAACCATGGATAGTGAATTATTTATTCAGTAATTTCTTGAGCATATAGAAAGTAACCAAGTAAACACCATTTAATGAATCTCTAAGACTCGAGAGACTAACTCAACAGAGTAACTGCCTATTTTAAAGGAATTCCTTATGAAATGGCATTTCTGGACATTTCTTATACATGAAAAATAAAAAAGTAATAAAAAAATTTATACTCTGAACATAAATATAATACTGTTATGTCAATAGCTAATAACAGCAAGGGTTAGAAACATCTAGTTACAGATTTATCACTTCAGTAAATCTTGAAACCTGATAAAGTCTTTAGTACCATCCATAATCATGGTCCACTATGAATTTAATTTATCTTAAAAAATGTTATAACTTGGGGCGCCTGGGTGGCTCCGTGGGTTAAGCATCTGCCTTCGACTCAGGTCATGATCCAGGGGTCCTGGGATCTAGCAGGCATCTAGGCCTCTAGCTCCCTCCCCAGCAGGGAATCTGTTTCTCTCTCTCCCTCTGCCTGCCACTCTCCTCCACTCGTGCTTTCTCTCTCAAATAAATGAAATCTTTTTAAAAATGTTGTAACTCTAACAAATAATAATCTGAGCTGCGATATCACTGAACAGAATTTTACCTATCCAAAGCAAATCATCCATGGATTGCAGGATGTGACTAAGTTACACCTCTATAGCCTGATACTGTGTGCTACTAAGGGTTAAGAAGTTGTCTGTTTCAACAGGTTGTCAGGGGCAACCAACTTAAGAGTGTCTTTATGTCAAATGTAGCTTGTACAGTAATTTATTTTTTGAGAGTTTTATTATAAGCCTCTTAAATGCTATCAACAAATAGTTTTAGGAACCAAACAAAAAGAAAGCACTCCCCCCCCTTTTTTGTTTTAATAAAGAGAAATTTGGAACTTCAAGAAGTTTGCAACTGACATATGAAATGCACGAAAGGCATCTACCAACATAAAACTATAGGTATTAATTGTAGTAAATGTACAGTAATTTGAGTTACAATCTTCCTAGAAGAATATGATCACTATAATTGTAGTCCAGGACAGCAATCTGGCAATATAGGAGATACAAGTTTGTGAAGAAGGCCCCAGGTTTTGTATTTAGCCTTACTTTGATTAAATTCCTTTCTTAGCTATTGTATGATCTAGAGGAAATTATTTACCATTCTGTTTCTCAGTTTCTAATTATTAAAATAGGTAGTAATCATAAAAATATCCTATATCATCAAGGTATAAATATTAAATTACATAATAAATAAAAAGCACTAGCACAGTTAGTAATCCATAAATATTATATTAACATCATTATTTGATTGCTGAGAGAGTTTTAGTAGATTAAAAAATGGGAGATTTAATGTAACTTCTTTTAAAAAGATTATTAAATATTTCTTCTTCTCTAAAGTATTAAGCCTATACTCTATAGTATGTTATACTACACCTAAGCCAGCTGCAACCATCCTATAAATATAATTCTTATGAGAAAAAACAAAAACATTATTGGTCAATTGAAGTGCATCTTAAAATCCATAAGCTTCCTAGACAGACTCATGTTTACTCAAGATTTATCATAATCAGTCAAGTGTAGTTATTGAAATAATTGCTAAGACATCATTGCCTCTTTTCAGGATAATAAAAAAATAAAAGTTTGTGTGTGTATGTGTGGCATTGTGCTGATATGAATGAGACAATTTTACTGAAATCAAGTTTCTTTTTTAGTAAGATAAATTGTGGGTTAAAAACTGTTAGTCTGTAAGTTCACCATTTCAACTTTATTAAGTAGTTCAAAAACCCTAGAATTTTCTTTTTATTTCTACATGAATTCCATTTCACAAACCTATTATATACTTCCTGAGGAACAACTAAAGGGATTTAGAGTAAAAAACAAGTTAATGAGATTAAAAATATCCTGTAGATTCAGAAAATTAATAATAAAATGAAGGAAAGAACTGGTGTCATAAACTTACCAGGACTTTTAGTTGTTTCGTTATAGGATTTTGATTCATAAGCTCAAAATAAAGACAAGAGTTTTAGATATTAAAATTAAATGTGTCTTTCTGATCCTTGAAATATGAGTTGGAAGAAGCAGATCCAGGAAAAATCTCTCAAATTAAAAAAAAAATGTGAGTGCACATATGCATATATCTGTATATAATATGTGTGTTCATTTGCAATACATACATACACACACACTTGTAAGGTATAGTTTATAACAAATACTGGATATATTTATCACATGTACTCAACACAGTTATTGATTTTTTTGGGAAGATTTATTTATTTGAGAGAGAGAGAGAGAGAACACAAGCAAGAGGGGAAAAGGGAGAGGAGGAGAGAGAATCTCCAGCAGATTCTGCTGAGTGCAGAACCTGACATGGGGCTTGATCTCGCAACCCTGAGATCATGACCTCAGCAGAAATCAAGAGTCAAATGCTTAACTGACGGTGTCACCCAGGCGACTGCAATTATTGATTTTTATTACAATAACTCTATAACTTCCTGAGTCTTCTTTTAAAAACTATCCAAGTTGTAATTCAAGGACTACAGCCTAACCAGCTAAAAAGAATTTCCCTATAGAATCCTTAGAATTCCAATTTATCAATTTTCTCACTTAACACTGTCAAGACATGCATCACAACAGAGAGATTTTTAAAGAATGATCTAAGTAATGGGTTTTCTGATACATTTATCTCAGGACCAGTTAAAAGATTTAAAAATCAGTAAGAAATAAGATTTTTGATATGCTGTGTATGTCTTACTTCAAAATAGTGTGGCCTATTTTCTTTTTTTTTTTTTTTCCTTGGATATCTTTGTTAAGGAAGCCAAGAGAAATTTCTGTTGACTTTTAACAATTTTCCTGCACTATAACAATGAAAAAATCCTCATTTATTAATGCAGAACATTGATATAGATCATAAAAGGTATAATAAAATATTAACATGCATCAAGTGCTATTTAGTAGTCTATGTACTCATTAATAAGCATCCTATATGTACTAAATTAAACTTCAAAAAATGGTATGAGATGTTTGCAAATGACATATCTGACAAAGGGGTAGTATCCAAAATCTATAAAGAACTTATTAAACTCAACACCCAAAAAACAAATAATACAGTTAAGAAATGGACAGAAGACACAAATAAACATTTTTCCAAAGAATACATCCAGATGGCTAACAGACATGAAAAGATGCTCAACATCACTCATCATCAGGGAAAATAACTGACATTGTAGTCAGCCTCACACCTGTCAGAATGGCTAAAATGAACAATACAGGAAACAACAGATGATTCTGAGGATGTGGAGAAAGGGGAACCCTCTTGCATTGTTGGTGGAAATGCAAATTGGTGCTGTCACTCTGGAAAATAGTATGGAGGTTCCTCAAAAAGTTAAAAATAGAACTATCCTACAATCCAGCAATTGCAGTACTAGGCATTAACCCAAAGAATACAAAAATACTGATTCAAAGGTCACCTGGGTGGCTCAGTTGGTTAAGCATCCAAATCTTGATTTCAGCTCAGGTCATGATCTCAGGGTGGTGAAATCAAGCCCCGTGTTGGGCTCCTCACTCAGCAAGAAATCTGCTTGAGATTCTCTCTCTTCCTCTCCCTCTGCCCCTCCCTCTGCTCGTGCTTGTGTGCATGTGCTCTCTCTCTCTCAAATAAATCAATAAATCTTTTTAAAAAATACTGATTCAAAGGGATACATGCACCCTGATGTTTATAGCAGCATTATCAACAATAGCCAAAGTATGGAAAGAACCCAAATGTCCATCAAAGGATGAATGAATAAAGAAGAGGTGGTATGTATGTATGTTTGTATGTATCTATTGATCATTCTATCACATACACACACACACTTGAATAGTACTCAGCCCTCAAAAAGAATGAACTCTTCCATTTGCAATGACATGGATGGAGCTAGAGAGTATTATGCTAAGTGAAATAAGTCAATAAGAGAAAGACAAATACTGTATGATTTCACTTATGTGAAATAGGAGAAACAAAACAAATGGACTTAGGTGGAAAAAAAGAGAGGCAAACCATAAAACAGACTCTTAACTATAGAGAACAACCTGAGGGTTTCTGGAGGGGAGGTGGGCAGGGGGATGGGCTAGGTGGGTGATGGGTATTAAGTAGGGCACTTGTGATGAGCACTGATTATTGTATGTAAGTGATGAATCACTAAATTCTACTCTGAAACTAATATTACACTGTATGCTAACTAACTGGAATTTAAATAAAAACTTGGAAGCTTAAAAAAATAAAAAAGTTGCTTACCTCCGCCTACCTTTATGTTTGTGACACTGAAACCACATTTCCCTGAAAGTGCTCTGGATTTCATTTTGGGGCCATTTCTTACTTGAGATTCTTTTGATAAGACAGAATGGAATTTTGAAATAGTATTTTGACACCCAGCAAGTTCTGAATCTGAAGTATTTTCTCCATATTTTGCTTAAGAACAAATTTTTCTTTTGGTAATTTCTCTTACTTTGTAGTGTTATCATATGAGGCTAAAAGCAACCAGTTGGCACATTCAACATTCTGCTTAAAAATCTTTAGTCAAATTCATAAGTTAGTTAGGTGTATTTTTTATTTATTATGCTACCACAGTGAAATTATTGCCAAACTTTCTGCTACTATATAAAACAGCCTGTGTGTTTTTCTAGCTTTCAGTAACAATCTCCTCATTCAAATTTCCACTAACAGTCTTCTCAAGTATCTTTCACCTTCTACTCACTGCTCAGTGCAAAAAGGGTGCCACATATATTAGGCTTTTGCTTCAGTAGCAAAACTTCCAAGTGGCACATTCTATTCTGATCATATGTTGCTGTATTACAAAGCACACCAAAACTCAGTGGTCAAGACAATGACTACTGCATTATCTCTCAACGTTATATAAAGTGACTTAACGAAGCTGAGTGATTTTTCTGTTCTACAGGCTAAAAGCTGTGACTGCAATTATCTGAGGGCTTAGCCGGTCTGACACATCCAAGATGGGTTATTTATATGTCTGGTATGTGGTCAGGGATGGCTGGGAGGCTTGGCTTTTACTCTAATTATATAGAAACAAATTAAACATATTTCAATCAGTTATAATAGCAATGCATCTAAGCTACATTTAAAAAGAAGTTGCTCTGGGTTCTGGAGTAAGAATATGTTCAACCAGTAAGGACAGTTAGTTGGAAACTACAATAACCTAGGTAGTAATTGACAGTGTCTTTGATAGGAAAGTAGTGGTTGAAATGGTGAAAATGTTCTAATTATAGGAATGTCTGAAAGAGAATCAACATAGTTGCACTGAAAATTTACAATGAGGTATAAAGAATGAGAGGAATCAAGAATAACTGCAACATTCTTAACCTAAACAGAAGAATGTATAAAATGGCCATAATGGGGAAGACTATTTAAAAAGTGTGTTGTATAGGAGGAGGCAGAAATTCTATTTTGGGTTTTCTAAAATCGGGATGAGTATTGGATATCCATGTTGCCACATAAAGTATGTGGTTGAATATCAGAATCTGGAGTTCAGTACCATGTTCTGGGCTGGAATCATAGGATCTAGATGGTCATTCAAGCAGTGAGATTTGGTGAGATCACCCAGAAGTGACTACAGGTAGAGAAAAGAATAGGACTAACTCATGAAATTCAAGAGATAGAGCACATAGGGAGAAAAAAAAAAACAAGAAATACTAATTTAAAGCTTCCAATGAAGTGAGGGGTGGAAAAAAAAGACAGGAGAGTGAAATATCCTAGAAGAAAAATGAAGTTTGCTTTCCAAAAAAGAAGGAATGACCTACTTAGCAAATGCTGCTGACATGTCAAGTCATGTATGATGGAGGCATAGGAATTTGATTTACTAACATGAATATCTTTGCTGATTTGTGATGATTGATCAGTTGTGGTGGGTGATACAGGTGAGGACCTGATAGGACTGGAATCAATACAGAATGGAAGGAAACAGACTGAAGACAGTAAATACAGACTACCTTTTTCAAAGAGTACTTTATAGAGGGAAAGTGAAAAATACATAGGAGAGTGTGTAACAGGAATGGTTAGTTTGATTCAAAATATATTTTTATGACAGAATTAAAAACTTGGGAGACTGAGTAGGAAAAAGTGATGCAATGTGGAGCATGAATGAAGGTACTGGTCTTAGTAAGGGGCATGCAATGCTTACTGATATAAAACCCTATTTGGGTAAGAGTTTTGTTTTGTTTTGTTTCATTGGGTATAAATTCAATGAAATGATGCCTGGTGCTTGGAAGATGCATAATAAATATTTGTTAAATAAAGAACAGTAATTGGATGGTTGGCAAAATACAGTGACACTGATACTGATAATATGTTGATAGGTAACATTTTGTGGAAAGTCTCCTCTCAATGCTTCTATTTAATCAGGGAAACAGGAAACATGGTCATCCCATGAAAATCATAATTGGAGGGCATGTCTTAGAAGTTTGAAGAGAGACAAGTTATGAAATATTACATTTATGTCTGTCCTGTGTGAAATATTCTCCAAGCTATATTGTCAAGAAAAAAAAAAGGGGGTGGGGAGAGGCAAAACATATTGCATAAATTGACTCCATTCATGAAAATTGGAAAACCTATTTATTTTTATTAAGGATATATAAGTAATTTTTGGCTATATCAAGTATGGTTGTATTTAGAAAGACTTATCAGGACTATTGGAAAAGATACTTTTTAAAAATATTAAATTTAAACTATTCTAATTCAGAATATATAAAAAACTCATACAACTGAATACCAAAAAAAAATCCAATTTAAAAATATGGGCAGAGGAGGGATGCCTGGGTGGCTCAGTCAGTTAAACGTCTGTCTTAGGCTCAGGTCATGATCCCAAAGTTCTGGAATCGAGTCCCACACTGGGCTTCCTGCTTCCTGCTCAGAGGGAGCCTGCTTCTCCCTCTGCCTGTTGCTCCCCCTGCTTGTGCTCTCTTCTCTCTTCTATTATCAAAAAGACAAGAAATAACAAGTGTTGGTGAGGATGTAGAGAAAAGGGAACCTTTGTGCATTGTTGGTAGAAATGTAAATTGGTGCCACCACTATGAAAAGTATGGAGGTTCCTTAAAAAAATTAAATGTAGAAATACCATACCATCCAATAATTCCATTTCTGGGTATTTACTCAAAGAAAATGAAAACACTAATTCAAAAAGACATAAGCAGCCTTATGTTCACTGCAGCATTATTGACAATACTCAAGATACAGAAGCAGACTGAGTGTCCATCAATAGATAAACAGAGGGCACCTGGGTGGCTCCGTCGATTAATCATCTGTCTTCAGCTCAGGTCATGATCCCAGGGTCTTTGGTCAGCATGGAGTCTGCTTCTCCCTCTCCCTCTGCCCCCCCACCCCCACTCATTTTCTCTCTCTCTCTCTCAAATAAATAAAATATTTTTTAAAAAATAGATAAATAGAAAAGAATCTGCCATACACACAATATACACATACACTGGGATATTACTCGGCCATAAAATGAATGAAATCTTGTTATTTGAGACAACATGGATGGACCTAAAGGATATTATGCTAAATGAAATAAGTCAAACAGAGAAAGACAAATACCATATGATTTTACTTTCATGTGGAATCTAAATAAAACAAACCAAACAGAAAACAGAAAGAGACTCAAATACAGGGAACTGGTGGTTGCCAGAGGGGAGAGGCTGGGCAAAAGTGGTGAAGGAATTAAGAGGTACAAACTTTCAGTTATAAAATAGATAAGTTACGGGGATGAAAAGTACAACATAGGGAATATAGTCAAAAATAATGTAATGATTTTGTATGGTGACAGTAACTACACTTATCGTGCTGAGCACTGTAAAGTATATAAAATGTGATGTGTAACGTATATAAAATTTGAATCATTATGTTGTACACCTGGAACTAACATAATGTTGTATGTTAACCATACTTCAATTTTAAAAAGTTAAACTCTTCAATATGGTTTGAATATTTGCCTTTTGTATGTATGAATTTTTAACTGGATTTTGAGAAATGAATTTATTTAGCCCGTGTTAAATTTTAATTAAAAAATAGCAACATTTTCAATACATTTTAGATGTGATTGGCTTTTCACATTTTACCTTCAATTTTCTGGATGAATATCTGAGGTTCAAGGACATAAAATAATTTGCTTATAGCATACAACTAATAAGCAGTAGTATTCAAATAAAAATTTATCATCTATAAAGCCATTTCCACAAACATGCTGTTACTTGATCTTGAAAGTACTATTAATAACATTTCAGATAACTAAAAAAAAAAAACCTAGGAAATGTAAATACATACTTAATTTCTAACAGTTAATGTAAAATATAAGTTGAAATAATAATATTTAATGTTTCAATTAAGAATATATGGTAATATTTTCTATCAATACCAATCCCACCTCAGGAACTTTGCTGTGAAGAATTTCTCTTTCCTTACGGTGCTAAGCTGACAATTTATCTTGTTCGGTTTTATCCAAACACTGATACTAAATTATAATACCTTGTTAGTTGTCATTTCCAATCTTTAGGATTTCTGTTTTCAAAGTTTAACCTAACATATCAGGTCTAGGTTAGCGGGGGGGGGGGGGGGGGGGGGG
>NW_024423453.1:22977602-22998466 GCF_017311325.1 Ursus maritimus | reverse complement strand
GGGGGGGGGTGGGGGACTATCAGTGCCATTTACCTATTAAATGCAAAAAGTTTTAAAAAATGTGGTAATTAATACTCAGAAATACTGAATATTCAGAAAGTATGCAGAGACCTTTCCCAACCTTGTACGTTGAAACTTGACATTCTTTAACTACATCAATAATTGCCCATCCTTTAAAATCAATATTATATTTCTGTTTTTGTTTTTAGTCACCACATTGGTTTTACTTTGTCTTCATCTTCTTGTATTTATTATTTTTCAAAAGATTTTTTAAAATTTATTTGACAGGGAGAGAGAGAGAGCACAAGCCGAGGGAGAGGCAGGCAGGGGGAGAAGGAGAAGCAGGCTCCCCACTGAATGGGAAGCCCAGTGCGGGGCTCGATCCTAGGACTCTGGGATCGTGACCTGAGCCAAAAGAAGACGCTTAACCCACTGAGCCACCCAGGCACCCCATCTTCTTGTATTTCTTAAATATTATGTTCTAGAAAGTCAGAGGTCTCTGAAACACTTGTAATTTTCAAGTACCGTTATAAGACATGCTGATTTTATGTACCCATCAAATTCAGTAGTTTTTTAGCTTAGGTTCAGTTATTGATAGAGCATATGCAAAGCATTTACCTGGTAATTTGAAATAAAGACTTGACGGTAAATATTTTTTGTAAGTAAGGCAATTATGGAATACAGTTTTAAGGTCATAAATCTTAAAAAGACTATAAAATCAACAGCTAATAATGTCATGAATTCAAAAACCCATCTCTTTACCTTGAATTTAATAATTAGAATGTAGAGAATGACCTTGATATATTGGATGTTTGTAACTATATTAGTTACCAATAAGAGCCATCCTGTACAATAGAACTATACTATGTAACATCTGTATCCCATTTTTCATTAAAGCATTTTCTTTTCTTTTTATGTAAATTATATAAGCCTAATATTTTAGAAAGGCCAGACCTTTGCATTCTTTTATTTTTTACTACTTTCTGATCTTTTGGTGGTATACCTCTGTCCTTAAAAATAATTAAGGAGAAAATAGTGTAGATTAATTCTTCATTGTTTATAAAGTTGCATATGCAGTTATTAAAACAAAATAGGAACTGCAAAATAGCTAAATGTGAAGTAAAATTCTGTCACCTTTTAAAAACTGATGTTCATAGATGCATAGATAAATGTACAGTGCAAAATAAATCTTAATCCTATATTTCAACATTAGAATAAATATCAAAGTTTATGTTCTTTAAAAGTCATCCACTCCAGTAATGGACTTTTACAAAATTTTTCTCAGCAGGGAATACAAGTGTTGAGAAGTTAAGATAGGTATGCAAGATTACAGAATAATTCAATAGCACCTTAGACAGCATATTTTATATCCTGGATGTAATATTCTTCTAGGATATTTGTTCTTATTGTCAATACAGTTTGTTGTCATTTATCTCTTTGACATTATGAAACAAAAGGACGTGGAAAAGTGACTACCTTAATCTCTTTCCTGAGGATTATAACACGCAGAAGTAGGCACCTCAAAGATCTCCATGCCCTAATGCCTGGAACCTGTGGATGGGTTATCTTACACAGAAAAAGGGACATTGCAGATGTGACTGAGGTTAAGGACTTTGAGATGGGAATATTGGCATGGATTATCCAAGTGGGTCCAAATTAATCAGTGAATTCTTAAATGCCAAGAACATTTCTTTGCTGTAGTTAGAGGGAAATATGACTACAGAAAAAGGGTCAGAGACTGAGTCTTGTTGCTGGCTTTGAAGATGGATAGAGGAAACTATAAGTACAGGAATGTGAGAGGATCCAAAAACTGGAAAAGGCAAGGAAATGAATCCTCTATGGAATCAATAAGAGATCAGAGCCTGGGGTGCCTGGGTGGCTCAGTCGATTAAGCATCCAGTTCTTGATTTCAGCTCAGGTCATGATCTCAGGGTCGTGAGATGGAGCCCTGTGTCAAGCTCTGCACCGAGCATAGAGCCAGCTTAAGATTCTGTCTCCCCCTCTCTATCTGTCCCTCCCCCTGCTTGTGCAGGTGTGTGCCTGCATGCAATGCTCTTTCTCTCTCTCTCTCAAAAAAAAAAAAAAGAAAAAAAAAGAGATCACAGCCTCTTCATACTTTAATTTTAGCTCAGTGATATCTATGCTGGACTTGTAATTTATGTAACCATAAGATAATAAATTTGTGTTGTTTCAAGTCACTATCTTAGTGGTACTTTGATACAGTTTTTTATAACTCCTTCAAAACTACCACAAAATACTAAAAACTACTAGAAAACTACAAAAATTGAATACCTCTTAGAATATAATAACAATTTACAAAATATGTATATCAAATTAAAATATTACATATGTTGTACATCATTTCTATAGCAGTAGATACTATAGAGATTTTTCTCAAATTTGAGTATTCAGATGAAGCTGATACATAATATACCATATTTCTATAAGTGAAGTGAAATATAAGATTTGCTTTAAAGAAGAAAAATAAATTGTATGTCAATGGAAGCACCATCATTTTGTCTCATTGTGAATGCCACAGTAATTTTTGTAAGTATTCAAAAACTATACAAAATTTTATTAATATTAACAAGGAAAATTTGAAGTACCATCTTAAAATATATGTTAATATTTTCAAGCAGAGCAATACATATTATTTAGTAAAGTCACACTTCAAAGAGTATTTTCTTTTGAAAATAAACCTGATAACATGCATTTCAACTTAAAATTTTTTTGCATAACAATATTTTGTAGGTATTTGTGTGAAAATATACACATCTAATACTGATGACTTCATTGAAAGAATTTATCATAACTTATTTAACCAAAGTTTTAGAATTTAAAATGGTTTCAATATGTGCCATTACACACAGGGTTTTACAACTAATATCCTTGTACTTGACATATTTTATTGGATCTGTTACCTTAAGAAAAGAAAAATCCTAGAAGTTAAATTCCTTGCTCAGGGAGACATACTTTCAAGACAAACACTATTATTCTCTACATGAAACGTGAAGTACACAGACTTTTGCCTTCATTATATCACATTTAGTTGCACTAACTGGAATTCATTAAAAAAAAAAACCTAGTCTTCCATAAAGTAAATTTATAAAACTCAAAATATTTAGAATTTGTATACAAAATCAAATAACACAGGAGTCTAAATACTTAGAAGTGAGACCTCACAGGGAGCCATAGCTATCACAACTGTTTTACTTTTGTACTTACACAGTGATTATTCTCACTATATCAGCTACAATTATTTTACCCTTGTGTATTTAATTCTTCACCTTATTTCAATGAACTGAGAAAACAATAACAGGAGTGAAGAAAATTTTTATAAGATAAATGACTAGTATGAAAGAAGAGAAAGAGTTACATATTAATTTCATTGTGTATTAATTTTATTTGGTTGTTTAAACAGTGAAAATTATTTAGAATAAAGCTACACAGGCAAACAAACAAATGAAAAACATGGGAAATGTTCTGTACTCATATACACACTATTAATTACAAGAACACCATATTTTCAAATTAGAATATGGAGATGGACAGTCAGCCTAGGGGTCAAACTCTGTATAGAAGGAATCAAATAGGGTAGAGAAACTCAACATCTATATTCAGCTTCCCTGTGCCAGCTTCCTCATGCCATCTATCGATCAACTGATCGATCTATCTATCTATCTATCTATCTACCTATTTACTGAGACTAAACATTCTGTTATGTCCAAAAAATATGTCTTCAACTTTTGGAACATCAAACATTTCCTAAAGCATCAAATACACTGACACAATTCCACTAATAGAGAAAATCTCTTTTCCCTTCTTTGTACATTGAAAAACACTTCTTTACTTATTAGTGATGATAATGACAATAGAAAATAGTAATAAGATCAGCACTATAAGAAACCCACCCTCCCCAAATTAAATCAGTTAAACCTTTACATCCTCAATATATGGACTGCAGATTAGATACTTTCTTGTGGGCGAGGGGAAGTATTTTGACTGTAAAATTATTTTTCTATGGGTTTATTAGAACTTTTAGTTCTATTTCTACTTCTTTTTTAATTTCTCTGTAATCAAACTTTAAAAATAAAAATAAGGCCATACAGAAAATTATTCAATTTTAGAAATAATCTCTAAATAAACTCAAGAATGGGAAAAACTTACACCATTCTCTGTTTTCAATTTTTTTTAATGTTGTATGCATTGTGTTTACAATTATGCATTCCAGATTATTTGCATATTCATCATATTCTGTTCTATGTTTTTAAATGTATCTTGTTGGTGTATCTTTAGTTTTCCTAATATCTAGAAATAACATAAATTGTGATCCCTTTTGTCAGTTATTTCAATATTTAGAATCAGAATTATGTGAAATTTACTTATAATATACTGTCTTCTCCTAAGTGGATTAAAGAATGATAGCCTTGTTTCTCAGAGTCCAACAAACTGAGGGCTTCAGAGGGGAGGGGGGTGGGGGAATGGGATAGGCTGGTGATGGGTAGTAAGGAGGACACGTATTGCATGGTGCACTGGGTGTTATACGCAACTAATGAATCATCGAACTTTACATCAAAAACCAGGGATGTACTGTATGGTGACTAACATAATATAATAAAAAAACATTAAAAAAAATAAAGCATGATAGCCTTGATTTTGTATGCTTGAAAAGACGATATGTAAGCAACCTCAAAATCAATCATCAAATCTCCGTTTTTTGGAAGAAAATTGCTAGAGATCAATGTCTTTAAATACAGTTTTTAAAAAATAAATAGTAAAATTATATCATTTCAATCTGCCCACCTAATAAAGCATAGGAAAATAAACTGTCGGAGAATTATTTTTCACTCATGTGAAATAAAGCACTGCATGTCATTTGGAGATATATAAAGGCTTTGCAAAGTCAGTAAAATAAATACAATATGTACAAAGGAAATATTATAGTCAAAGTAATGCTATTAAAATAGTTTAGTATTAAGTAGTGAAAGAACATTTGGTCATTATGTCCAGAGGAAAAAGAGTGGATGACATTATAATTTATCAAATACAAATTTCAAAAATAGATTTGTGGGGTGCCTGGGTGGCTCAGTTGGTTAAGCGGCTGCCTTCGGCTCAGGTCATGATCCCAGGGTCCTGGGATCAAGTCCCAAGTCAGGCTCTGTACTCAGTGGGGAGCCTGCTTCTCCCTCTCCCTCTGCCTGCTGCTTCTCCTGCTTGTGCTCTCTGACAAATAAAATAAATAAAATTTTTAAAAAATGCATTAAAAAATAGATTTGCCCTTCTTCGTTAATGCAAGACATACATTTTACTGAGGTATCCATTTTAAATATAAAATAAAACCTAAGAAAAGCCTCTTAAACCTAGGAAGCAGACACAACACAATTCAACAAATTTAGTAAAAAATTATCTATCTGCAAAATTAATTTGTGTTGGATCTTCAAGATTATATTAGATCTCCAAAAGTTATTCATGTTAAATCCTCAGTGGATAATTTTTTTTTTCCCATTTGTATTCATGGAAGAGTTTTCAGTGTGAGATATCATGGTTTCAACAGCCAAGGAGTTTCAGATCCTCTTAAATTGAAGAATCATCTATCATTTTCATTTAAGATAAACCAGGTATAACTTGAACTTTTGAGGGATAAGCAAGTCTTTTGCCATTTATAATTGGTTGGACAAAGACAAAGAGCAAACAAGGTTAAAAAGATAAAGGTAAAAAATGTGAAACCAAAAATAAAGGCCATATAGAGTAACTGGTATACAGTGTTTCTGAAGAAAGTTTTCCTTATTAATCAATTATTTTCCTTGCCCTTGTGACTTTATTAAATAATTGTATTGCCATGCTCTATAATGTTTATATTTTTAACATACGTTTTTTAACATTGTACTTAATTTTTTTCTTATTAGGAATTCAATATTTTTTTGTAATTTTGACTATTTATAAGAAATTGCTATGGCATTCACGATGAGACAAAAATGATGGGGCTTCCATTTGAAATATAATTTCTTCTTCTCTAAAGCAAATTATATATTTTACAATTTCAGGTATAAAAACACAGCATGTTATTTATTAGCCACTTGCTTACTTACTCTCAGTTTCTCTTATAGTTCCTACCTTAATTGCTGTGTTTGAAACACAAACATTTCCTTAAAAATCCCCTAAGTATGCACGAACTCCCTGAGCAAGTTAATTGGTCATAAACAGTATCTCAACCCGAGGGTAATGACGATGATTAGCCTTACAAATTTGAATGTGCAGGAATGGAAGTCCTCTCACATTCCTATTTATTTCACTAGTCTGGCCCCTACAAAAATCAGATACATTCTGATGAATTAAATGATTACATATAGCACCTTTCATCCCCTGACATACACTACACCTGCTAGGTTTCTTAAGGTTCTGAAGGGAGTTCATGACACCAATATTTGGGAATATCAGTATAGAGTTGAGTTGATGCAATCCTAAATAGAAGAAACACAACATAGACCCCCTACGTTATGACACAAGATCAAGCCATCTATATAGCAGATTACCATGAATCATTTAAAAACGTAGCTCCTGGGGTCTTTCTTTCTTTCTTTCTTTCTTTCTTTCTTTCTTTCTTTCTTTCTCCCTTTCTTTCTTTCTTTCTTTCTTTCTTTCTTTCTTTCTTTCTTTTCTTTCTTTCTTTTCCAAATATTTTATTTATTTATGAGAGTGACAGAGAGAGAGAGAGAGAGAGAGAACAAGCTGGGGGGAAGGGCAGAGGAAGAGGGAGAAAAAGATACCCCACTAAGCAGGGAACCTGATGCGGGTCTCAATCCCAGCACCCTGAGATCATGACCTGAGCCAAAGGCAGCTGCTTAACCGACTGAGCCACCCAGGCACCCCAGCTCCTGGGTATCTTTGAGTCCAGGTGGAAACTGAGCATGTGACCACAGAACATCAAGTGATTATATAGCCAGAACTGAGCACATTGTAAGCTGAATTCTTTCAGACCCACCAAACCAATGTCAAGTAGATCCATCATCATTCTACAGTAAAATGAATATGTATATTAGGGATTCAGCAGGAGCAGGTTTATAGGACACAAGCAAGTTGCATGAATTGGTGAGCAATAGCCCCATATTATTCAACACTGCATTTAGGTCATACCCATGATCACAAGAGGGTTTCCCTGGGACAAGCTAACAGAGAAAAAAGAAGGTCAATTTCAGTTCATGGGTAGATTGACTCAGTAGATCAGTGCAAGCAAAATAGCAACTACTGTAGCATATAGCCCAATCAGGGGTGTGCCTGGAAGATAGTAGGAAAAAGAAATTTTTGCAATGGGAGCAGAGCCTTGGGCAGGACACCTAGCTATCTCTTTTGTGTGGAAAAAGAAGTGACTCAAGGTAAGAATATACACAGCCTTTCGGGCATTGAGAAATAATTTGGCTATTTGGTCTGGGGCTTAAAATAAAGAATAATTAAGGGATCAGCATTTGAGATAGTGACATATGGTATGACCTACAGGAGGAGACAGAGGTGTGATGATCTTTGTATTACATATTATGTCCACAGGGGAACATCTACTATGGAAGACCCACAAAAGAACTAAGTAGATAGAAAGACTTGGCCAAATAATGTCACACAGACTCTTCATTAGCCACACTATTGCTGGCACAATGGGTATAAGAACAGAGTAAAGACAGCAGGAGTGGAGGTGAGAGATGGGCACAACAACATAGGTCTCACTCACAAAGGCTAATATAGCTTTCTTCTACTGCTGAAAGTCCAACCTGTTAGCAGCAGAGACCAGTGTTGAACTCCAGCACAGACTTAATCCTCAAAGTGACAAAATGCTAACTTGCCGACAAAATGAGTACACTGAAGCCTTCCCATGCTGGAAGGGACAAAGATTAACATCATTTAATATCTGCATATGTTCCCGAAGTGGATGTTTCTTTCCTATCCTTAGGGCTTCAGCCATAACCACTATCTGAGGATGTATAGAGTATGATCCACCAATATGGAGTCTCACATAAAATTGCCTTGATCCAACGCACTCACCCTATAGCAAAGCAAACATGGCAGTGGCAACATAACCACGGTATCCACTGAGCCTATCATTTAGTGCTCATTGGGCTACCAGCCTAGCAGAGTGATGGAAGGACCTCTTTAAAGGCCTAACAGGGTGCCATCTTGCTGAATCCAACTCTGAAAGAATGTGATATTATCTCCCAAAATGTGCTATATACTTTACACTGCCAATCATTGAGGGGTGCTGTTTCCCTCTAAATAGAATACATTGGTCCAGAAATGAAGCACTGAACATAGGATTGTTTGTTTTACCAGTAGCTTCAGCAATCAAATTAAGAAATGTGTGCTCTTTCCCAAGAAATGTAGGCTCTATGCATGGAGAGATCTGGGTTCCCAGGCAGGACACTCTTCCAGTAGGGGATGCAATGTCAACTTTAAACTATAGCTGTCACCCAGTCACTTCGAGCTGCTCATGTCAAGAGATAACTAGGCAAAGAAAAGAGTCACCATCCTGGCAGAGGTAACTGGCAGTCATCATCAGTGGTAGACAGGTTACACAAAATAGGGAGAGAAGAAATGTTCGGCATTCAGGTGGTTTACTTTTAGTACTCTCCTGTCCAATCTTGGTATTAAGTGGCCAGCAAGTACCATTATGAACAGGGGTGAGGTGCTGTGACACCAATTTCCTATCTGGAGTTTTCTCCACAGCAAACTACAACTGTTCAGTCTTAATCACTCCCACCAGCTTGACTAAACTTTAGACAGGCTTCTTCCTGACTATAGGCCCCTGACCTACTTTTTCTTAGAGTATTTACTTTAGAAAACCTGAAATTGCAAATTATTTCTCTGCCCTTTGAGATGCAAATCTCCCAGCCTCCTGTCAGTTTTAGAACGCAGGAGTGTCTTTCTCAAAAACCTGAGAGCTGGGGCGCCTGGGTAGCACAGTCGTTAAAGCGTCTGCCTTCAGCTCAGGGCGTGATCCCCGTGTTCCGGGATCGAGTCCCACATCGGGCTCCTCCGCTGGGAGCCTGCTTCTTCCTCTCTCACTCGCCTGCTGTGTTCCCTCTCTCGCTGGCTGTCTCTCTGTCACATAAATAAATAAAATCTTAAAAAAAAAAAAAAAAAAAAAAAAAACCTGAGAGCCATCTCTTTGCAATGTAATCTTAGAGAAAAGATAGGGCTCCAGTCTCTGTTTCTGTGGGTAGATAGGAGCCTCACTTTGGTAAGGTACAATTAGCAAACACAGATGGTCTAATGCAGTGGCCAACCTTCCCCTAATGTCTTCTAATACTCTTCCTTTAGTTCTCTCCCTTGTTTAAAATTCCTCTTCTCTTTTCTTTCAGTGAAGCTGAGTTGAATCTCTCACCAGTTACAATAGTCTCTTGCAGTAGTCTTGACTAAAGTCTTCCTTTCCGTTTTTAACAAGCATTTGGTGCATTCTTTTTCTTTGACAAGTCCCAGAGAAGCACATACCACATGGGATGAACTTAGACTAATAAATCAGTGGATTGGAGTAACACAAGGGGTTCACAGTAGTGGATATTATAGTACACCCTGTATAGTACCCCCTCTTCCACTTGGCACTCATCCTCCCATCTTCTGGGAATGCTGACTGCTGAATACTCACAGCAGTGTCTCTGGAAAATACCTTCATCTGAATATAGTTGCTTTCTCTATCTAATGGTCAGCCAATGAGGGGTCACATACACCCAAGCCCTCTTGTTTTAATTTGGGAGAACTCTGAAGGGCCACTGTAGCCCCGGAAGCTAACTGAGGCCTCTGTCGCAACTGCATCATAGTTCAAACTTCTCTTCCTGCATAATTCTGCTTTCTTCACTCTTACAGGTGTTGTTGCCAAGAGCACTTCCCAGCAAATCTCTTGCATGCAAATTCCTGTGTCAGTTTGTTAACAGGGATTACAATTTAAGAAATCCTATATATGCAGCCACACTTGAGACCACATTCATTACGACTATTTTGACACTGTTGAACTTCACCCCAGACCTGTAATCCTGGATTAGATGACTCATTTTCTTAATGCTAAGAACACTGTTTCATATTAATTAATAATGTCAAGATAATTACTCCAATGGAACTTTTATTTACCAGCTTATATTTTTCTTAATTTTATATTGTCAGCAGCTTTGACAACCAAGTCTTTATGATAAAAAATTTTTAAATGCATTGTTACATTGAATATTTATACATGTACTTCCCAGCTTTGTTTTGTTGCCATGTGTATTTTTTAATATTTTGAAAACTGTAAACTGTGAGAATAAGTTAGAAATTCTTCATTCTATTAATATCCAGAACAGTTCATTTTCCATTGCTTATTTTAAAACTACTGATTTTACTGATTGCAATGTTTTGTGTATTTCTATCACGTTCCTTTAATGTTTTCTGTACACTCAGTCACATCTCATTTGTTTATCATGTAATTATTGAAGGGTGTTTATTTCTCTGTTTATTTCTTACTCTTGCTTAATAGCAAAGAAAATATGAGCACATTTATTAACTAGTTAGTATAATCTTCGTCATCTGAACCAATGGTACTACCATACTGTTCTCACGGAGTTAATTTTTGCATGAAGTATTTTGTATGGAGGCAGTGACACGTCATTTGATGCTATGAAGTTGCCTAAGTAAACATAGCCTTTCATTTCTTTCTATCATCAAACCATGCATGAAACTTAATAGTCTTCTGTCTCTTACCTCTACTGTTCTTGCCTTGTTGTTTATTTTTCCAAGAACAGGAAATGTGATTGGATCATGTAATGTTTAGGAATTTCCTGTTAACTCTGTGTTTATTTTCACCTCCTCTATTATACTGTGACCAACCTGACAAGAAGGACCTTGTATTTCAATAATCCCCCAAATTTATCAATGTAAAGGACACAGAGTGGTTTCTTCAAATCTTTAACAAATGAGTGCATAGGCAGATAGTATTAGCTGCATAAATATGGAAACATTATTTCAATGTTTTAATTTATTAATGGGTGCAGCTGTACTTTAGACTGGGCTTTTGATTTGGCAAGAATCTATTTGGAGATTTTGATGCTACCCAGGGGTTAGAGTTTATGAAGGCTTAAGGAACAAGAGCTTGGTTATTACATCAAAAGAATTTTTAGAGCTCTAATACAAATGCTTAAAAAGCAGCTCTGCAAAAACAATATAATTTCAAATGTAGTTTCTGATAAGGCTCATTTTCCAACAAGCTCTCCTGCTTTGCTAGGATATAGGATTCCTGGCTTACACAAACCACCCAAAGACAGAAATAGTACACACATTTTAGCCTCTGATTTTCTTTTCCAGAATCTTACATGAAGCTCAAACGCATCATCAGAAATATTTGGCATCAATACCACTCAAGTGACTGATAACAAACTCCCTTAATGTCAAGAGTCATTCCATTTTTCTTTCAGGAAGAACAAGGCCATACCTAAACATATTAAAATATTATTCACTTTGACAATGGAACTAGTTCCAAGACATGAACTATTGCTATATTAGAAAGAAGAAGCAATCAGTATTTTTCATTGCCTAAGAATCTCTATACTACAAAAAAAAATCTATCACTTCTAATGAAATTGGTAAGTACCTAGGAGGCAAATGTCTTTTCTTATTTCTACTGTGAAATCTGGGTTGAAATGAGCAGTTGTAGTTAACTCACATTCCTATTAACCAGAAAAATTTAGTCAATAGTGAGCATATTTATCAAAGCTTTTTGAAAATGACATGAAATTTTCAATAAGATTGCAAGGGCTATTACTGTTTTATTTTAAGTAGACCTGTAGATTATTCTTAATATTAAAAACTGAGAATAACAACAAATTTATTTTACTTAAATTATATTAATCAAAAAATGTTAGATTCACTTATCTAGAAAATAGTTATATATAGTTGAGTTTGTATGTAAGTTTTTAATATAAATATCATCTTCAATTTCTGATTATAAAATGATTATGTAGTACAATTTATGCTTTCTTTACTGTGTAATTGGTTTATCAGTAACTGTTGTGTCAACAGCAAATCATATTTTCTGGTGCATTAATCTTAAATATTTTTCTTTCTTGACACACACACACAAAATGAAGCCACATGAAAATCTGAAAGAGATTAAAATGTAATAAAAAGTTCTCAGTAGAGTTTAAATGTATTTTTATATTAAAGACCAATATTGGATGGCTTCACATATATGCTTACAACTCAATTATTTTAAGATATTTATTAGAAATCACCCAATGGTATCAATTTACTAAGGTAAATCACCTTAATGGTAACTTAGGCATAATTGGAAATTACATAAACACTTTGATGCTGATAATATTCTTAAGGAGTATTTTACTAAAAAGAAAAAAAAAGTCCTTAAGTATTGTTTTGAATAGTAAAACTAGTAAAGAGTAAAATTCTATTAATCATCAAGACAAATTGCACTTGAAATAAATCAACATATAACATTTTGTACATTTTCAGAAAAATAAATTGGCTATATATTTCACTTTGCATGGCTAGATTTCAGTAGTTGTAATTTTCCTTCCTAACATTTATTTCAATTTTAAATAATATATTTACCTGTGTGATCAGTTGATTAATGTCAGTCTGTCTCATTAGAGAGAAAACTATATGAGAGATGAAAGCATGTCTGTTTTGTTCTCTATCTCCCAAACTATACTTTGCCTGGCGCATGGTATTAGATTTATATATTTCTGAATAAATTAAAAATAAATGGATAATATACCTGAAAAACTGACTCTCATTAAATGGTTTGTAGGTGACTAGAAACTGGATAGAAACAAATAAAAAACATGTCAAATGACCACATGAGGGATGCCTGAGTGGCTCAGTGGGTTAAGCATCTGCCTTCGGCTCAGGTCATGATCCCAGGGTCCTGGGATCGAATCCCAGATCGGGCTCCTTGCTCAGCTGGGAGTCTGCTTCTTCCTCTGTCTGCCGCTCCCCCTGCTTGTGTGTGCTCACTCTCTCTCTCTCTCTTTCTCTCTCTCTTTCTCTCTCGCGATCTGACAAATAAACAAAATCTTTAAAAAAAATGACCATGTGAGTTTAATGAAAAATATTATACATAATTTTATGCTCAATATTATGCTTAAGGGTATTCTGATGGTACACGATTTGAAGAAATATATACATATAGAAAGATGAAAGAGAGAGAGAAATAGATGATAGATCATTTGATCTGAACACTTCTGCCCCTAAGTTCCCCAATTCCATTTTAATTTCCGAATTGTATTCTAATTTCAAATATGATGTGAAATAATAATTTTCTGGCTTTATGATCCTTTCTGTAATATTAACTAATAGCAATCTATAACAGTATTTTTTTTTTACCTCAGTGAGATTTTTTGCTTTACAATTGCCTATCTCTTGTAAAACTACAAAATACACTTTGATAACAAAGAACAAGAAAAATAATTTTATTCGAAGTTTTTTATTTCTCCATACATTTTTTTTTATTTTTTATTTATTTATTTGACAAAGATAGAGACAGCCAGCGGAGAGGGAACACAAACAAGGGGAGTGGGAGAGGAAGAAGCAGGCTCATAGCAGAGGAGCCTGATGTGGGGCTCGATCCCATAACGCCAGGATCACGCCCTGAGCCGAAGGCAGACACTTAACCGCTGTGCCACCCAGGTGCCCCTCTCCATACATTTTTTAAAGCTTAAAACATTGTATGTGGGCAAGATTTACAATCTAGATGGGCATCAAAACAAAAAAATTAATAAAATTGTCCTATAATCATATTTGTCATGGATGGCCTTTGAGCTGTGACTGTTCTTTAGTAATCAAAAAGTTGTGTCTTCTGATTGGATACAACATTTACATAGTTACGTAATTTATAAATATGTGTTTTTGGTAACCAAATGGATATAACTTACATAGACACATGTTTTTATGAGTTCATTTTGACCTAAGTTATAGAGATAATAAGTACAAATTTTTTACTTTTCTACCTCCATGTATGGTAATTTCTTCATCAATTTCTACAGTACTCTCTAATATTTTTATATGAGATTACAGTATATCTGTGTAGTATAGTTGAGTGATGCAACATGATATTTTGCAGTATACCAAAGCTTTTGTCTGATTAATATAATTCATGTTTAATGATTTTTTATTTATTACCTAAGTAACATGAGCATTGAAAACATAGTTTTCAGCTAGAAGTTCATGATGAAGATGCTGGAAAGTTTCTGGTGAGATCTCTCTTCTTGCAAATGGCTATCTCCTGCTATATCCTCACATAAGCCTTCTTCTGTGCATTCATGGAGAACTGTGGTGTCTTGTCCTTTTTTTTATAAGGACATCAGTCCTATTGGATTAGGGCATCAATCTTACCACCTCATTTAACCTTAATTACCTCCATTAAGGCCCCATCACGAAATACAATCGCATTGGAGGTTAGAGCTGCAATCTATGAATTCTGGGGGAACACGATTTCATCTAAAACAATATGGAGTTCCCTTTATCTTCTCAGCAGATGCTTTGTAAGAATTTCAAATGTGGATTTTATTACTGTTGTTTTGTTTGGTGTATTGTTGTTACTGTTTGAGTATATAATAAGCTTTAGCCACCTAAGTGTAGTCATTGACTATTATGTATTATGTTCAATGTGTCTTTTCATAGTGCCACTTGAACAATTTTTAAAAGTTTAAGGTTTTTTTCCATATTGCAAAATATAAGTTAATGATCTGTTTGCTGATCCCAGAACTAGAATTTTCAAATGTGAATATATAACACAATCTAACTTGGCATGTAACTAAATCATTGCTATGGAAATGATATCATGAAATATGATCATTAATGTTCTTTAAATCATTACTCCATTTATTAAATTTGATAGTACAATGTATTTCTAACTCTATTCAGTTACTAATAGATCAACTGCAGTTTTCTTCTGCTGCAAGGCAAATGGCAATCAAAGAGGAATCACAGCCTTTAATAGTATTTCTAGTGTGACACAGGATTAAAATAATCAATACAACCCATAGCACTGTATTTTCACATTAAGCGAAATGCTAAAGTTGATTCTTGGATTATCTCCTGCTAGTAATTGTGCCAGATTGCATCCTGATAATATCCCACCATGGTGAATAAATATCATCAGTTAAAATGTTTCAAAATTCAACAGAGTTGTGTGACAGGAGTTGTTTATAGGATGTCACACTGTCAGTCTCTTAAAACTCTGCTCTGTTGACAGTATGATGCTTATCATTCAAGTCAATGTACACAGGATTTCTGGAAGCTGGGCTTATGAAAATTTTCTTGATGTGTTTTTTTAATGGAAAAACATGTGGTTTTATTAGATATTTAATTAGTATAATAATCATACCGTATAGCCTATGTAGAATTACAAAAAGTGAAATTTACTTAGCTTTATTCTATATTTTGTACTATAGGCAATCATTTGTAAATGACAGTATTAAGTTATAATTATATCAAATACTATTATAAAAGTCTTAGAATTTAAGTCAATTTTAAGTGTTATTTATTGTAATGTGTTATCCCATACACAACTAAACTTCATAACACTCATAATATGATATCATGGAATGGATAATGAAGTATACATAAGGAGATCTGAATTCTTGTCTTTAAGATGTTATTTATTTATTTGAGAGAGAGAGAAGGAGAGAGAGAGAGAGAGAGAGAGAGAGAGAGAGAGAGCACAAGCAGGGGGAGGGGCAGAGGGACAAGGAAAGAATCTCAAGCAGATTCTGCACTCAGCATAGAGCCTGAGGTAGGGTTCGATCTCATGACCCTGAGATCATGACCCGAGCTGAAACCAAGAGTTGATGTTTAACCGACTGAGCCACGCAGGCACCCCAAGGGGACCTGAATTCCTTCTCTACAATTGATTATGAGTAAGACGTTGGGCAAAATAGTTAAACTCTCTGAATCTCAGTAACCTCATTTTTTAGTAGTCAAATCTAGTTTTCCAGCTCTCAGTATCAGTAAACTTCATGTGCATGATTCCTCTGTATTCATACAAGTTAGTGATACAATGCCGAAACAGTCAGGGCCCTTGCTTGAGCATAGTTTGTCTTCCCTTTACTGCCCCATTTCCTTTTCCTTCTTCCTATGAGGGGCCTCCAGCTATGAACACATCTTGGATTCTCCCTGAAAGGGCCTTTTGGAGTTCTAAGAATTATTTGTTACTGAGATGTTTCCAATGTCATATTTTGTAAGGATATATTTCAGACTAAAAGTAGAGGGTTATGTGTATGTGTGCACACCCAGGTGCACACCCGTGCAATTTCAATATTCTATTATCAGTTGACCATTAAGTACAAAGTGGTATAGACTGTCAACTACAATGATTTTCTAGGTACTATATCAGCTGGAACAATTTTTCAGGAAGAGAAATGAACAACTCTTTTTTCTTCAGTGTTTTAACTTCTGGAAACAAGCACACCACCATTTCCAAGAGCAATTATTTGAATAGTAACAATTTCATACTCTAAGTGGGACAACACTCACATTCTATATTAGAATACCTCAAGCAGTTGATGTCAAGAGGTTGATGTCAAGGATGATGTCAAGAGGTTCACACCTCCTGTGTCTACTGTTTTTGAAAGGATGGATTCTTTCCAAAGCTGGAGACTAAATAATGTGGTTCATATATACCTAAGGGGAACCTGAGGTGTTTTAAAGTCTGTGATGCCTAAATATCAGTTGACTTTTTCACTCCTCCGGGATTAATTACTGTGAAAGTGAATGATGTGGACATCAAAGATTTTTTTGAGAGAAGTCATTTCTTTCTTTTGGGAGAAGTTATTTCTTTCTTTGAAACATCTATAAATAAGTTTATGTGGCAACACTGACCCAAATGTCTTTATGGAATATTTGGCAGTGATTCTACATGTATTTTAGAAAAGATAGTCATTTGGAAATATTTCTTAGAAGTTATTAGGTTTAACTGGGTGATGGGTATTAAGGAGGGCGCATGTGGTGATGAAAACTGGGTGTTATATACAACTAATGAATCATTGAACACAACATCATAAACTATGTTGGCTAATTGAACATAATAAAAAAATAAATAAAAAATAAATAAATAAATGAAATAATTTTAAAAAGGAGTTATTAGGTTTATGTCCCATAAGAAAGATAAAACCTGAGTATATCTTTTTCCTAAAAAAATAACTAATATGTTCTTAAAGGATGTTTTCACTGACACTTTATATGCCAAAAAACGGTCAAAATAAAGAAAAATATACCAATGCTGAAAAGTTTCAAGACTGAGAAAAATCCAAATGTTGAGTTAGTGTTTTGGAGGTGTAACAACTTCAGAGACAATATATTTAATACTGGACTCCAGAATTTTTATGTCATTCAATTGTACATGTATGGGTTAAATATATATGGGTGTGTAGTATGTGTATGCACTCTCCACGATGATATAAGGGTAGCCAGTTTTTTTAAATAACAAAATTCATAGCTTCAAAACCAATGAATGAAATACATACTCAAATGTAAAGAATTAATTATTGGCAGGAGAGGTAAAAAAAAAATCACAAGAGACAGAAGCTACTCTTAGAAAAACAAAATGACTGTGCAACAGATGTCAATGTGGGTAGAAAGATGCAAAAATTTTGCCCATTTCCTGAGGCATCTGAGCGTAAGTGAAGGGCTAAAAAAGGAGTATACTATGATACCCGGGACAGTGATGAAGTGAAACCGAAAAGAGGAGGCTTTACAGAAAATGGAAGAAGCAAACGAACACCATGAACTTATATGACGAATGTTGATGGAAGATGAAAATGCTAGGAAATGCCAAAAATGAAATTGAATACAAAATTTTCAGTGTGAAAAAGCAGTTACAATTAATCTCTTCCAGATACAGCACGTGGGAGATGTAGTCTCCCATTAATCAATCTCTCTGTGACTGAATCTAATTATATGCAGAATTTTTTAGGGGTTAAAGTTACTCAGAAATGATAAAGTTGATGAGATTTTGAGTCAGCTCTGAGCCTACTATATATTTACCATACTCCATATCCTTCTGTATTTGGACACACAGCTAAAGTGCATTTCCTAATCATTCTTGCAGTGTGGTGACATCATATGACCAAATTGTGCAAATGAAATGTCAGCAAAATGATCCATACCACTTCCAGGCTTAGCTAACAGAAAGCTACCAGAGACTCACAGACTCTATTTTCCATCACTTTAGCTTAAATGTAGGAGAGGATCGTGTCACAGAAGTTGGCAGAGCTCATAATAGAAGAAGCATGGGTTCCCTGAATGACTTTTTTAAACAGAGCGTCTTCTACTAACCAGCATTAGACTAGTAATGATGTAATTATGTAGGACTTTGGATAATCTAACCTTCAAATAACAGTGGTTTGCCAATCAAAGCAGTGGCATGTGTAATGATGCCGGGTCCAAGAGGAAGAACTTAATTGAGGTATTTGAAGTCTCTATTGTCAAGTACAGGAAATTGTAACTAGCAACTTCAAACATTTTCCACTAGAACTATAGCCACTTCAAAGGACCTAGATAGAAAAATAAATATTGTAGTCTGGCTTAAATAATGTGGTATGTGAAAGCCCCATCTCTCTGGAGCCCTTAGAATAACTCTATCGTCCAATTAACCCTCAAATCTAACAGGTTCTCTGGTTTCTCTAATGAAACTTAAACTCACTGCAGAGAATTTTACAAACCAGAAAAAGAATGTGAGCAGGGTTCTCTTTCAATCTCTCTCTCATTCTCTCTCTCTGCACACCCCAACACACACACACACACACACACACACACACACACACACACACACACACACATTCATTTGGAAAACTTTGCTATTGCAAAAAGTATACAACCATAAGAAACTATATTTTGGAACAGAGTTGTTTGAGCTGTTAAAGTTTATACTAATATCAGCCTTTAACCATCAAAAAGTGTACTTCAGAAAGAAAATAAAGATTTGAAAGCATTTGATTTCTATCATGTGAATGAAAACAAGGTAGCAATAGTCCAGACTCTTGAAAATTGATAAGATTTAGTAGAAACATCAGAATCCAGTGCATATGATATTAATGTCTTAAATTGCACCTTTGTCAATCTCAATAAATTATTTGCCTTTAAAGTTTAGAATCAAAATTCAAATGGAGAATTATACAGAAAACAAGACAGCTTTAAAGCTAAGAAACAGCTAGCTATTGGGGCACCTGGGTGGCTCAGTCAGTTAAGCGTCTGCCTTTGGCTCAGGTCATGATCCCAGGGTCCTGGGATCGAGCCCCATATCAGACTCCCTACTCAGCCAGGAGCTCTCTTCTCTCTCTGCCATTGCTGCTCCCCCTACTTGTGCTCTTTCACTCTCTCCCTGTCAAATAAATAAATAAAATCTTAAAAGAAAAAAAAGAAACAGCTAGCTGTATGTGCATGAGTTCTTATCAAAATTAAAGACTTAAAAAAAATACTCAGAATGATTAACTCTAACGTTCTTTAAAACTTTACATTTTCCTCAAGTTTCAAACAAGTAAAAAGGAATTTGAAACTCATTAAGAATATTAAAGTAATATATAGGCCCATGAGATGTGACCCAAGAGACCACTACTCAGTTATTACTTTGTCACTCATTGACTGTCCACATCAAGTTAGACTGTCACAGCTTCTTGTAATTTTTTCTGATAAAATCTTTGATGTGTTCCTCAGTCAACTGTGATTCTACTGAGAGACACTGAAAACTCTTTTCCTATATTAGTCATCATCAGAAGAGAGACATCACACAGCACAGGCAATCATTGTTATTTTTTCTTCAGAGATAAGTTATCCTAATTATTCTTACTGGGAGTCAGATTTTATACAGCTCTAGATTATCTATGGAATTACCAAGCAACAGTTAAAGTAAAGGAAGACCAGAGGTTTTTCTGATTGGCACTATGGCTCAATTTTTGGATTCAAAAATTAAACTTATCCCATCAAAAAGAAAATAGTTGGAAAACTAATAACCAAGTAAAACTAAAACACAATGATCAAGGAACCAAACTTCAGTTGATGTCTGATGGTAGGCTATTTTACCCAAGCATTCTCCTCTGAGCAATGGCAGCAAAATTACAAGTGTAAATTCAGATACCTGTGGTAAGTATCCTAGTATTTGAAGATTTGTTAGAAAATAATCCCTCCTACTGTGTGCGTCTGACAGGACAAATAAACTCTATAGAAAATTTTCATAAAAATAATATTTTCATGACAACTTCAAAGTCTGCCATAATTTTGACCAATATACTCGAGGAAATAGAATTAATCTATGCCAGGAACACTCAGAATTTCAAGAACAGTCCTAGCTTGGTCATCCGAGAAACTATTTAGGTAGGGATAAACAAACAGGTCTTAGGGATTTTCAATCATGCTAGTAAATCTATAATGATCTTGTATTGTTATTGTTTTTTTTTTTTAAGATTTTATTTATCTATTGGACAGAGATAGAGACAGCCAGCAAGAGAGGGAACACAAGCAGGGGGAGTGGGAGAGGAAGAAGCAGGCTCATAGCAGAGGAGCCTGATGTGGGGCTCGATCCCATAACGCCAGGATCACGCCCTGAGCCGAAGGCAGACGCTTAACCGCTGTGCCACCCAGGTGCCCCTGTATTGTTATTGTTGTTCATGGTTATCTTATTCCCATCCTTAATGCTCTTCATATAGCATGGACTTTCTCTAATTTCCTCAACTAGAAAAGCCTGTCCATCTTGATTTTTCTCTATCTCAGCTTCTATTTCATTTATAGATTTTGTTTCCTTTCTCAGTCTTAATATATTTACTGCATATAAATACACATGATATGGTATACTTGAGGGCAGAGGCCATATCTGTCTTGTTCACATCACAGTCCATAAAGCCTAATAA